>NC_088687.1:33461233-33775656 GCF_028017835.1 Emys orbicularis | reverse complement strand
CAAGGGTGATGCTAGTAGGTTGGGGTATGTTAGTGGCATCTTGAGGGTGTGGAGGGTCTGGTGCCTGCCCACATTTCTTTTGAGGAAGTTGTCAAAGAGCTTCATTGCTTGGTGAGTTTGGATCTGACTGCTTTTGGATTCTCAGCGGGTGCTGGTGGTCAAAAGCACCACTTTTTCATCTGTGAAGGCAACTGTGGTCATTTCCTCAGATATACAATTTATCCATCCCATTGTTGCTTATAGATTACAATAATCCATTATGATGTACACAGGACTACTCAAGGACCACACAGAAGTTCAAACTGTGGCTGCTTGACTGCTTGGCAGCACTACCTTCAGGGATAATCTTGCATCAAGACTCTGAAAATTGCATTAGCTTATCTACCCAGATGAATTCAGGAAAAAACTCCCATTGGCTTCAAGAGCTTTTCGCCCAAGTAAAGACTTCAGGATTTAGCCCATGGTTTGTAATGGTTTATGATGTTACAGAGAAGGGCTGTTTTGAGCTTTTTTCCTTTCTTTGCTGAAATTCAGAAATTGTTACTTCTGTAGCTTCTTTCAACCAGAAGACTCTCAAAGTGCTTTACAAACTAGATAGAGGCATGAGGTTGCCCACCACTGAAATTCAGCCACTTCTGGGGGTAGGATAGGCTACTGTTTAATTGTGCACAGCAACACTAAACAAGTTAAGTCAGGAAGTGAGCCTACTATTGTATTCAGTTGATATTAGAAAGGGAATTAAAGTAGGCAGAATTTAACTACCCAGACTGGAATTTGGCCAGGGCACCTAGATAAACAGAAACTCTTGCAGAAACTGCCATGGGAATTTAATGACTGCAAATGATTTAGACCTCTGTTTCATCCAAAAGTGTCTAGCAGTACAGTGACCCAAGCATCATGCTGGGGCAGGGCAGTAGTTTAGTACTGACATAGAAGGGACTGTCACACCATTGCTATCATTTGTAGTTCCTTGACTTTTACTTTGTGTTCTCCCATCCAGCTACTGACCAAGTCCAACCCCATTTATGTTTGAGATCACAGCCCAAGGAGGTCTGGCTGCATAAATACACGGTGAATGGCTGGGCTATCAGCAAGTCACCTTGGAGAAGATGCAGTGTGTTCTCTGCTCTGTTTCTAGTTGATATGGACGGGCTATAGTACCACCCATCTTAATTCTGTCAGCCAGCAAGTGTTGATGGACATCCTAACAGAGAACAGTCACTGCTCTTCCTAATGGGATTCTGGCCAGCCCTTGTGGAAGTGCCAAAGGAGAGGGGAACTCACCCCAATTTTCTTCCTACTCCTGCTGCACTAGATGTATGTACAGGGGCTGGTTAGAATCTGATCATGGATGTTTACTCAGGCAAACTTCTTTGCATTCACAAAGTCCCTAGCTACCACATCAGCACAATACAAATAGTTAATAAAATAGGAACCTCAGGAATTGGCTCAAAATAGAGAAGTTATCAAAAGAGAGCAAATCAAGATAACTAAGGTTACTTTAGACCAATATATATATATATATATATGTTTTTCCTGTCATCAAATTGTACATGAGTGACTCTTATGTATTCTGTGCTCAAGAAGATTGCAGGAGCACTCCAAAGAGGCATGTACACATCTTTTAAAAAACAAAACAAAACCAACAATAATATACTTCTAACTCCTTATCTCTCATTTGTGCCCCGTATGTGGCAAGAAATACATGTATGTCCCTGGGTACTTCAAGAAGTCAAACAGTGGTGGGCAGAATTACAACTTGGTGGAATGTGAGATGCTGATCCATTTCCACAGTAATGTGCTATTTTTAAGTCATGCATCATGGCATCTTCAAAGAGGCCAGTCATAATTATGATGGATTAGACTGCAGAGTCAGTCCTAGATGCAGTAATTGTTTCACAGATGCTGCTGATGTGACTTGAATTTCTAATAAATTATAGCTGGGGAAAAATATGTAGAGCTGCTAAGTGTATTGGCTCTAACAACTATTACTGGAGGAGAAAAAATAAACTACTATCCATTAGTAAAGGTGAGTTTTCTTTAAAAGAAATGTAGTTCACCCTACCACAAATGTAAAAAGACCATAGAGTCCAGATTTTGCAGTCGTAAACAATTCTATTCAACAGTAGCATCTAAAGCACATGCATGGTGTACTAGCTGAAATAAATACCAGAGGTATGCCATTGCTTGATATTTCCTAACTTTAAATTGCATTACAAAAAATTACTGTGATTTGTCTGAGCACCTTTTATAGTTTGTAATAAGACGAGATTGAGGAGGATTGTGAATAACTGAGTTTAGACATGGGGAATCAAGAGTAAGGCAAAGTAACCCCAATCCTACAGTTATTCTGAAGAAAGGAAGTGTGAGGCTTTTTAAACCAATGAGTTCATACTAGGCTTTGAAGAGTCAAATGGTTTAATCCTGCTTTGGATTGCCTTCCACCACCTCCTTTTATGCTGGAGCCAATCAGAATCCAAGGGATTGGTTGATTTGTAGTGTGAGGCTTTTGAGAAGCCTGTGAAGAGTGCGTGTATTTTTTGTCATATAGTAAGGAAGGAAATACGTGGCTTTCAAGGATCATGAGTTTCCCTCCTGAGGAGCAGGCACACTTTGCACGGAGGTTTGCATGCTGAGTTTAGATACAGGCCACACACTCCTCAAGTAGGGAGGCTCTTTTATCCATCAACAAAACACAGAGCAAAAGGAGCTTTTGAAAACTTTTAACAAGAGTTAAACTTTACCCTCTGTGATAAAGTAGAGTTCAACCACCAGTGTTAAAATACTGATATGCTTTGAGGACAATGGAGAGGATTCCTCTGGCTCAGTCACACAGACTAATACCTTGTTTTGATAGAAATAAAAAATAATCTGATAGGGCAGTGTTAATTACTGTTCCTTTGTACTTTGCTCAGAATACTGTGTCATTTAGCAGCTTACACACTCATCTTTCACCTCTGGGAGTTGTTGTTCAGCTACAAGCTAAGGTATCAAAAGACAGCAGGTAGGGAATGAAAGGGAAGGAATTTCAGGTTAGGGTGAATGTTTCTTTCACCCCATTGGGAAGGAATGTAATTCTGCAGCATCCTTTACTTTGCATTTTTACTTCAAAGAACTATATGGAATGAGAGGAACTTAGAAAGTTTCCCTGATGTGCCAGTCTAACAGCGATGTCTATTGTGCTTTGGAATAGTCTCCCCAGGAAAGTTACAAATGCCTTATCGCCTGGGACTCTTAAAGCTAGCCAGGCCAAGATGCTGGAATATATATTGTACACAGGCCAAGATGCTGGAATATATATTGTACACAGAAGAATCCTGCTTTATTAGGGGGGCAGACTAGAACTGATCTTCTCCATCTCTAGTTTCTGTTTTTCAAATTACTTTATAAACTCACTTTGTTAGAGGTGGGGTTTTGGGAAGCAACGTGACCCTAGCATATTTTCCTTGTATAAAGAATAATCCGAGCACACCGAGAAAAGGGTTAAAAGCACATTTAAGAACTAATGAGGGGGTGTGGTTATCGTATGTCCAGCTGTCCAGTTTTGACTAGCATGCACCTGTGATGCTTCGATTGTCCCTATTTTGAAGTCAGCGCCCTGAACAGAAAGGGAATCCCAGTAATCTTATATAATGCTATCAATTCTGCTTATAGTAATTTTACATGGCCCCAAGAGCAATTCTTATTTAAAGAGCGTTTCTGAATTCTATTACTCACTTGAGCTT
The DNA here is from genome assembly GCF_028017835.1 of Emys orbicularis. NCBI lineage: Eukaryota > Metazoa > Chordata > Testudines > Emydidae > Emys > Emys orbicularis. Next base: position 33,771,931 of record NC_088687.1, on the reverse strand, counting down.
AGTAAGGCAATAATACCCTGGAATTCAGTGCACATTGTATAAATTAGGTGTAATTTGATATTGTAAAAAAATTAGAGAAGGATAAATAATCCTGTTCTGTGCTCTTGGAGGCAAATCTACTGTGATAGGAGAAATTTTCAAATGTAATAGTCCTCTCTGTGGAGTGGTAATATCAGCCACTTGTGAGGCTCAAGCTTGCTTAGCAGACCAAGCAAGTATGAATTAATAATAGAGAGCCCTTCATATTCCCTTTCTATGCAAACTAGAAATAATGTCTTCATTGCAAAAATTTGCGTGAGTCAAAATTTTTACCTTAGACTCATTTGTACCTTTAGTACATGATGTATTTATTATTTGCCTCATTTTCCTAACTTTCCCAATCCTTCCAACATCTGCAAGGTGCTCTGCCAGTCTGTCTTCTGTCATTTGGGCTGTTGGTGGAGAACGATAAAACCAACAAAGAACAAATTCTGGAGAGAGTTCAACAACAGCTTTCTCTACTTTTTCTGTCATTCTGAACCTTCAGTTGATCTGCCTAACCAGAATTGGACAGTTGTTGGGTGGAATTTGTTCACTACACCCTGGCAGCACTTTTATCCAATGTGAAACCCTTTTTATATGAAAGGTAAATATTTTATTGAATATTAAGATATTTATTGAAGAGAAGAATTTCCAGACAACCCAATTCAAATCCAAGACACTCAGATTTTAGGCTTTGCTGCGAAACAAAAACAAAAATACAATTCTAAAGGCATACTCACAGACTGCATTCATAATGTCAAGCAAGTACAGTCTGTTGCATATGAATACCATGATTTTAATTTTTTTCCTTAAATAAATGCATCATGGTAATGTTAGTACTGTAACAATAATGAATGAGTGTAGGGATTCCAGTGGAGAGAAGTCAGTTTTTGTTTTGTTTTCTCATGCCTGTATTTTGCTAAGGGTGAGATCTTTGGAAAACCAACTTTAAATGACCTTGTCAAACAGCTGACAAGTAAAGGGGCGGGGGTACCTCTCTAACCAGCAAGCTTGGTGGCAATAATCCTTCAAATCAGACAAAAGAGGCTTGGCATACTATAATCAAATAACAGGATTAGCTCTAAGTCTGGGAACTACAGTTTCTGCATGATTTTCCACCTTACTTGGAAGAAAAATCATTACAGAAAAGTACAGGCGAAGAGTATGCAAGCAGTAAATACTTATATTTTCATTAAAAAATGATTATTAGTCATGCAAGAGATTTAGCATTAAGATAAGTATATTTCTGTTTGAACAGCATTTTCTCATCCCCAGTTTATTTTTGCATGCCCTTTTCTATACTAATCTGAGTTTCTCACCTGTGCATCCATTGTTAGGAACTTACTTGGTGCTGAAAATGTTCTTATCAAGTTTGAAAACACACTTGAACTAATCGTGTGATGAACTTTAGAAAGCATGTCAAATAAAAATATGAACTAAGACAGTATTTTGCTATAAAGTATAATGGTTTCAAGTTAAGAAACCAAGCATTTTTCCTGCATTTTAAAAGCAGGTCCGTCTAGTTCAGTTTCACTCTGCTTGCATACCACCATCAGCTTCACATGTTCAGGCCCAATTTGATATTGTTTCAGTTCAAGTTTTATCCTTCATTTATTAAAAATAAATCATACTGCAGCATGAAAAAATGACACTTTATAATACCAAAGTCCAATGCTACTGAAAACACCCTCAGAAAACATTGGGAGACCACTGTAACGTGGCATGCTGTGCATAGATAAGTCAGGAGGGCAGATGCTCAAATATTGTGTCTGGTCAGTGATTTGATCTGTATCAAATAAAACTAAACTTACACCCTTTTCCCTCCCTTTTTCTCTTTCAGATACGTTAAAAGGGCAGCCTTGTGGATGGCCCCGGAGCAGGCCAGATGGAACAGGATAGAACCAACCATGTTGATGGCAATAGATTGAGCCCATTTTTAATACCACATCCTTCTCATGTTTGCCAGGTGGAGCCTTTGTCAGTGAAGCTGCAGAATGGAAGTCCACTAACAGAGCGAACCCATGCTGAAGTAAATGGTGACCATAAGTGGCTACTTTTTAAGAACAGCTATGGAATACCTCACGTGAAGGGAAACCCAAATAACCGTACCAGCCCTGACCTCCTACAGGAAAAGAGAGTGTATTCCAAGTATATGCAAAATGGTGGGATAAAACGCACTTTTAGTGAGCCTTCTCTATATGGCCTTCATCAGAACAAGAAAATTAAACAAGATGAAGAGGTAAATGGCGAAAAAGATGAGCCAGGGGAAAACAATGAAAAACCAACTGTCTCCAATTCATGCAATGAGAAGGAATCTGTGAGTTTTACTGGACAAGAAAATGCAGCTTCTGATTTTATACAGTCTTCAAGATACAACTGTGATGGTTCAGAAAATCCTGAAGATCTCCAGATTCAGAATGAGCAAGAGAGGGAAAACATTAATTGCCACAACAAGAACATTGTCTTACTACTTAAGAACAAGGCAGTGCCAATGCCTAATGGTGCTACAGTTTCTGCCTCTTCCATGGAAAACATGCATGGTGAACTCCTGGAAAAAACACTGTCTCAATATTATCCAGACCATGTTTCCATTGCAATGCAGAAAAACACATCTCACATAAATGCCATTAACAGTCAGGCTACTAATGAGTTGTCCTATGAGACAACACATTCATCCCATACCTCAGGGCAGATCATTTCCCCACAGACCTCAAACTCTGAGCTGCCTCAAGTGCCAGCTGTAGTGGCTACTGAGGTCTACAATATGGAAGACTCCAGTAAACCACCTGTATTACCAGGTAGCTATTCACTTCAGAAATCGGAACTACAGCTACAGCAACAAAACCCAGGCTATGATACACAACAGTTACCCATAGGAAACGGTAGTGTTCATGGAAATATGGGGCGGGCACCCAACCAAGGTCTCTCTCTAAGTTCCAGCAGTAATCTGCAAGCTCACAACAATAGCCTGGAGGGGGTTTCAGAGCAAGCAGAAAAAAATGGTGCTTTGTTTAAAAAAATGGTGCACAACTCAATGTCTAATAAGGATTCCTTCACTCCTCCTCTTGCTTCTGCTCCTCCCCCAGCTCCAGAAATGAACAGCACTCTGTCCATTGCGGTTACAGAAGGACATCACCCCTATGACAACAGAAATGTTGAAACTCTTTCTATAGAAGTGAAGAATGAAGGGCAGCAGGAGGAACTGATATCCAAGAGTCCTGACCTTACCCAGCAACAACCTAACTCTCAACAGAAGCTTCCACAGAAGCCTGAGGTGTCACAACAGGGTGGCAGTGAAAGTGATCTGCCAGCTGCCATGATGACCTCCATTCAGCAATGCACAGAAGAAATAAAGCCAACATCAGAACCTCACATCCAAGATCTGCAGGTAGTTGGGAACAATGGAGAGTTGCAGCAACACTATCAACAGCCCCTGGGACAAAAAGAACATGAGATCCCTCCTGAGAAAGGAAAAGACCAAGCGAAACAGCAGCCTCAACATTATCCAAAACCAGGTTGGATAGAATTGATTTCCACTCATTTTCACCATAGAGATTCCCCCCAGAAGCCCAGTGAGGCTTTATTGAGGTCAATTCTCCAGTTCCAGCCAAATCCAAAGGAACAGATGCATTCAAACCAGTATACTGGGAATCCTGAGGCATTAAAAGAGCTTTCAGGACAGTCCCATAGCCAGAAAATAATACAACAGGAACAAATGCCTCAACTGTACAAAAGCGAGGCAGCACCACTGCAAGCCCATCCTATAGCTGAGCAGCAGCTGCAGTTCCAAAAGCACTCTCCCCAGCCACAGCTCACAAAGGTGAATTCTCTGGTGAAGTCCTATGTGCAGCAACACCACACGCAGCAGCTTCATTTCCAAGCAAGACAAGAACAACAAACTGAGCCGCCTTTGGGGGCCCTGTTAAAACAGCAGTACTTGAATCCCCAGACAACAGAGAATGAACAGTTCTTACATTCAAACATTTTACAACAGATGTTGCAAAAACAGGCGCAGCAGACACAAGTGTCACGCAGTCCACAGTTAACCCCAAACCACCACCAGCAGCAAGCCCTGCAAAGGAAAAGCAAAGAACTGGCTCAGACCTTTTCCCATTCCCAAAGTGACAGTGAACAGCAAATAGATGGGGCATCCTACAGTCAGCTTAAACGAGAAGAATGTTTTCAAACTGAGAATAAGTATATAAAACCAACTGAGTTCCCTCATAACCCTCAGCTTGGACTAGAGCAGGAACAAAGTAGCAACAGTAAAACTTCCCTTTACAATCAGATTCTGAAAACAAATACTAATCTGCAGCATCCTGGCCGTATGCACTTGGTTTCTGAGAAGAAGGAAAACACCATAAATGCTGAACTCTTTGGAGTAAACAAAATGCAGGACTTGCAACATATGCAATATTATCCAAATAGTATGACCCCAAAGCAAGAGGTGCATCATTGCTTTCAAGAACAAGAGCAACAAACTCAACAGGCTTCAGTTATACAGCGACCACTCCAACAACCAGAGGGATGTGGTAGAAATTTGAAACAAGATATGTCCAGCCAGCAAGCTACACCGATTCAGCAAAGGTACTTACCACACAGCCAACAAACTCTCCAACAAGACCAGAGAGGGTGTCACCTTCAGGCTCAACCCCACAAGGATTTTCAAAACCATGCTGCTCTCAGGTGGCATCTCTTACAAAAGCAAGAGCAGCAAATACACCAACAGCCCAAACCTGAAATTTGTCCCAGTGTGATGCGCAAGCCTATAAAAGTTGAGGCTGGCTCAAAGTCTAATATCTGCATGCATCTATCAACTGGACAGCTGGAAAACAAAACATGGAAAAAAACAATTAAACAAGAGAATCAGCACTTCGGTTGTGAGAACATGCAACAAAAGAGTATCATTGAGACAATGGAACAGCAGCTGAAACAGATTCAGGTCAAATCACTGTTTGATCACAAAGCTCTTACTATCAAGTCACCTAAGCATGTGAAGGTTGAAACAGCAGGCCCTATCACTATCCTATCAAGAAATTCTATTGCTGCAGAATTTGACAGCCACACCACAGCCTTAGATCAACAAGCTATTCCTTCTGCTGAAAAAACCCCAACTAAAAGAACAGCTGGATCTGTTCTAAATAATTTTTTAGAGTCACCTTCCAAGTTATTGGATACTCCTGTAAAAAATTTATTGGACACACCTGTCAAAACCCAATATGATTTCCCATCATGCAGTTGTGTTGGTAAGTGACAAGAAATGTACTAAAAATACATTGTTAATTCACAATTAGGACGGTGACTTTCAAAGTTGTTGGGGTTTTGTTTGGTTTGGTTTTATTTTGGGTTGATTTTTGAGAATGCCAGCCATTAGCAAGGGAGAGTTTCAGTTTCTTTCCAGCAACACTAGTTTTTACACTAAAAATAGAGCACCACCATATGTTTGTTACAAAGCAGTTATCTGTCTGGTTTGTGTGCTAGTACATTAATGTATGGCATACAAATCTAATATAAAGTAGATTCTTCAATCTGTTTATCTCTTTGTATCCAGTCTCCTTCAGCGCAGGCATATATTATGCAAACACATCTGATAAAAAGATCAGCTTCACAATTTAATTTGATGCAGTATTATTTAAGTCAAGGTTGGAGATATTGATTGCATGAAAGATGTCTTGGGGCCAATACCTGAGATCCTCACTCCATTTTTACTCAGATACACAGTCAAATTACTGAGCGTTTGACTGAGTAAGGGCTGACTAAAACAGAGGGTTGGATTTTGCATGACCCTTTACATAGGTGCCTTCTTCCTTTCTTCCCTTCCATGCCCCTGGTAATGACCAGTGTAAGGGCCAAGCGGAACTTCAGTCACTGTGCTTTAGGAAGCACAGGGACTGCTCCATCTCTGCTCTCCTCCAAGAGGCTGCAAAGGGGCAAGACCATGGATCCCCTCCCACTCTGCACAGAGCAGGACTGGCACTGTAGGAAGAGCAGAAGTGTAGTAGCTGGCATGCTCCTTTTCATTCTGCCACGCACTGTTTTGTTTGGAGAAATGAGTCTCCACGCTGCCTCTTACTATGTGCACATTTTGGAGTCATTTTTCTGGAGAAATGATTCTCTGCTGAGTTGGATTGAGACAAAATGTACAGTCCTTCATTGTGAAGACAAATAGCTTTATTGTGACCTCTCTGATTTATATGTATATATACACACACACACACACACACACACAGAGAGAGAGAGAGCCTGCCCCAGGATATAAAGTTGAAATATAGTTCTCTACAAATGCAAAGTTGATCTTTTCCCCCTTCTAAAATGTTTTGAGTTGAATCTCAGGAAAACTAACACGGGGGGGGGGGCAGAGGGGAGAAAGTACTGTAGTGCATTACCATACTGCAAGGAGAAATATAAAACTGGAAGCTGGTTTCTTGTTTCTCCTTGCCACACTTTGAGAAATCTTGTAGAAATGGAATGGGGAAATCAAAACTCTGCATTTGTAGTTTTAACTTGTCACTGATACTTACAGAGTAGATCACCCTGCATTTTCACATAATGGATATATTAAGATAATTTCTCCAATGTATTCGGCACAAAGAGGCTTTTCTTCAACATCTAGCATTCATCTCAGCTTTGCCCCAGTCTACCCCACCCCTTTTTCAGCTAATACAGCAATTGTGAACTCAACAAGAAGAGTCCGCTCTCCACTCAAGCTGTGTTTAACTTTAGGGGCCACATTTTCAAGCCTTAGGTGTATAAGTTACACATACATGCAAAAAACAGATACTTGATAGCCCCCTGAAATGATGTTTGACAATGTGACCACAAAAGTCCTCCCTTCTAAATACTGGGGTGAGAAATCACTGTTCAGTAACTACTGGGAAATGCTAATTTTTAATTTCACTGTAACTGCAAATATAAAACAAGCATTTATGCTTGCAAAAGGTACAATGGCGTGCAATATCCACTGTCACCCATTATACATGTGTAAATTCATGTTTTGCAAATACACTTGGGCATAATTTGTGGGCCTACTTTAGACATGTATGTGTGAAAGTTTGGCCCCCAAAAATTCATAACAGGGTCTTACCTGGCCAGTTGTGGGTAAGCTTTGCAATGCAATTTCTTATATTAAATAATTATGCTTTAAAGCAATAACCTTTATTTTATTTTAAACAGAGCAAATAATTGAAAAAGACGAAGGTCCTTTCTATACCCATCTAGGAGCCGGTCCTAACGTGGCAGCTATTAGAGAAATCATGGAAGAAAGGTAATTAGTGCAAAGGCACAGGACAGATTAACATTTATCCTTTTGTGTATGTCAGAATTTTTCCAGTCTTTGCACATAAAGAAGTAAACAATTGCAAATGGAGTAATTATTTGTAGGCTTAGCTACTCCAGTGTTGCCAGCTTTACGTACTGTGCTATTCACCAGAGAGTCACAATATTTGACAGGGCTAATAGTCTGCTGGCTGGCACAGGCTGCCCACTTTGAGACAGATGCCAGCAAACCCAAGCGGGGACAAGTATTCATAAGCCTGCCAAGCAAGTGTTGGCTATGGCTGCAAAAGCAGGCATAGACCTGGTATTCCCAGTGGGGGATGCACATGCCAAGATAGGAAGAAGATGGAGGGATGAGAGCACCGAAAAGCAAACTTCAAGCAAAATGTTATATACAAAAAGACTTCAAATGGCTTAATCCTACTCACTTTCTTCCTGCAATGTGTTCAGTTATAATAATGGGAGCAAAGTAAGATTTGGTCCTGACACTCAATAAGCAATTCTTTAGCAAAACATCTTCCCTCCCATTATATGAAGAGAGCATTATTCAGATTGATAGAATAAATTATATATCACAGGATACTACGTTACTAGCATTCTCCAGATTACCAGCAAAACAAATGCTTAGGATACGTATATAATAGTTATATAGAGATGTGGGTCATTTATATATTACATAAATGTAAAACACTGCTAACATTAATAAAGTGTTAAAGCGGAGAACTCCAGCATACAACAGTAAGGTTCTGCAGCCACTGGAAAACTGCCATACTGCACAGCCCATATGTGCATAGACACTATGTGCCAAATCCTGAGGTCCTCACTCTGCTGTCTCTCTGTTTTTACTTACTCCATACCCAGGCTCTTTGAAGTTTGCTTGAGTAAGGACTGTAGGATTTGGACCTGATCTATTGGGGCCAGATTGAAGCTAGCAGGTGAACAGGGGAATGGCACAGTATAAGGAGCTTCTTTCCCCTGCGACTCCTGTGCAGGGCTGGCTCCAGCTGCAGACCTTGCACTAGCCCAAGTACTTCTGGCGAGCATGGTAAGCAGCATTAGCAACTCTAACAAGGGAGTGTGATGCTGGCTGGTTCATGCCAGGGTCCCAGGCCTCACTTGGAAACTGACAAATACATAGCTGACATCAGTCTGGCTCACTGGTGCGTTAGTATTGTTAAAATAGGTATTAGAATTATAAAAATTTGATTACTGTTTAGACTGTATTGAATGCTTGTAAGTTCCTGCATGCATTAATCATCATTAATTAGAACATCTGTGTCCCATATTGTAAGGTAATATTTGAACGTTGTATTATAAGCCTCTGTGACTGTGTATATCACCAGACAAGAGAGACGTTAACTAATGTAAAGTGCTGATCTCCAACAGAAGGTGTTACATCCTGGCCAACAAGGAAGGCCTCTCAACTCCAGACAAACTATTGTGGAACATTAAAGAGGACAAAAAACTTTGTGCCCTCCCCCCCAATGAAGATGAGACATCCAGGTGCCTCCCATCAGCTGAGTTTGCAGCTGAAAGGGCAAGGGGGAAGGGAATAAAAACCCCTAACAAGAAGGAACTATATCTTTATGCTGCTTGGACTCTGGAGGACAAGGATGACTGGGGCATAAGAAAAAAGATCCCCAGTGCTTAGTCTGGGTTAGCCCTAAAAGACATCTAGAGCTTGCTTATTATAGAAGCTTCTATTACTTTTTGAAAGTTAAGATTGGAACTCATTTGTGTCTATATATATTTACGTGCTTTAACCTTGTAAATAACTTTCTTGTTTCCTTTCCTATTTAATACGTCTTTAGACAGTTTACTATAGAATTGGCTACAAGCGTTGTCTTTGGTGTAAGATCTAAATTGCGATTGACCCGGGGTAAGTGACTGGTCATTTGGGACTTGGAGCAATCTCTGGTGTAAGGGACCATCTGCCATAAAGGCAACTCACCTGGGTGGCAAGACAGATCGGAGTACCCAAGGGGACTGTCTGTGACTCCATGTTAAGGCTGTTATAGTGCCTGAGGAGTTCACACTTGATAACTGGTTGGTGAAATCTGAGTAAGGAACTCACAACCAATTTGGGGTTTGTGCCTTGTTCCCTAACAGTCTGCCCTGTGATTATACTCACGTTCTTGAGCCACTGCAGGACAGCTTGACACTGGCATAGTCGTGACAGGATTCACATACCACAGGTCAATTAAGGTTATAGACCTTAACCCCAGCACTACTAAAAGTTTTAAATTGATACTGAGAGTTCTAAAAGATAAATAATAGACACAATGAGTGAACCACAGTCATATGATGGTCTTGTGAGAAAAGAACTTGAACAGTTACATTTGGAGAGTGGACCATCCTATAAAAAGAAGGCCCCACTTCAGGAGCTGAGAACTTTGCTCATAAGTTTTGACCAGACACCAGGGGAAGAAGAGGTGGTGGAGCCCTAGGACCCTCCTACCCTAGATGCCACAGAGGAGACCACCACAGGGAAACTGGCCCAATTGACCTGAGAGCCCAGGAAGAACGCAAGCACCAGTGACTGATAGCAGAACTGCCAATCAGGGAGGCCAAGGCAGCAGAAGAGAGAGCCCACTTGAATCTGATGGAAGTTCAAGCAATGCAGCTCAAAATACTGGAGCAACAAAAAGAGCTTCTCCATGCAGTGAGTACACCCCACCACCACCACCATGCAAGGGAGTGGGAGAAAGTCCACCCAACTTATAAAGAAACTGACTGTATAGAAGAGTTCCTGTCCACCTTTGAGAGACTATGTGGGATGCACTATATCCCAGCAGAGAAACAGATGTCTATCCTCTTAACCAGATTAACTGGGAAAGCCAGACAAGTTTTTAATGATATGGAGGAGGGTGATGCCATGGTGTATATAAAATTTAAAGAAAACATATTGAAAAGATTTAAGATTACCCCTGAGACTTATCAGTTTAAGTATAGAAACCTCAGAATGTTTGACAATGTCAGTCATCTTGAATATGTACATAAAATGTGTAATTATATGAGAAAATGGGAAATGGCGGTTGTAGCCCTTGGGAGGTGCCAGGATAATGGCCACTTGTGATGATGAGGAATGCTGAAGGTGAACATGGAAAACAGATCTGATGGCTCAGAAGCAATTGTTATGGGTAGTTACAGATGTGAGAAAGGCAGCCATCTGTGACAAATAGCCAACCACAGTTTTCGAGGCTGAAGAAATTGCTGATAAATATGTTGCATTAAGGGCCCATGGCGAGTACAAATCCCAGGGGAAGGGAAATCCTCAAGTCACCCAGGTTAAGAAGAAAGAGGAGATTGGAAATAAACGTAACCCCAACTTTGATTTTAAAAAAAAATAACAACAACAAAGGAACCCAGGGTTTAAAATCCCCTACCAAAAGGGAAATCAAGTAGTCTGCCATCACTGTGGGGCTCCCCGCCATATAAAATCATATTGCCTAAAACTTAAGGTGACCTCACAATCCACACCCCCATATGCCACAGTGAATGACACTACCCTTGCTTCAGAGGCAGCAATAGAGCAAGAGAAAATAATAGTGAACTATATTAGGACTGAACCTTAGGAAGGTAGTTCAGAATTTATGTAAAATGCTAAATGGAAATGGCATAGATTGTAAGGTCTGGAGCGACACAGAGCCCTCACTTTGGTCAAGGAAAGTTTGGTAAGGGAGGAAGACAGACTTCCTGATAAGAGTTGAAATATATTAAGCTTTGGCTGAATACTCCGTACCTTTGGCCAAAGTCTACCTTAAGTTTGAGGATTTTAAATGAGATATTATTGTGGGCATTGGGAATCTACTTCCCACTGATATTGTAATAGGTAGTGATACCTTAGCCATGTCTAAGCAGGTTAATGTCATAACTTGCAGCCAGAAAGAGTATAGCTGTACTTCACCTGGCTTATCTACAGCCAGCTGGGAGGGCTGCAAGGGGGAGGGAAATACCCTCAGTCCTTTATAAGCTGTGAGTAACAGTCTCTCCCCAGAGATTCCATGGCTTTTCCAGAGTCTGCTCTTAACGTAAGTGAAACACAAAAGGAATTTATTGAGGCTCAACAGGCTGATCCTTCCCTGCACCAGGAGAGGAGTGCAGCTCAGAATAATACCCTGACTGGGGAAGGAAAGGGTAGATTTTTTTCTAGAAGGAGGTTTGTTGTAGAGGGAGGCTTCCATAAGGAAAAAGAGGCACCGTGGTGAAGTTTGCAAGCAGGTGCTTGTGTTTGATAAGTACAGGACAGCGTGGCTGCAGGTAGTTCCTGATTGCCCCTTTGTTGGACACTTAGGGGTGAAGGGAACCTGTGATAGGCTCCAACAGAATTTTTATTAGCCTCACATGTGTGAGACAGGAAAAAAATACTGTAAGAGTTGTGTCATATGTCAGAAGCATAAAAGGTTAAATGGACTCTGCAAGGCACCTTGGCAGCCATTGCCCATCATTAAGGAAGTGTTTGCCAAAGTGTTTGTAGACATTGTGGGACCCCTACCCAGACCTTCCAGGAATGGAAAGAAATGTATACTGGCTGTGGTGGATTCTGCCACCAGGTACCTGAAATGAGAGTTCTATCTAATGTACAAGTGGAACCTGTGGCTACTGCCCTAATGACCAGTTATAGCAGGGTAGGTTTTCCCAGGGAAATCTTGTCAAATTGTGTTGCAAATTTCATGCTTGTCGTTTTCAGAAAGTTACAGGAGTTGTGTGGAGTGAGGCATATAAAGGCCACCACAATCATCCAGAAACTAATGTGCTGGTAGAAAGATTCAGTAGGCTATTGAAGTCTATGATGAGGATGTGTGAGAGGATGACTGAGATGTTTGCTCCCTTGTTTGTGTACCCCAAGAGTCTACGTGGTTTTCCCTCTTTGATCTCCTTTACGAGAGACAGTTGAGGGGACCTCTTGATTTAATTCAAGACTCTGGGAGGGTAGTACAGAGGAGTTAGGAAAGCCTGGGGGGGGAGAATGCCACTCATTCTAAAGACAATTTAATGGCTATGATGGACTTAGTGCATCAGAACCTTGAAAGGAGTCAGATGTCTCAGAAAGCTTGGTATGACAGGCATGCTAGAGAAAGCCTTCTATATAGGTGACTTGGTATTGATTCCTGTGAGGGAAAACAGGATACAAGATTGCTGGGAGGGACCTTTCGAAGTAAAAGAGAGAGGGAATGAGGTCACTTATGATGTAATGAAACCCCATGGCAGGGGAGCTGTGCAAACAGTACATGTCAATAGATTGAAGGCTCACCATGACAGAGAGATGGCGATGAATATGATTTGTTATACTTCTGAGGGAACATTTTCTTCGCCTTTAATGGATTTGGTCAAGGAAAGTAACGAAGAGGCTACTCCGGAGAGCATTGAGATTTGAGAGGGTTTGAACCTAGCCAAAAGCGGGAGATATTGGTTCTCTTGAAATACCACAGGCAGGGGCATTCATTTTCCAACCTCCCGGGTTTAATTTAACAAATAATGCATTCCATTGAAACTACAGCACCCTGCCCTGCTCCTAGCAGAGCCTATGCTAATAGTGAATTGCAAAGACAAATTCAGGAGGAATTGTAGAGCATGGTAGACGTGGGAGTGATCACTAAATCAGAAAGTCCCTGGGTGTCTCCTGTTGTGATGGTACCTAAAAGGGATAAACCACGAGATTTTGTTTGGATTTTAGAAATGTACACACCATCACCCAACCTAATTCCTACCCCAAACCCTGGATAGAGGACCAGTAGAGACATCCAAGTTTATTCTTCCCATCAGCTGAGTTTTCAACTCAAAGCACAAGTGAAGGGAATAAAACCCCCTAACAAGAAGGAACTGTAGCTTTATGCTGCTTTGACTCTGGGGGGCAAGGATGACTGGGCATAAGAAAAAAGATCTCCAGTGCTTAGCCTGGGTTAGCCCTAAAGGATGTCTAGAGCTTGTTTATTATAGAAACTTCTATTACTTTTTGAAACTTAAGATTGGAACTCATTTGTGTGTATATATGTTTACCTGCTTTAACCTTGTAAACAACTTTCTTGTTTCCTTTTCCTTGTTAATAAATCTTCAGATAGTTTATTATATGATTGGCTACAAGCATTTTCTTTGGTGTGAGATATAAAGTGCAACTGATCTGGGATAAGTGACCAGTCTTTTAGGACTGGGGGTAGCCTGAATATTGCTGTGATCTTTGGTGTATGAGTTCATCTATCACAAAGGCAGGCTCACCTGGGTAGCAAGACAGATCGGAGTACCCAACGGGACTGTCTCTGACTCCATGTGAAGGCTATTGTAGTGCCTGAGGAGTTCACACTTGATAATTGGTTGGTGAAATCTGAGTAAGGAACTCACAACCAATTTGGGGTTTGACAGTCTGCCCCGTGGTTAGTACTCATGCTCCTGAGCCACTGCAGGGCAGCTTGATAGGGTGGGTAGACCATATCCCACACTCCTCACTGCGCAGGGGAGCACGCATCTTTAGAAGGTGGCACAGGCCGCACCTGGGATGCAGTATGTTTGTGACTCCACAGCATTCCCAGCTCAGGGCTTTAGTTCTACCATTTAGGCCTTAATATTTACATTTAATCAATAAAACAGAAAATCCTACATATGAGACTTTGGCAGCGTTATAGAAGAAACCTTAATTTTTCAAACTTTTTGACTTTTGAGGGCTTGATTTCACAGCTTATTGTATTCACTTTTTTGCATTTAATTTCTGCTGTTTTGGCATAAGGAGAAGATCTAGAGGTATTTTGGTTGACAACCCTCATACCCTCAGCTGGCTTCACCAGAAAAGCTCAAAAATGACTTGAACAGAAGCAGGCTGGGAGTCTTTTATATTGTAGGAGCTGTGTGGTTCAAGATGGCTGAGGAACTACAAAGCTATTTGGCTCTTACAGCTAATACTGCATCCCTAAGTTAACCTTCCTTTAAAACACACTGAAATAACTATACAAATATTCTAAAACACATGTATGCAATTGCTGAGTTTAAACATACATAACATTGACATTACTGAACTGGCTTTCAACACACTTGGCTTTATTTTTAAGTCTTCAGATCTACAAAGCAAGCTAGGTCTGGAATTTCTAGTTATGTGAGAACAAATGTCTCGCATGAATCCATGGAAACGTGTGTTTATCTTTTCCCTCATCCACCCTCTACACTGCTCACATAACTCAAAACTATCAGCTCCTATTTTGCAACTTAAGGAAAGAGGTCAGAAGAGATAAAAAGTATATCTTATCTTCACTGTATAATTTACTGTTGTGAGACTAATATTATAGAAACATATTGCAGTGCAACCTGATTAGCTAATTGGTAGGAAAAAATGGTTTTATAAAGAATTAAAACTGTTTTGCACATGGTTAATTTTTTTTAAAAACAGCTGTACATTAACATCTCAGCCTTTAACTAGGAAAAAGGCGATATACTAATTGCCTTTACCACATGTGTAGTCCAACATGATTGGGATTTTAGCTATATAATTACCTGGGGTAGTATGGAATTGCAACTCCATAGCACCACATCTAGGAATTAGTCCTTTTTCCCCTTCTTTTACTCATGAAGAAAATTTAAAACAAACATTTGTATTTAATTTGAACACATAAATAAGAAAAGCAAAACTGAACGTTCCAATAGCAGAGTTAACTTTGCCACACGACACACATGTAATGCTTTCTATTACTAGTTAGAATACTACATATATAGTAGACGGTGATCTGGGCCAAATGCTACCCTCATTTATGTCCATACAACACCACTGATGTCAACGGAGTTGCACAAGTCCACCTAAAAACAGGAATTGGCCCAGTTATGAAATGTGGCTAAGTTAATGTTTCTGTTGGAACCATGATGTTGCATTTACTGAGAGCTGTTCAAATTTGCAACTAAGTGGGCTGTTTCAACTTTGGTACGCTATTGTGTTGTGCAGAAGGGTACCACAACATCAGCAATGGCCTTAGGCAAATGCCTCTGGGGGACACGGAAGGAGGAGTGTGTTTAGAAATGACAACGAATCATGCAGTGATTGTTCTGCACAGCACAGGCTTCAAACTGCCAGCTGGTTCATTGCGGGGCGGGGGGG
Organism: Emys orbicularis; assembly: GCF_028017835.1. Classification (NCBI taxonomy): domain Eukaryota; kingdom Metazoa; phylum Chordata; order Testudines; family Emydidae; genus Emys; species Emys orbicularis. Next base: position 33,756,561 of record NC_088687.1, on the reverse strand, counting down.
GGGCATGGAGGGCTGACTATCTCCCCTTTGGGCTGTATGCTACTGCCTGTGGTTCTTACACACTCACAACTTTGGACCAGATTCCACTCCAAACGTGTAATTATTCCTGATTTACACCAAGATCAAACCAGATCTCCAAATCTGCAAAGGTTTACAGACACATTATCAAAGGCATTATTTTAGTGTATCCTTTAGCCCTGCTTAGGTATAGAAGGCAGGCATAATCCTTATCCATACTAAATAACTAAATGCAACAAGTGACTAGGAATGGATGATAATCTACGAGCATGTTTTAAAATAAATGCTGATTTATGCTGTGTCTAAAGCAGAAGTCAGTATAGAAAGTGAGTTGAATGTAACTATTGCATCCCAACTATTCCATGACAACGATAAACTGAAAAAATGACTACCTACAGTTTAAAAAAAAAGGGGGTGGGTTAAAATACCTATCAAATGAGTGTTTCCAAATGATCAAATACAGCAAATTCACTATAGAAAGGAGCTATCTGGTTTGAAAAATTTAGCACAGATGGACAATTTTAATCCTTTATGACCAACTAAATACATTTTGCAAAATGGCCTCTTTCACCATAGCAACATATTATTGTACTGATATGAATAAGACTGAAACATTATGATTCATCCCTTCTTGCTTAGAGCTAAGAGTTTATTTCTTAAGATAAGACGAAGAAATGTGCTCAAATTTTAAGTATTTGTGCAGACCACATTCAAATTCAGCTGCTTATTTTATTTTTTTTATTTGCTTGTTTGTTTAAGATTTGGACAGAAGGGTAAAGCTATAAGGATTGAGAGGGTCATCTATACTGGAAAAGAAGGCAAAAGTTCTCAGGGATGTCCTATTGCTAAATGGGTAAGAGTGATATCTACATGTCCTTAATAATCTAGTTCAGTTTGATCATTCATTCATGTATTTATTTTAGTTGAAGTAGAATTAAAACAGCTAAGTACCAACAATATCTCAGGCTGCCCACTTGCCCACTCTGAGCCAGTCTCTGCCCTGACACCTTTGCAGTTCCTTCAGCTGAGTTGCATGCATGTGAGTGAAAGCAAAATTTGGCCTAGAGTTATGAAAAGGAAGATACATTCTTTTAGATATAAGATCCAGAATGTTAGACACGCTTCTTACTGTTACATTTAGTGTAGAAATAATTTAGAGGTGCAACAGCACTACTACAATGTTTTGAAAATACACTTTCTGATCAACAGAGGCCAGCACGCTCTTTTAGTAAACATTGTCTGCTCTGGCATGATCATTACTGAGTACTTCGGGTCGGTTGATAGGAAACAAGATGAGGACAAATTGATGCCTTTTTAATGATAGTCTTTTTGTATGCCAGACTGTACCCTCTTGTAGAAATACCCACAGTAATATGGGCACTGAGAGGCAGGAACTGTCTTCCTACTTCGTTTGAACTTCACATACCTACCACCGTATGCGTGCTGCCATAATGTTTACACATGATAATTAATAATAAGGGCACATGAGGTCACAAAACACAGAGGCTGACCTCAAGTTTGTAATTTATCATCTGGGCACAGCAGGAATCAGGGGAGAGAAATGAGGTCAGGCTCATCTGTGAAGCTTTTCTAATCTCTTCCCCCAATCTGTGTGGCTCTTGTAGAAGAGAGGCCTAAATTATTCACTGTTGCTTTAGGGAGGATTTATTTGGGTACAAATATCTACTGCCGTCTCTGCAGAGGGAAATACCATGGGGAGTATCTAGCTTTTCCTGCCCCCCTACTACAGCAGTGCTCTGTTCTGCCATAGTACCCTCCTGGACACATTTCTGTTGGCTCAGAGATATTCTGCAAAGGTGGCATTGCACCTTCCCCAACTCTTCTGTGCTCTTCGGACAGGATCTATCTCATCTAGACTCCCTCAGTTTCAGGAAACAGAAGGGAACGATCCTGGCCCTTATCACTATACTACTCAATGGAGGCAAGAATCTGTGTGTCAGAAGCATCAAGGGGGAAAACATATATTGGCAAATGTAACTTTTTACCATTACTGTTGAGGTTTCATGTTCTCTTGCTTCTCATTAAGAAATGCCTTTTTTGGGGGGGATGGTGTTGCCGTACATGCAGGTAGTTCGTAGAAGTAGTGACGAAGAAAAGCTGCTTTGCTTGGTGCGGGAACGAGCTGGCCATACCTGTGAAACCGCAGTGATAGTGATCCTTATCCTGGTATGGGAGGGGATTTCCCTGAGTCTGGCAGACAAGCTGTATTCTGAACTCACCGACACTCTAAGGAAGTATGGCACACTCACAAACCGACGGTGTGCCCTGAATGAAGAGTAAGTGAAACAAATCATATTCTCCTTCCCCTTGAGTATGCAATCAAGCTACAGCCAAAAGGGCGGCTCTCAAACAAACACAAGTTCCACTTAAGTCTTGGATCTGATTTTCCTCTCACTGGTTTTATACTGGTGTGTCACGATTAACCTCACTGGAGTCACTCTTGATTTAGGCTGGTGTAAATGAGAACACAACAGGGCCCATTACTTCGGTGGTAATTGTACTTGCCCTTGTCTGATCGAGAGCAGAATTTGACTCACACAAGTTTATCTAGATCCAGTAGGACAAATTCTGTGTTGGATTTCACCCCATGTAACACCGGTGAAGTCATGGCAGGGGGGGGAGGATTTTAGTTCAAAAGCTGCAAGATGTGTACATACACCGCTTTTAAAATTAGCCAATTCAAATTACATATTCAGGGCTTGAAGAAACTTCTCTCGAGAGCAAGCTACTTTTGAGATTTTGAAACCCTACTGTCCTTGGGTGGGAGACAGATTAAGCTTCATTAAAGTCAATGAAGACCTCTTTCTGCACTCACAATTACAAAATATCTCAATATAAAACAGACATTCAATATATGTGCTTTCCCATCTAGGCTCACGGGAGTGCATAAAGAGAATTAGCTGTATAATTTCTATATACCATTAAGTTGTGTGGCTACAGTGTTTAATGACAGTTCATTTTAAATCTCCCCTCACCCACAAAAAAATTAGAGAAGTGAGCACAAATTCTCTCAAGGCTTCATCTAAACAGAGAAGCACTTTAAAAAGCTTAGTGGCTAACAAAACCTTCATAGTCTGTCAAAATATTTAATGATTTGTAACATCTTTGTTTGAGTCAACTATTTTACAGCTAGGAAATTGTAGTTTGCTCTCCTTTATCTCTTTCTCCCTTTGATGGCTATACACAGAAAGAAACGCCATTCAGAACAAGGCTTACTTTATTACAAATATTCTGTTCTCTCTTTTTGGTAGCATGGGCATGGCTTTGTTTCAGGAACTTAGTCCTATCCCAGTTGGCAAACAGCAGTGAGTTAACTAGTTTTTCCTAGGAAGTCAAGAGACCACTTATTCGACAAAGTTTTATCTTATGGGGCCAAAACCTGCCCAGGCTATTCAAGCACAGAAAGCCAAAAAGAAGCAGATATCCTGCACTGATGGTGGGCAAATAAGGAGAAATGCCACACAAAAGAACTCTACCCCCATATACATGAACATGTACATTATTGACATGTATTGCATGAATTTTCAAGCATGCAGACTTTTACCCATGTACGGCTCTACATGCTGTTGATAGCCACATAAATGTTTCTCTTATTCCTTAGACGGACTTGTGCATGTCAAGGGCTGGACCCTGAGACTTGTGGTGCTTCTTTTTCCTTTGGTTGCTCCTGGAGCATGTACTACAATGGGTGCAAGTTTGCCAGAAGCAAGGTCCCAAGGAAGTTTAAGCTGCTGGGGGATGATCCAAAAGAGGTTGGTGTTAATTTTAAAGTGAAGTTTGCCTCATTGTATAAAATGTTTCTGTTGTTCCTGTGGAGTTGAGGTACAGTAGACACAGGGCCAGAATCTCATTTGAAATCCACCCACATAGGGAAATTAAGTAGTCAAAATGGATTTACCCTTGCCACTGAGCCAGCTTAACTGACTGCCAAAATGCTGACAGTAGGTCAAAACCATGAGACATGAAACGATATATGCAGGTTTTGTGAAAGAGCAAGAAAGGGCACACCCAGAACAGTTGTGGCTATATCAGGCCCACAGACAACCTTTGCACATGCAGTTTCCACAATGGCAGAATACAGGATGTACTAGGTTGAGGCATATAACTTTTTGCAGCTCCGAGCTGGACTAAATTGCATGGAGACAGTATGAGGGAGCCGTGAGATACAGTGGGAGTGAAAGAATGAAAGGACTGGGAGGACTCATTCAGTGGATGCTGCTGCCTCGCCAACAGTGTAGGAAAGGTTTCCAGAGTGGCCTCTAAGATGCTGTAAGTACTGGACCCAGAACTGCATGCTGATCATATCAAAGCATGTCATAGAGCTCAGCAACCGTGCCTGTAGCTGGGGAACAAGTTGATTTTGAAGTTCTGTCTCCAGTGGGTTCTTGATACCCTCAGCTAACAGGGCTGCTAATTGTTAATGGGCTGCCTTTCTGTGGAGGGTTCTACTGATTGCCTGGCTTACTTTTTTGGCACATACAAGTGCAAATGTGTCCCCTACGATGGGGCTTGTCTGCTGATGGATGGGCCACATAACATACTAAAAGCTGGGGGCATTTTATGCAAAACCCATAATATTTAGCATTTCAGACATATAGTCAGTGACTTATCATGTAATTAGAGAGCTGGTCACATTTTTTGGATTCTCAAAATTTTTATGAAAAAGGCAAGAATTTTGATAACATTTATCATGGAATTTTTTTACTTTTTTTTTAAACCATCTGTTCATGTGACATTTTTATGCCTTTGTACTCTATCTAGCAGGCATCATATGGTCTGTGGGTTATATTAGCACACTTGATATTCTATTAAAAATGTTAGCATCACTGAGACAGTTGTAACTTTTGACCCTCTTTTTCCCCTCTATTATAAAATACCTATGCTCGATGAGACTGCAACAAAGAAAGCGTGATACGTATCACACGTGGGATCTACACAAAGACTCAAAGAAGAAGTGACATTTTATGAGTTGTAACTTGTAGGCTGGAAAGGAAAGCAACATAATGGTTCCAGGTTTTGATAGCAACCCAAAAAAAGGGACACAGTGAAAGGTTTTTGATAATGTCATACTGTGATTTTGGGTTCCTGTGAACCCAGAACTCAGATTGAAACTAGCAGGTCAAACTTTTTTAACCAAATTAGTGCATACCAAAACTGATAGATTTTTCACAGCTTTTCACATGCTTTCATGAACATACAAATTCCCAAAATGATTACATTTCTCTGTGTAAATCTGCTGCTTTTTAAAAACTTGGAATGAGGCCTGTATTTTTAATTTAAGAAACAGATCTGAAATTAGGATTCTGGGCATGAGAAAATAGTGGAGCAACTTAAATTTATTAGAGCACTTCATGTTTTTAAGAGCCTTTCATTTTGAAAGATTGTATCTCTCTTAAAAACAAAAAGTAAGTGGTCATTTGTATCCCAAATTGTTCTACACTAGCCACACCCACAACTCTTGATTGCTCAAAAACTGTCATTTTTTCAAAGTCTGAACTATTCCAATAATTTTAAATTGCTACATAGAGAGATAATTTCATTGTATTGAAGTGTTATGATTTCAGAATGTAAAACTCTCAAATTAGATGGATTAAATTGATGCTGATTGGGCATTCTTTTATTTTTTCTTTTATTTTTTTCTCTCAAGGTTTTTAAAGGGGAGATTTTTTTTTTTTTTTTAAACTGTAATAATTAGTCATATCATGCTTGGGTTTAACCTTTACATAGTAGGGTACATCTTTTCTTATAAATCAGATGAGCGTTATATGATGCCTCCTCATAAGGATCATAGAAGCTCATCTCTGGACATATGTTGTGCTTTTAAAAACAGTAAAAGGGATCACTATAAGAATTACAAGGCATTTACAATGCATATTAGGCATTTATACCAGTCATCTCTGTAGTATCATAGTGTCCAGTAGCTTCTAAAGATGGTAGATTGCATATATAGTAATATGGGTGGTTAGATGATAATATGTTAACATTATTTCATCTGATAACAGGAAGAAAAGCTAGAGTCCAATTTGCAAAACCTATCAACTCTAATGGCACCTACCTACAAGAAACTTGCACCAGACGCATATAACAACCAGGTAGGTCAAAAAGAGTTGGCAAAGTCACTAAAATAATCTGATCTTTGCTTTACTTTGCCAATGCATGTTCTTTGCTTTAAGTTATTGTTTACAGATTGTGCCAATATTGCTCTTATGTTAGACTAAATCTTGCTCACTCAATACATTATATAGCATTTAACACACTAGCAAACACTTTGCTCCTGTGATTGATAAGGTCCTTAAGGTTTCCAGATTCAGCATTATTCACTGGCTAAATTGACAGATGTTCGATTTCCCTGATTTACTCCAATCCAAACCTGTCTCTGCATGTTTGGTTCCAGGGCAAATCCATTATTGCATATGGATATGCAATATTAGAGCACTTCATGTTTTTAAGAGCCTTTCATTTTGAAAGATTGTATCTCTCTTAAAAACAAAAAGTAAGTGGTCATTTGTATCCCAAATCTATTCTACAAGAACATCTCATGCATCCATGGAATCTGAACATGATCCCTGTCTTTGTACTGGCCTTGAACCAGAACCTTAACCTCACTCTAATCCAGATTTGAATCCAAACTCTGTCTCTTGTTTCAGATTGCACAGGTTCACATCTCTCAAACTTTGCTTTGATTTTCAGATTTGATTGAAATAAATATCTCAAATTAAAAATAAAAATAATCACCAAACTAGCCAGGTTCTTCCTGGTGTGGAAGCCAAACCTCAAATTTCACATTTTAATGCCAACCCATAAATTTACTCAAAATAGGGCCCATGTTCACCTGAAAGGTTCATGAATCTTCATGAAGTTTTTGACAACTTCTAACTTTCTAATAAAATGTGAAACCAAGAATTGTGTGCGACTTGTGATTTCAGTGTGAACATTTCACAAAATTAGTAATGAAAACACAATAGAAAATATTGTGCTGATTATCAATAATCTATTTTTGAGCACCATCATGCTTGTTGTTATATCAAATATAGTGAAAGACTGTCAATGTGCCAAGAAATTACAATCTAATGGTCATATTCTGCACTGACTTCTCCATACAGCCCATTGGAAGTCAGTTTTCCAAGGAAATGCACTCTTCCTAAGTAGTTCAATATTTCTGAGCCTGTGTTTATAACTTATCATCTGAAGAAACGGGCCAATGCCAGGAAAATGAAAAGTAATCTTGAAGGAGAAGTATTGTCAGCTAAATACACAAATATAATAATGACAGAAGCATGGAGTTTGAACAATGGAAGGCAACATGGAACTGAGTAGCAAGAAAAGAAAGAGGAGCTTGTATTCTCATTTTTATTACCGTAAAGTAATTTCTTGGAATTGTTCACCTCTAAGAACTATACTCTGCCATTGCCAAGATATTAGGAGGCTAAGGTATTCAGTAGTAATTCCATGTACTGGGCTGTCCAGATAAGTTTCAGTGATTACTTGACTTCTGTTTCCAGATTGAGTATGAACACAGAGCGCCAGAGTGCCGTCTTGGTTTAAAAGAAGGTCGTCCATTCTCAGGGGTCACTGCCTGCCTGGATTTTTGTGCTCATGCTCACAGAGACTTGCACAATATGCAGAATGGGAGTACATTGGTAAGTCAGTGCTGCATAAAGCTGCCTTGTTTCAGCACTGATTTCTCATATTTAATTCATTATCTATATTTCTATTAAGCTTGCACATAAAGCTAACTGCTAAAAGGAGAGATATTCATCAGTAGCTGGAGCTAAAATGTGCAATCCGTACAGGATTTTTCATTTAAATGAGACTTTAGAGAAAGATCTAAAATAGATTTGGCTGAAAAACTTCAGTGGCACAGTTTTCCACTGGAAAATATAGTTTGAAATTGAAACAGTTAGTGAAATCAGTTTGATTTTGCCAAAATTCCATTTTGGAGAAAAAAAAGGGGGGGGAATTTACGATGATGCTAAAACTTGATATTTTGACATTTTTGGAGTGAAATATTGTGATTTTTCCTCTCAAAATGACTTTTCACTTTGAATTTTTTAAATTTTGTATTACATTTGAAATTTCAACTTTATTTCATATTATATTATAACCAAAAGATTTTGAGGTGGAAAGATTTTATTCCCTCAAATTTATTTTGCAGAAAATTCAAAATTTTCAGGTTTAATTTCAAATCAGAATAAAAACAAATGTCAAAATCCTCTCAAATATCATTTCTATTCTTTGGCCAGTACTAAATAAAACCCTTGCTCTTGTCCCACAAAACTCTGCTACTCTCCAGAACTCGACACTGAAAAATATAGCAGAGCAAGGCTAGCTGGCTTCATTGAATAGGAGAGTTTATGGCTTACTTCTATCTACTGCATGCTGTCAGTGAAAATATGCAAAAAAAAATGTGACTAGCTTGCTGTAATTTGAAGTAACTGCATCAGTGCGTGTAAGCAGGTGCTATTCTCACCATGGTCTGAGCAGAACATCCAAATCTTTTACAAAGTCTAAACTTACTCCCTTCCTGGGGCTTGACTTTCTTCAAAACACTATTAACAAAATATACACTTCCGTCTGAGTTTTCTCCCCAAGACTGGCTGGTTTTCCTGCAGATCTTTCTGTCTTGCAGCTTCTCATTCCCTTTGAGAGATACCCCCATCACATCTTATATCCTGGATGGAGTTCACAAGATGTGCCTACTGCTATGTCTCTGCAGCAGTTCCTTGAATCTGTATCTGGCATTCAAATATCTAATGTGAGGTTGACTCAATGAAGGAGCCTGCATTCCAGTACAAGGCCCTAGAGTCTGCCAGACCATCACGCTGCCCTTGGAATTTTAGGGTGGTCTTTAAAAGTACACCTCTACCCCGATATAACACGACCCGATATAACACGAATTCGGATATAACGCGGTAAAGCAGCGCTCTGGGGGGGGCAGGGCTGCGCACTCTGGCAGATCAAAGCAAGTTCGATATAACGCGGTTTCACCTATAACGCGGTAAGATTTTTTGGCTCCCGAGGACAGTGTTATATCGGGGTAGAAGTGTATATGTAATGTCATGGGATTTTTTTTTTTATACTAAACAGCATTGCTAATATGTAGCTAGCTATCGTGCCACAACTTAAAAAAAATCTTGCTGGCTGTAGAGTTCCAGGGAGCCTAGCATTTCAGTTCCTGACCATGGAATCATTAGCCCAAGAATTCACTTAACTTTTGGGAACACATGGCTATCCTGCCTACTTCCAGGTGGAATATGGAATGTGAGGAAAATGCACATTTTATATAAAGTGTCCCTTAATATTGCCAAACATGAGAAAGGTGGCGGGGGTGGGGGGGGTGGGACGGAAGTTGCACGCTTGGATGCTGAATCTAGAAGCAAAAAAAGAAGTTAAAGCTTAAACAATTTTCCAAAAAAAAAAAAGGAGGGGGGGGCAGGGGTTAGCATTCATTTGATACCTACATTGGGTGCTCTATTCAGCATTACATCGGTTATGTCATGAGCCTTGCAATCTGATGTTAGTGGTCAACTACCTGCCATTATAGAGTTATCTGAGCTGACAGTGTAATGCAAAATAGGCCAAAACTCCACAGAGTTTTCTGTTCTTCTCACGCTGATTTTTGATCGTTTTTCTACCATACCTTTTGGACAGGTGTGCACACTAACCAGAGAAGACAATCGTGAAATTGGCCAAATGCCAGAAGATGAGCAGCTGCATGTACTCCCATTATACAGAGTCTCTGATGTGGATGAGTTTGGAAGTACTGAAGGCCAGGAACAGAAAAAGAAGAATGGCAGCATCCAAGTCCTCAGCTCCTTTAGGCGCAAAGTCAGGATGCTGGCAGAGCCTGTTAAGACATGCAGGCAAAAGAAGTTAGAAGCCAAGAAAGCGGCAGCAGAAAAGCTTTCCTCCTTGGAGAATAGCTCTAGCAAAACTGAAAAAGATAAGTCTGCAGCAGCACGCCACAAACAAGCCAGCTCGGAGGCTGCAGGTCATGCAAAACAGTTAGCAGGTAAATGCAAGAATATTTTATTAGTCAGTACACTTGTTAACAACAGTAACAGTAATTAACCATAGAAATGAAGGCAGTTTATAAAGAGCCTTGAGAAAACCATGAGGCAGACTAATTGAAAGTCTCTGGTAAAGATAAAAAGTGGGGGGGAGAGAAGCAGGGGTGATATCATTGTAGGGGTCTATTATAGATAGGCTTGGCAAAATTTGATTTTTATTTTTTTCAAATTTTGACTATTAATTTTTGTTTAAGATTTTTTTGTTTTAACAGTTTTTACTGTTGGAAATTAAGGGGAGAATAGGATTGGGGCTGGGGTTTGGGCAGTACTGACAGCGGGGCTGCAGGGGGATCTCTACATGACCCAGGGGCCCAATACACTGGGGAGCAAGGCATGGAGGTGGCTGCAGTCCTGGCCTGACAGAGCAGAGACCCCCAGCCAGGACTGCAATGAGGGGACAAGCCCGCAGCCACGGCGTACTGACGAAAATTTCCTGCCCGAGGATGGCTCGAACACTCCTGGATGGTGGGTGAGTGAGTGAGTGAGTGAGCGAGGCCATGACAGCGCAGCTGCAGATGGCTCACCGCATTGCTACAGGGCTGGTGACACCCAATCCCTGAAGGCACAAGCAGGGGAGACTGCATTCCCACCAATGCGGATCAATATTTTTTTTCCATCCATTTCAATGTGTCAAGTGAAATCAATGTTTACCATCATATATTGATTTATATTAAATCCTGCCAAGCCTAACTATGGGCCACCAAGTCAAGAGGAGGAGGTGGATGAGGCAGTCCTGGAACACATAAAGGAACTCTCCAAAACACAAGGCCTGGTAGTAATGGGGGACTTTAACAACAGAAGTCTTAGAAAATGAAATGTATTGGGATAACTTTTGGTTTCAGAAGTTGGAGGAACTAACCAAGGGCACAGCCATTTTAGACTTCGTTCTGACTAACAGTGAGGAATTGGTTGTGAATCTGAAGGTTGAAGGCAATTTGGGTGAAAATGAAATGATAGCTTTTATCATTATGATTCTAAGGAAACTAAGAGCAGCAAAATAAGGACAATGGACATCAAAAAAGCTGAATTTAACAAACTCAGAGAACTGGAAAAGAAGAGCCTATAGAAAGAAAATCTAAAGGAAAAAGGAGTTCAGAAGGACCTGGCAGTTTCTCTGAGAGACAATATTAGAAGTGCAACAGCAAACTATCCTGATGCAAAGGAGAGATAGGAAGAATAGTAAAAGGCCAACAGACCAAAAGGTCTATTAGGAGCTTTTTAGTTATCTGAAAATAAAAAAGGAATCCTACAAAAAATGGAAACATAGATGAATTACTAACAAGGAGTACCAAAGAATAGCACAAGCATGTACATTCAAAATCAGAAAGGCTAAGGCACAAAATGAATAACATCTAGCCAGGGACATGAAAAGCAATAGGAAGAGGATCTATAAATATATTAGCAGTATGAGCAAGACAAAGGAAAGTGTAGGTCTTCTAATTAGGGGAAGGAGAGCTAATAACGGAAGACATCAAGAAGGCTGAGATGTTTAATGCCTATTTTGTTTCCATCTTCACTAAAAAAGTAAATTGTGACCAGAGACTTAACACAATTAATATTAATAAGGGGAAAGAAATGCAAGCCAGAATAGGGAAAGAACAGGTTAAAGAATATTTAGGTAAGTTAGATGTATCCAAGTCAGCCTGGCCTGATGAAATTCATCCTACGGTACTTAAGGAACTAGCTGAAGCAGTTTCTGAACCATTAACAGTTATCGTTGAGAACCTATGGAGGATGGATGAGGTCCAAGAGGACTGGAGAAGGGCAAACATAGCATCTATCTTTAAAAGGGATAACAGAGAGGGATTATTGACCAGTCAGTGTAACTGATATCAGGAAAGATACTAGAACAAATTATCAAACAATCTGTTTGTAAGCACCTAGAGGATAATAAGGTGATAAGTAATAGGCAACATGGATTTGTCAAGAACAAATCATATCATACCAACCTAATTTCCTTCTTTGACCAGGCAACTGGCCTAGTGGATGGAGGAAAGCAGTAGACATGATTGTGACGTTGCACTCCTTATGATTTTATGAAAATATGCTAATGAGTGTGAATATAATGTAACTGGAATATGCTTCATCCAAAAAGTCTCTTGTAAGGTATCATTACAAAGCTTATAATCTACTGAATGTGATCATCCAATTTGTATAAATGTATCATTCTTGTATCTGAAACTAGAAATATGTAATTTTGCAAAGTGTGGGCCATTAATGGTGGTTTAGAATCTTGATGGCTCCCATCAACTAGGACAATTGACTGTAGATGGCTCTGTTTACTTGCAAGCCTTCCTGTCAGTCAGGCCGGGAAGAATGAAGGCTTGGGATCTCACAGGACATGTGACCATGCCACCTGGTACTGGAATTGATCTTAAACCTGGTGATTTTCCATTTAGAAGGTGGGGTGGGGACCCAGAGAGACAAATGATTCCCGCCTTGTGCCAAAGGTATATAAGGGGGTGGAACAGAACAAAGTGGGCTGCAGTCATGAGAAATCCCCTAACTACCACCTGAGCTGAAACATGGACTGTACCGGGGAAAGGATTGAGCCCAGACTAGAAAGGAGTCTAGTCTGTGAAAGAAGCTTATTGGAACATCTCTGAGGGTGAGGTTTCATCTGTAATCAGGTTCTTATTGTATTAGGCTTAGACTTGCGTGTTTTTGTTTTATTTTGCTTGGTAATTTACTTTGTTCTGTCTGTTATTACTTGGAACCACTTAAATCCTACTTTTTATATTTAATAAAATCACTTTTTACTTATTAATAAACCCAGAGCAAGTAATTAATACCTGGGGGAGCAAACAGCTGTGCATATCTCTCTATCAGTGTTATAGAGGGCAAACAATTTATGAGTTTACCCTGTATATGCTTTATACAGAGTAAAACGGGTTTATTTGGGGTTTGGTCCCCATTAAGATCTGGGTGCTGGAGACAGGAGCACTTCTTAAGCTGTTTTCAGTTAAGCCTGCAGCTTGTGGGGGACATGGTTCAGACCTGGGTCTGTGTTTGCATCACGCTAGTGCAGGGATCGGCAACCTTTGGCATGTGGCCCTCCAGGGCAAGCACCCTGGCGGGCCGGGCCAGTTTGTTTACCTGTCGCGTCTGCAGGTTTGGCAGATCGCGGCTCCCACTGGCCGTGGTTTGCCGCTCCAGGCCAATGGGGGTGGCGGGAATCGGCGGCCAGCACATCCTTCAGCCTGCACCGCTTCCCGCCGTCCCCATTGGCCTGGAGCGGTGAACCATGGCCAGTGGGAGCCGCGATCTGCCGAACCTACGGACACGGCAGGTAAACAAACCAGCCTGGCCTGCCAGGATGCTTATCCTGGCGGGCCGTGGGCCAAAGGTTGCCGATCCCTAGGCTAGTGTGTCTGGCTCAACAAGACAGGCTACTGAAGTTCCAAGCTGCCAGGGAAAACGGACTCATAGGTAGTCTCAGCACATCAGGTGGCAGTCCCAACGGGGTCTCTGTCACCATGATACCTTGATTTTAGTAAGGCTTTTGACACAGGCCCACATTATATTCTCATAAGCAAACTAAGGAAATGTAATCTAGGTTAAATTACTATACAGTGGGTGCAAAACTGGTTGAAAGACCATAATCAGAGTAATTATCAGTAGTCTGCTGTCAAACTGGAGGGGGACATACATAGTGGGGTCTGTCCTGGGTCCAGTACTAGTCAATATTTTAATTAATGACTTGGATAATGGAGTGGAGAATATGCTTATACAATTTATGGATGACATCAAGCAGGGAGAGGTTGGTAGCACTTGGAGGACAGGATTAGATTTCAAAACAGCCTTTACAAATGGGATAAATGGTGTGAAATCAACAGGATGAAATTCAGTTAAGACAAGGGCAACGTACTTCACTTAGGAAAGAAAAATCAAATGCACAACTACAAAATGGGGAATAACTGGCCAGGCAGTAGTATTGCTGAAAAGGATCTGGAGGTTATACTGGATCACAAATTGAGTATGAGTCAACAGTGTGATGCAGTTGTAAAACAAGCTAATATTCTGGGCTATATTAACAGGAGTGTCCTTTGTAAGACATACAAAGTAATTATCCTGCTCTACTCAGCACTGGTGAGGCCTCAGCTGGAGTACTGCATCCAACTCTGGGTGCCACACTTTCGGAAAGATGTAGACAAATTGGAGAGAGTCCAGAGAAGAACAAAAAACCTGTGAGGAAAGGGTAAAAAGACTGAGCATATTCAGCATTGAGAGAAGATGACGGAGGGTGGATCTGATAACAATCTTCAAATATGTTAAGGGTTTTAAAAAGAGGACTAAAGTATCAGGGGGTAGCCGTGTTAGTCTGAATCTACAAAAACAGCAAGGAGTCTGGTGGCACCTTAAAGACTAACAGATTTATTTGGGCATAAGCTTTTACCCACAAAAGCTTATGCCCCAAAAAAGAGGACTGTGATCAATTGTTCTCCATATCTACTGAATGTAGGACAAGAAGTTATCTGTTTAATCTGCAGCAAGTGAGTTTTATGTTAGATATTAGGAAAATCTTTCTAACTATAAGGGTAATTAAGTTCTGGAATAAGTTACCAAAAGAGGTTATGGAATCCTCATCATTGGAGGTTTTCAAGAACAGGTTGGACAAACACATGTCAGGGATGGTCTAGATATACCTAGTCCTGTCTCAGCCCAGGGGGCTGGGTTACATGACCTCTTGAGGTCCCTTCCAGCCCTATATTTCGCTGATTCTCTGGCCTATAGAATTTATAGGTATTTAGGTGTCTAGAGATGCAGATAGGTACCTAACACCCTCTATGTTAACTCTCCATCAGTGGGAGTTAGGCACTTATCTGCAACACTTAACACCTTAAATACCTTTAAAAATCTGGCAGGTTCCTTTTAGAGGCTGCTTTTGAAAATTTAGCCCTTATATTTTATGCATTTGACTCTTCTCTAGGACAGGTCACACTATGACTTTTGTTCCAAGTTTTCACATATCATCTTGCCAGAAACTTGGAAAAGTAGAAGTGTTTAGTCAACTGTAAGAGGAATTGTATTTGTTTTTCTAGAAAGGGATCCTTCTTTTAATCTATGTAGGAAATGTAATGGAAATTGCTTTGGTGTTTTCATCTAGAGTCAATGTAAACATTTTTTGTTTTTGTTTTCCCGTCTGCAGATCTTTTACGTCTTTCAGGACCAGCCGTGCTACAACAGCAGCAACATCAACAGCGTACTCTCGCTAACAGCCCTCAGTCAAACCCTGTCAACTCTTACTCTGGTTCAGGTCCTGCCAATCTTTACATGAGGCTGCCTAATCCAGCCAATGCTCATCCAAGCTCTTCATACACTTCAGATCTCTATGGAGGGTCCAACCCCATAAACCTTTATAGAACCTCATCACAACCTTCAGGGTCTTATTTGAATTCTTCCAATCCTATGAACCCTTATTCAGGATCACTAAGTCAAAATAACCAATATCCACCTTACCAATGCAATGGAAACATGCCTATGGACAACTGCCCCTCTTACTTGGGTTCCTACCCTTCACAACCTCAACACTTGGACTTATATAGGTATCAGAGCCAAGACCCTTTATCTAAACTAAGTCTGCCACCCATTCATACACTATACCAGCATAGACTTGGGAATAACCAGAGTTTTGGTTCCAAGTACTTGAATTATGGAAACCAAAATATGCAGGTAGACCCTTTTAATAATTGCACCAATAGACCAAATGTACACCACGCAGGGTCTTTTTCCCCTTACTCCACCCTTGAGACTGACAGCCACTTTATGGATGTTGCCTCAAGATTAAAATCTAATTTTAGTAATCCAAGTGTGGACTATACTTCCATGAATAAAAATGGTGAACATCCCCTACATCCACCTTCACATCTAGCACATGATTACCACTCAGCTTCAAGTATATTCAGTGGTCCTCCTCATTCACTACATCTCCAAAATAAGGATAGTGAAATGACTTCACATACAGCTAATGGGTTGTCTAATATGCTTCCAGGTCTTAACCACGATAGGACTACTTCCCAACATAGTTTAAATAAAACTGATAGTCTGAATCCAGAAAAAGCAGAGGATCCCGATGATGTCTGGTCAGATAGCGAGCACAGCTTTCTGGATGCAGATATTGGAGGAGTGGCAGTTGCCCCATCTCATGGGTCAATTCTCATTGAATGTGCAAAACGTGAGCTCCATGCAACGACCCCCTTGAAAAATCCCAACAGGAACCATCCCACCAGGATATCACTTGTCTTCTATCAACATAAGAGTATGAATGAGCCAAAACATGGTCTGGCTCTGTGGGAGGCAAAGATGGCTGAGAAGGCAAGAGAAAAAGAAGAGGAGTGTGAAAAATATGGTCCCGATTACGTGCCTCAAAAATCTTATGGCAAAAAATCAAAGCGGGAGCCTACTGAATCACATGAACCCTCAGAACCAACATATGTGCGCTTTGTCAAGTCTCTTGCACAAAGGACTATGTCAGTCACCACAAACTCCACAGTAACTACATCTCCATATGCCTTTACACGGGTTACAGGGCCTTACAACAGATATATATAACTTCACACCTTTGTTGTTTACCTCATTTTAAAAAACAAATTGTCAATCGAATAGTTCTCAGTTAGGTTGCAGGGAGGGGTGGGCAGGGAAAGAAACAGTATTTTCATTAAACTTGTCAATGGAAAAACCTCAGCACACCAGCAAAAAGAGGTAATCTTACCACCGCACTTATTTTCCACTGACTTGTAAGTGGTCACAGATGGCATGTGGAAACAAGACCAAAGCATCCTATGCAAAAAACAAAAAAAAAGTGTTTCACAATTTACATTTTAAAAACACTGGCTCCATTATTGGAAGAGAGAATCTGCAAATGTAACTTTTTTCCTTACAGTTTTGCACATCTGTGACCACTTTTAATAATATCGACTTTGCATAGTTATGGAACAGGAGCAAAAAATTAAAATACTGTAGTATTACAACAGCAGGAATCTTAAAATACCATCTGGTGCTGAATCTATGATGTACTGAAATACTGGAATTATGGCTTTTTAACATGCAGTTTTTACTGTAATCTTAATAGTCTCTTGATTTTATTTAACAAAATAGATACATATAGAACATAATGAATAGACAGCAAAACACTGAATTTGTTTGGATATTCTAAAACATGGTGCTATCTAAGAAAATGGTGTCTTTATTATAACCGTTGAACAGTTAATGCCTTTATAATAGATTAAAATGTTAATGGTGTATTCAAATATCCTTGAACAACAGGGGGGACCTTTTCATTCATGTTTGTATCAAATTTGCCTGTTACTAAAACACGCTTACTTTTTAACATATGGGAATTAAAGACCTCTGGATTTTGCTCATCCAGTCAAGTCCTGGTTAAGGGACAATAATATATATAGAGATTTTTTTTTTTTAAAATAGTGTTTCAGAAGCACTTTGTCTACCTAAGCTTGGCAACTTGAACAGTGCTAAGGTACTAAGACATTAAAAGAAAGAAAGAACGTTTACTTTGATTTTAAAATGCAAAGAATTTTTTTTAAAGCTTTTAAATACTTTTGGCTTTAGCCATACATCTGCTGGTGGGCTACATATCCATTTTTAATAAGTCAGTTACAGTAGAAATGGGGTTTACTGGATACAAGGGAATGCTTTAGTACACAACACACATTTTACTGGTGCTCATCTCACAGCTATACTGTAACAGTTTTTTACAATTATTATGACAAGTTTATTGCTCAAATGAGTACAGTTTTAAGGAGAGAATTTTATATTAACCACAGGTAATAATTAGCAGCATGTGACAGATTCTACAACTAGTTAGCTTAGGTTTCTGCTATTTCTAAAAGATCTGTATGCTCTTCAGATAATTGAATGGCAGATTGTTTTTGTGTTAATAATTATATAAATTGTGGTGTATGTCATTTCTCAGTGTAAGTGTCCTCTTTTCCAGGAAGATTGAGCAGACTGATGCCTACATAAAATTAATGAAGAAGGGTTAGTTCTGTGTGATTCCATTGATTAAATGGAGGGGGAAAGGCAGCTGGCTTGCTGTGGTGGTTTTAAATCATTAATTTCTATTAAAAAAAAAGCAAAAGTTGTATAGTAAATTAAATTGTAAACAAAACCTTCTTTTTTAATGCAATGCTTTAGTATTTTAGTACTGTAAAAATTATATATACATATATATATATACACACACACACATATATTTGGGTTTGAAGCTGAATTCACATCATGGTGCTACTCAGCCTGCTACAAATATATCATAATGTGAGCTAAAAATACATTAAAAGATTTGAGTGATGTTCCTACTTGTCATATACCTCAACACTAGTTTGGCAATAGGATATTGAACTGAGAGTGAAAGTTTATAATATTGTATACCACCTCCCTCGCCCCCCATAGCCTTTGAAAAAAATACCTTTTGTCTCAGTACTTGATATTTTAGCAAGTATAACTTGAACTTCAACCTTTTTTTTTTTTCCTAAAAATTCAGGGATATTTCAGCTCATGTTCTCCTTATGCCAACATGTCACCTGTGTGTATGTAAAGCTGTTGTAGGTTAATAAATATATTATTCTTGTGGGTTTTATTTTATTTTTTTCAGGGATTTAACTCTTCTCTTTTGAATCCCTCTTCTACTTTTACTTGTATATATATTGATGTAACAAACTAATTTTGTAAATTTGTTAGCTCTTTTTATTGTAATGAAAGTGTTTAAAAGTTTTAGACTTGTTTTGCCTATTTCAAACAAAGAAAGAAAGTAGAATGCACTGAGCTAATTAAAGGGAAAATTGTAAGGCAGAGGTTTGGCAAGTGACCGTTTGCTAGAGTGTTTCAAATCACTCTCTAAACAAGGCTTCTAGGATACTGTAATGAATAAAATATTTTTTTTTAAAGGTACAGTCTGTATGAGGGCTTCCCTAAACAAACAAACCTCCATCATTTAGCTATTTGTTGTGCAATATACTGTAAGATTGATCTAAAGACGTTGTCTAGCGGAATTACAACCTAATTCTATTCAATAAAAGGAGGCCTTTTGGTTTTATTGGTCAAATATTTATATTCTGGCAATTTTTGAAATTCTTAGTATGTGGCTTTACCACTATAAATACAAAAAAAAAATTTAAAGATGTTTGTTTTCATTGAAACAGGAGTTTCAAGTTTTTTAAACCTTAACTATAATTTCCTTATGTATTAGGTTAATTAAATCATTTTAAAAGTTAATCTCTCGATTTTTTTTATTTGAATCATATCCATCATGCCATCCATAGTTGATGTTTGGTTAATATACCATTCACTGTCATTTGCCAAACTGCTGGCAAACAATAGCAGGAAGCTTAGTTGGGGATTCAATTATGTATTGTAAATACCTGAACTGTAATTTAGGTGTACAGAACCCTGCCTCAGAATGAATGAAAAAGCAGACATAAAATTGTGTGTATAGGATTATCAGGTTGACTATAGCCATACTTGAAGATGCTTCTGAGTGGTGTCAACTTTACTTGAATGAATTTTTCATCTTGATTGACGCACAGTGGTGTAAAGTTCACTTCTAAAGCTAGTGGTTAACTTGTGTAGGAAACTTTAGCAGTTTGACACTAAAGTAATGAACTTCTGTGTGTGTTTTCCATGCTTATGTTCTACCTTTTTTTTTTATTATTTTAACTTTAGTTTCACTCATTTTCATGAAATGTTTGGTAAGTCTATAAAAATCTGAGGATGGTTATAAATACTGTAAGTATTGTAATGTAATGAATGCAGGTTATTTGAAAGCTGTTTATTATTATATCATTCCTGATAACGCTGAGATGTGGGTGTTTTTAATAAAATTTATATTTATTTAATGCACTCAAAGTCTGTCTTACAGAAACTTGTCTTTCATGATGAGTAATTTTTCCCAAGCACATACAGCCAACAAGAGAATGTATACAGTTCTGGTTTGCTCAGGTCAAGGAAAAGGTCAGTAAACTGAAAAGGATTGGAAGAAGCCAAAGAAAAATGATTAAAGGTCTGCAGAAATTTGGAGAAACTAGAGTTAAAGAGGTATTGCTTTGCTAAACACAGCTAAGGGGAAAACATAACTATCAACAAATACTTAAAGTTTGAAGCCACAAAAGAAAGAAGATTATTTAGGGTGGATTAAGAAGGATGGTCTAACTAATTACTCCTGATACAGTTGAGTACAAGAAAGTTTAGGCTGAACATGGGGAAAAATCTAATGGTCTAGCTGTTTAAAATCTAAAATATTACACTCTGAAACTGTCTGAATGTTCTGCAAGCTGCACAACCACATGTGGACTTCAGTCATTTAGCGGCTTGACAAACACAGTGGTCCAGAACAGCAACTAGTGCAAATCAGCATCGTTCCATTGGCTTCAATTATACTGGCTTCACTAACACTCTTTAGGAGCTGGCTAAGAACATTTAAATGAGGGAATAATCCCACTGACTTTATTGGTATAAGAACATAATTATGGCCATACTGAGTCCGACCAATGGTCTCTCTAGTCGAGTGGCCGGCACCAGATCTGTTCATTCCTTCTGAAGTGACAGTTTATTGAGTGATCCATCCCATTATCCAGTCCCACCTTCTGGCAGTCAGAGGTTTAAGATACACCCAGGACATGGGGGTTGCATCCCCGACAATATTGACTAATAAGTTCATTGAGGCTAGGTCCATCAATGGCTATCTAATTCTTTTTAGAAGCCAGTTATACTTCTGGCATCCTCTGGCAATGAGTTCCACAGATTGTGCATTGTGTGAAGAAGTACTTCCTTATGTTTGTTCTAAATCTGCTGCCTATTAATTTCACTGGGAGGCCCCTGGTTCTTGTATTACATGAAGGGGGAAATAATACTTATGCATTTTCTCCACACCATTCATGATTTTACAGAGCTCTATAATATACCCCGTGACAGGATCCCTGGGGTGCAGCCTGGGACTGTGGGACTGCTGTGCCCCCTTAACACTCCAGTCTGGGCTGTGTCTCACAGTGCTTTTGCTAGTGACAAGCAGCAAACCCCTCTGGGTGCTGTTATCACTCAGCACAACCGCATGTGGAGCCCTACACCCATCTAGATTGCATGAATGCTCTCAAAACCACGCATGAATCACATAGAGAAAGGCACCAGCCAAATCCCCCCCAGTTCCCAGCCTTGTACCTCAGGAATATACCATCTTGCACTGCTCAAGACCCTTTCTTGAGCAATGCAAGTTTATTAATTGGTTCACCACTTCATCAATGGAAAGTGGATATACACCAGACTTTGTAAACCTGCGCAGCTTTACCACACACTTTGGGCAAACTCATTGGTAAAGATAAACAGTAAAAAAAAGTTTATTAATTACAAAAGATAGATTTTAAGTGATTACAAGTGCTAGACAAAAACACAGAGTGGTTACCAAAAACATACACATATATAAGCACACAATCTAAACCTTAACCCTTATCACACTAGACCAACGATTCTCAAACTGTGGGTTGTGACCCCATTTTAATGGGGTCGCTAGGACTGGTATTAGACTTGCT
The DNA here is from genome assembly GCF_028017835.1 of Emys orbicularis. NCBI lineage: Eukaryota > Metazoa > Chordata > Testudines > Emydidae > Emys > Emys orbicularis. Next base: position 33,734,915 of record NC_088687.1, on the reverse strand, counting down.
GGGCTCCGGGGCCGAAGCCAAAGCCCAAACCCCACCGCCCAGGGCTGAAGCCGAAGCCCGAGGGCTTCAGCCCTGGGTGGTAAGGCTCAAGTTACAGACCTTCCAACTAGGGCTGAAGCCCTTCCTTGGGCTTCAGCTTTGCCCCCTTCCACCTACACCCAGGGCAGTGGGGCTCAGGCTTTGGTCCCCTCTCCTGGGGTCATGTAGTAATTTTTATTGCCAGAAGGGGGGTCGCGGTACATTGAAATTTGAGAACTCCTGCACTAGACAGTATTTAGATCAAGCAATGTTCTCACCCCACTGGAACTTACAGTCCTTAATATACAGGTTTCTCCCTTAAACCTGAGCCAGTCTCCTCTGTTGATATCATCAGTCTTCTGAGCATACTTGTTGCTTACAGCATAGGTCAGGGAAGGACAAAGTCCAAGCCTGGGGCCCCTGTGTTCTGTTTTATACCTTTAGTCCACGTGCTTGGAGAACACAAGTCCAGGCACGTCTGGTGGGTATTGCTGAGTCACCAGGCAAGGTTGAGCAATTCCCCTGGTGAGGCCTTGTGCAAGTGAGTCATTGCATTGTAGCTCCCTTGCTGGACAATGGCTGTTAACAGTTGCTCGACACCCACCCGGTTATTGTTTTGGGGGTGCTAGTATCTGGACGCTTCCCAAACCCACAGCAGTTTCATTGCTGTTGTTACCCATGCATGCTGGATTCAAGCTAGTTTGAAAAGGCACCTATCTCCTTACACAAGGCCCTGAATCAGCAAAACACTTAAACACAAGCTTTGTCCCATTGAATTCTACTTGAAGAGGCTTTTTGTGTGTGTAAAATAAGGAAGGTGGTGCGGTATTTCAGGCCTTTACTGCAAGTAGAATTGCTTTTTCCTCAAATTCACGTAGATCAACATTGTTGAAATGATTTAGGGTGCCACACTTTATACTAATCCAAAGCTAAAGCACTTATTTGCATGTTCTGAACTGCTCTAGATTTAGATCAAGCAGAAAACATAAATATTAGGGTGCCTGGATGAACTTCAAATGCTCATGAAGCTACTAAGCCAATTTCCTATAAAACTGGCTAATCCTTTAGATCTTTGTAATGTCTACAACACAAGACAACTTAGAACAAGATTTCTTCTGACATATTTGAGTTACACATATGCAAAACTGAGGAGTGGATCATGGGGTGGGTTTTTTTTAATGTATACAAGTACAATTCAAAAGCAATTACATTGATTTTGCTCAAACGTCTGAGATTAAATCCAGTTTGGAAATATCAGTCACAAAGAAAGTTATGACCTATTAAAGGTGGAAGCCTTCATCTCAGTATGGATTACCCACTATTAATTTAAGACACACATTAGGAAATATTTAAAAAACAAAACCTTTTATCTACATGCACCACAAAGTGGGGAAATTAAACTCTGGATTCAAATGTGTCGTCTGTGTCTTGGGCCTATCTATATATAATAAAGATACACACACCACCTTTTATTCACGTCTTGAACTCAGTGGGATCATTCAGATGAGGAGAAGTATTTAAGTGTTTGCAGAACTTGGGGGCCTTAGTTTCTTCTGTGCTTATGCTATGCATATCATGCTTGTCTTGCTGAAGTTTACTTTAATTCAAACAGTGCAGAGGTTAAAAATGATAAATTTCAGTTTTCGAGTGAATTAATACGCTGTTATTTAACTGACATGGCTAAGAACTTTGCCTAAAAATATGCATCTGAAATTTCTTTTACACCCAATTACTTTTCCTTATGCAGCAACTAATCATTTTGTTCTTTGAGACATACAGTAGTTGACAACTTTGTCTCAGAAAGAGTGGCCTGACAATTTTATTTTTCCAAGAGCCAATTGACAGTTTTCTCCATCACTCACCACCAGATATTTTGTTTTTCAACTGAACTCATGTATTTAAGCAAGTCTTCACTTTTGGTCTGTGATTTTTTTCCTCTAACTTTGTTTTGTTAAGATAAATATTGCGAAACGAATTAACTGCTTGTGATGGTTCAACAGAATTAATTAAATTTTATGTTCTGCCTAATAGTGACCTGCATAGGGAAAATAAAGTTGAGATTGTATAAAAGAGGCCTGAGAAGGTTTGCTGTTGGTGAGTTTTTCAATTTTTTCCCCTCCTTTCAAAAAGAACCCAACCCCCAAACAAAGAAAACTCCTCAGTTGTTATGAAACATGGACAAAGAGATGTCTTTATTAAAGATCCACCACCATCATCTTATGCTACCCTTCAGTTAAGGAGAGAGAATTCAGTTCACATATATTGAGCTCTCCAAAGAGTATTACAGAAAAACCAGCTGTGACATTTCTGATATTAAAGATAATAAGCAATAATAATATAACTATAAATAAAACAATAATATATTTATAAATAAAATAAACATATCAGCCCTTGTTTACACATCATGATAAGAACATAATGATCCAGAAGAAGTCATAAATCCCTTCATAAAGCTCTCTTCTAAAAATGTGACACTTTTCAATTTAATTAGCATTGGATTAAAAAAGATTATAGATTCATAGACTTTAAGACCAGAAGGTACCTCCATGATCATCCAGTCTGACCTCCTGAACATCGCAGGCCACAGAACCTCTCTTTGAGTTCAACTTTTTGCACCTTCTACTGTATTTTAATTTAAAATATCCTGTCTCTCTCTTTTAAAGAACCAATTTCTAATAGACTCATAGTCAAAGTCAATCCTATAGCCCCACTTGGGCTTGACTAGCTATAGTGAGGTAAAAACTACTTGTGTCTTGTCTCCACTAGGATTTTGCGGTGAATTAGCTATTTCAATGTGAAACACACACTTCTTTTTTGTAGTCAAGACATAGCCTCAGGCTCCTAAATCACTTAACAGCTTTTTGGAAATATTACCCAATGTCTGACAGGCAGGGCCGGCTCCAGGCACCAGCCTTCCAAGCAGGTGCTTGGGGCAGCAATCTGCAAGGGGCGGCAGTCCGTGTGTTTTTGCAGCCCCAAGCAGCGCACGGCTACCATCGTTCACACAGGAGAGTGCATTTTAGTAGACCTTTAGGATTATAATTTGTGGCAATTGGAAGGTGCCGCCGAATTGCCGCCGCCGCGGCAATTTGGCGCGCTGCTTGGGGCAGTAAAAACAGTAGAGTCAGCCATGCTGACAGGCAGTTGCTGGTTGGTTGGTTGGTTTTTTGGAGGAGGGGTTCTTTTAGTTCCCACTTTTTTCAATTATTGGAACTCTATTGCATTTAAGTGTTGAATAATCTGCCTCCTTCATTTTTGTACTCCAGTTCCGATTATTTGTAAAAAACGACAGCACCATTATCTTTCTATATGTAAGCTTTAGTGCAGAACATTTCAATAAAGAGATTTAGCTGGAGGGAATGGCTTAAGGCCTTAAAGCATGGTTCTGCTCTGAAAAAATGACTGTAAAAGTGGTATCGTGGGGTTCTCAGTTTGTCTCTGAATGATTTCTGCATCCCACTTGCTTAGTTTACAAGTAGAAATATTTTTCTTCCTAACCTGCGTCTGGTTTGGTGTTTTCCTTCTAATTCACCTGCACCGGACTCCATAGGGAAAATTAGCTCCTCAAGACACCTGTGCAACCCTAGGTGCCTTCAGTGGCTTTGCATAGGTGTAACTGAATAAAACTTTAAAACTCTGTTGCTGTACCAAAAGGAATAGAATCCAAACCTCTCTGCTGTGTTGTCTCTTCAGTTTCACTAGCGGGAATAAAAAATATTTTTGTCACTCCAGTCAACAGATGTGACTGCGACCACATAAAGGAAGTAGATCTGTTGGATAAGAAGATCTCATTTTTTCCATATTCATTTTGTGAGGTAGAACCTCAGCCTCAAGTTTCAAATACCCAGATTCCTTGCAAACAAAAGTTCAAATCCCAGTAGGGTTGACTCAGTCCTTCATCCAAGTTAAGAAGCCATGGTTCTTTTAATCCCACTGGCCTTGACCAAATATCTCTCCCTGCTCTCTCCCCCACCACCACCACCACCTTGCTTGGCTACCATCGTTCACACAGGAGAGTGCATTTTAGTAGACCTTTAGGATTATAATTTGTGGCAATTGGAAGGTGCTAAGCATTCACTCACCAATGTACTTACTTCAGGTAAAGAAGAAATTACACTGAGATATAGGGAGCAGTCAGATTTAGGCACAGGCTGGGAATCAGAAAATTCTGAATTCTAGTCCTTACTTTCACACTGACCCCACCAGTGGCTTTGGGCAAGGCACTTATCTGTCTCAGATTCCCTGGCTCTTGTGAAGATTAACTGGATAACAACTATAAAGTGCCCTGGCCATGAAAAGAGTGCTACACATTAGGTCCTTCTGAAGCCTTAAGCACAAACACCAACTGATGGAACCAAGGATCTAATGTTAGGACCGTAGATAGTTGTAATGATCAACCTCCACGGCTGTGGTGCCTGTCTAATGGTGACAATAGAGGGGACAAAAAAATTAAAATTGGATTTTAAAAGGTTTTCTATAGTGTACTGCAGTATAGACATTCTCAACAGTACGAACTCTAGACATCAAAGAAAAAGAGACAAAGTTGTGTTTCTGCCAGATGACTGCTTAAAGGACACTGAACTGCTTGTAATCTATATTTTCAGCTGATGGAGCTTTTGTTGAGTTGGTAGCATCATCACATACTTTTCAGTGTTCACAGACAGGGCCGGCTCTAGGATTTTTGCCGCCCAAACCAAAAACAATTTTGGCCGCCCCCCCCCCCCCCCGTTTTTTAATTACCCCACCCCCGGCCCCGCCTCAACTCCGCCCCTTCCCCAAATCCCCAGCCCTGCCTCCTCCCCCCAGGCTCTCAAGCCTAGGAGGGAGGGAGGGGGAGCAGCGGCGCCCGCGCTGCGGCCACTCGGAATCTCCCCCTCCCTCCCAGGCTCTTAAGCCTGGGAGGGAGGGAGGGGGAGCAGCGGCGCGCAAAACGGCTGTTTCGCGCGCTGCGGCCGCTCGGGATCTCCCCCTCCCTCCCAGGTTTGAGAGCCTGGGAGGGAGGGGGAGACTCCGAGTGGCCGTGGCGCGGGCGCCGCTGCTCCCCCTCCCTCCCAGGCTCTCAAACCTGGGAGGGAGGGGGAGCAGCGGCGCGCGAAACAACTGTTTCGCACGCCGCGGCCGCTCGGGATCTCCCCCTCCCTCCCAGGTTTGAGAGCCTGGGAGGGAGGGGGAGACCCCGAGTGGCCCCGGCGCGCGAAACAGCTGTTTCGAGCGCCAGCAGCAGCGGAGGTGAGCTAGGGCGGCCCAGGGCACATTTTTAGGGGTGGCATTCTGGCGCCGGCCATGCCGCCCCTAAAAATGTGCCGCCCCAAGCACCAGCTTGTTTTGCTGGTGCCTAGAGCCGGCCCGGTTCACAGATAGTGTCACAGTTGCTGTGATATCGTGTTACATTCAGAACAAAGCCTGAAGATTTAAAATGCATTTTTGATAACAAAGAACGTGCCTTAAAAATAGCCAACTTATTTCTCGCTCTCTTTCTCTATTGTCTGCAACTTCTTACAGTGCATGAAAACAGCATTGCCTCCACTGCTGTGCTTATTATTGCTATTTAGCAAATATTGCTTTGTCACCACCACCACCTGTTCCTAATTGAATTTGAAATTAAGTAGGTAAATTAATCAATAAAATTAAAAGTTTCGCTAATTTCTTCATCTATCCATCAGTCACATTGATTTCTCCCACATACAACTGTGGGAAAATAACTTGCTAATAAACTTGTCCTCCCTCTGATGGTTGGCTTTACAGTAGCAATGCAGAAAATGTGTTAGGTCCTGTATAAAACGAGTCTTTACAAATCTCAGCAACAGTACGGAACATTTTAAAATAAAATGTTTAAGAATCAGGACATTTGCTATTTATGGAAATTTTATCTTAATTTTAACTATTAACTTTTTCTTTGTTAATATTAATGAATGTTTGGGGGAGGTCCTCAGAGTCCATCTTATGATCATTTTCTATGCAAAGATGATACAGTCCATTAGTTCTGATAGGACAATATGTCTGGTAACAAATTAGGATATTATAACCTGATTGCATGAAGAAGTCTGATGAAACAGAGTAGATGGAAGGAAACATTTTGTACTTAAACAAAGAGCTCCTAAGCACGAGCTTTGGGGGGAAGCTTTAAATTACCTACCAAAAAGAACTGAAATAGGAAAATTATGTGATCTCCTTAGAGGAGGGGCTTTTGTAAGTATGGCCCTGATGCAGGAAGCATTTACACATATGTTTAAGGGGCTGTCCATAAATTACATAACACATTAGGGTGTGGGTCCTTCATTTTGTATGTTTTTTTCAGTGTTGCAAAGTGTTACAAGGGGTGGGTGGACACCCCCTAACTTCATACAGGAATAGTTCAATTGATTTTACTGGGACTACTCATGTGCATAAAGTTAAGCATGTGTAAGTGCTTGCAGAAGAGGACTAATATATGTCTTTTTAGATAAGAGTATCAGCTGCTAGTTTTTTCCCTGAGAAAGACCCCAGTTAATTCTTCTAGTTACAGCTGGGATATATGATAAATGTGTTTTCTGAGTGGGACTAATTGCTTCTTTATATAAATCTCACAACGCAGTTTATTGGCTTTGTCTCTAGAGAGAACATTGAACTCATTTATATAAATACACATGACTGGAAATATCACAAAACCCAGATTCCCTACAGATATGATTGTTGTCTATTTGGTCATATCTGATTGCCCAATTCCAGTACATATGACTCAACAAAGTCAGAGACATGATGTCTGATGCAAGGGCTGCATTGATATTAGCTTCTAGTGAATAGTAAATTAACTGAGTTCTTATTCTATCAGCTAAAGTGGATACATTTATACACTATAAAAGAAACCTATCATAAAGTTAACATATGTTAACCCTTCTTCCTGTAATGGGAAGAAGTGAAACCTGGCCCAAGCAGAAGTTCTAGAGATCCTGGGTGTGAAACCTGACCTTCTCAAAGGCCCCTCCTCTCCCTTCTGTTTTTGGTACAAACCATTTCTATAGTTCTTACCCTGAGCACATTTTCAAGGGATGGGGAAACTGACTTGAGATTAACCTCTTGTTCACTGGGGCAGTGCCCCTACGTTGTATGGCAAGGCTGGGCACCCAGTCTCATAGGATTGGGTTGAACATCAACTGAGAGAAAGATTGATCCATGCATGCTAGCCTGAGACTGGAGATCTAGGTCAGGGGCCTCAAACTCAAATGACCACGAAGGCCACATGAGGACTAGTACATTGGCCCAAGGACCGCATTACTGACACCTCCCCCACGCTGCCCTTGGCCCCGCCCCCACTCCACCCCTTCCATGAGGCCCCGCCCCTGCCCCACCTCTTCCCACCCCTTCCCTGCCCCCATTCATAGACTCATAGACTTTAAGGTCAGAAGGGACCAATATGGTCATCTAGTCTGACCTCCCGCATGATGCAGGCCACAAAAGCTGACCCACCCACAACAGAATCTTCCAGCCTGCGACTCCTGCCCTATGCTGCGGAGGAAGGCGAAAAACCTCCAGGGCCTCTGCCAATCTACCCTGGAGGAAAATTCCTTCCCGACCCCAAATATGGCGATCAGCAGTACCCCATCCCATTCCAACCCCATCCCCAAAATCCTCACCCCAACTCCACCCCTCCCTGCCGCCAGGGGGTACAGGAAGGATGAGGGGTGCGGCAGGGGGTCAGGGCAGGGGATCGGGGTGCAGGAGGGGTGCAGCAGGGGGCTCAGGGCAGTGGGTTGGGGTGCAGGAGGGGTGCGGGGTGCGGCAGGGGGTTATGGGCAGGGGGTCGGGTGCAGGGTGCGGCAGGCAGCTCAGGGAAGAGGGTTGGGGTGCAGGAGGGGTGCGGGGTGCAGCAGGGGGGTCAGGGCAGTGGGTTGGGGTGCAGGAAGGGTGTGGCAGGGGGTCGGGGTGCAGGGTGCGGCAAGGGGCTCAGGGCAGGGGGTTCGATTGCAGGAAGGGTTCGGGGGGCGGGCTCTGGCCCAGCGCGCACCGGGGGCAGGGCAGTCTCCCTGCCTGCCTGCCCTGCCCCCGCGCTGCTCCGGGAAGCCGATGGAACCTGGGGAAGGAGGGGCGCAGGGGTGTGAGTTGCTGTTGCTTCAGGCACCGCCCCCAGCATCCCCCGGGAACGGGGAACCACGGCCAATGGGAGTTGCTGGGGGCGGTGCCTGATGCAACATCAACACACACCCCTGCACCTCTCCTCCCCTAGATTCTTTCTGGCGCGGCGCAGGGGCAGGGCAGGCAGGCAGGGAGCCTGCCCTGCCCCCGGTGCGTGCCAGGCCAGAGCCGTTCTAGGTAAACGCTGGGGGAGGGGGGGGGGGCTGTGAGGAGCTCGCGGGCCGCAGAAAATAACCTTGCGGGCTGCGTGTTTGAGACCCCTGATCTAGGTTCAATTCTCTGTTCTTAAAGACTTCCTGTGTGACATTGGGCAAGTCACTGAGGCCTGGATCCATCAAGGAACTTAAGCCTTGTGATGCCTAATTTTTAGGTGCCTATAAAACCCTAGGAACAACACTGCAATCCACAAAACTTGAGTTAGGTGTCTAGGATTCCTATACAATGCATGGGGGAGCTAGGTACCTAAGAATGTGATTCACATTCTTAGGTGGTGAGCTGCCTATGCTAGCCAAACGGAGATGTTGACAAGAGAGGTATGTTCTCAGCTCTACCCCTCTCACAGAGATAGGTACCTAAGTCTTGGCCAAAGAGGGGTGCCTGCCTCTGCTAGTGGCCCACAACTGGGAACACCTCTCCTGGAGTCAGGCGGCTTAGACACCAAAGTCACGTCTTGTAAAAATGTGTTAGGAGCATGGGCGGCAGATATAATAGGCCAGGAGAGGCTCAGCCTCCCCTGGTGCTGCCACGGCCACCAGACCCCCAGTTGTGGGGAAGTTTCTGATTTATTATGCCCCATGCAGGTTCTGGGGTGGCTGCGGAGGTGGTATGTGCTATTCAGCTTCCTGGGTTCATCAGTAATCTCCCTGGACTCCTCAGCAGCCCTGTAACATGCATGGGGCAAAATAAAAAGCTTCTTCCATACCTGAGAGACACTTTTCCCCGGGCGGGTTGGGATCTGAGGAGGGAAGGAGCAGCACAGCTGCAGCTGGCCCAGGACTCCTCCGGGCAGGTGGAGGGGAGGGGCGCGGGACTTCAGACGGCCTGGGGCTCCTCCGTCTGAGGGGGGGCACTTGGGGCTCCACCCACAGGGGAGGGGCAGGGTATCTCGGGACTCCAGCCATGGGGGGGGGGAGTGGACAGAAGGGGTGGAGCCGGGGCTAACCGCCACCAAAGGGGGGTCCATAGTTAGGAGTCTGCCTCGCTCCCCACAAAACAGGAGGAGGTGGAGGGAGGGGATGATGGTGCCCACCTTATAACTTTTAGCGCAATGGTTAGAGCATATTCACATATTCATAAATAGTCTGGAAAATGGGTGAACAGTGAAGTGGCAAAAATTGCAGCTCATACAAAATTACTCAAGATAGCAGTCTGCTTTGGACTTAACTAAGAGTTACAAAGGGATCTCACAAAACTGGGTGACTGGGCAACAAAATGGCAGATTAACTTCAATGTTGATAGGAGCAAAACAATGCACATTGGAAAACATAATCCAAACTATACATACAAAATGATGGGGTCTAGATTAGCATTTATGACTCAAGCGAAATCTTGGAGTCACTGTGGACAGTTCTCTGAAAACATCTGTTCAGTGTGAGGTGGCAGTCAAAAAAGCAAACCAAATGTTAGGAACCATTAGGAAAGGGATAGATAACAGGACAGAATTTGCCACTATATAAATCCATGGTACACCAACACCTTGAATACTGTGTTCAGTTCTGGTTGCCCCATCTAAAAGAAAATATTAGAATTTAAAAAGGTACAGATAAGGGCAACAAAAATGATTAGGGGCATAGAACAGCTTCCATGTGAGGAGAGATTAAAAAGACTAGGACTGTTCAGCTTAGAAATGAGATGACTAATGTGGGATATGATGGAGCTCTATAAAATCATGAATGGTGTGGAAAAAGTGAATAGAGAAGTGTTATTTAGCCCTTCACATAACACAAGAACCAGGGGTCAACCAATGAAATTAACAGGCAGCAGATTTAAAACAAACATAAGGAAGTACTTATTCACACATAGCACAGCCAATCTGTGAAACTCATTGCCAGGGGATGCTGTGAAGGCCAAAAATATAACTGGGTTCAAAAAACATTAGGTAAGTTAATGAAGGATAGGTCCATCAATTATTATTACCCAAGATGGTCAGGGATGCAACCCATGCTCTGGGTTTCCCTAAACCTCTAACTGCTAATAGCTGGGTCTGGACAACACTCAATAATTGCCCTGTTCCGTTCATTCTCTCTGAAACATCTGGCATTGGCTATTGTTAGAAGACAGGATAGTGGGCTAGATGGACCATTGGTCTGACCCAGTATGGCCATTCTTATGGTCTTATATTCACTTCCCTATGTCACTGAGGAGTTGTGAAGATATACATGTTACAGATTGTGAGTGCTCAGATACTTTGGTAATGGGGACCAATGTATGTACCTTAGATAGAAATGGAGGAGTTTGGTTTCCTTTTCTGCTTATGTTAAGTTTGGATTAGCCCTAACCATTTTGCCAGCCAGGTGGAAAAGCATTTTTAGCACACCCCTCCACAGTGGCCAACCAAAACAAATCAAAAACAAACAAACAAACAAAAACCCATAATGCACCTGGTCCATCAGCAGAATTAAAAAAAAAAAAATGTTGGTGCCCGGGGTGACCACCCCTAGAACCAGCCCTGTGTTAACTCATTTCGCTTTCATATTTGAAAATTTATCCCTAAGGAAAAGATCTTGCTAACTGGACCCGTATTTCTTCCTACTTCTTCAGCCCTGTTAAAAGGGTTTGCTTTTGGAGTTGTCCCCCTATTTTCATGATCTCCTAACCCCCTCAAAGAATTGTGGTCTGCTGTTAATCAATACCTGATGAGGGAGGGGGAGAGGGAAAACGTTCTCCATAAAATTTTCCGGTTCATCTAGCCCACCTCAAAACATGTACAGATAAGAATAGCTGCTCAGCATGTGTGGAAAATTGTTTTACTAAATGTGGAGGGGAAAGCATTGATTCAAACTCATGGACATGAGAAGCTGAAATTGCAGAGAGTTGCCATTAGTACTCTTGCTGCTGTGAAATCTGAAAAGAGTGGAGGCCAACGTAAAGGCAATGAAGGAAGCCAAAATTACTTTTCTGAATTTCCTCTCACTTCAGTTATAATTGGGCACCCCAAGGTATTCTGTTCTCAGCCACAGTGATAAGCAGTCAGACCTGTTGTTGCATATATAGAAGATATCAGAGAATTGACGGCCTGGGCAACTTTTGAATTGATTTCTCATAATGTGATCAATAAAATATTTTAGTATGGCCAGTGAAATCCTATGCGCATCACCAGGAGATAGGAAAGATGCTGTCATCTGTCTGCAAAAGAACAAATATAGATCTGCTGACCTGTTGCTAATAAAGATCTATAGCAAATTATTTCTTTCCTGATGCCTGATGATACCACAACTAGTATTTTATTTGCCAGCTTGAAAGAAATGCCACACAGTTCTACAAAAGCAAGGCTTGTTGTCTGCAACAGTAAAATTTAATGCAAAAAGAATAGCCTCCAGCTTTAAGCACACACTGTCTGTCTCTTCATTTGAAGCTAGCTGTAAAAAAGTGCTAAACAAAATATTCCATTGTGCAAAACTCCTCTGAGCCTCCTTCATGACATAATTGCCCTGATTAAAAGTCTCTACAATGTCTCACAGAGACTGAAATGCTGCAGAGAAGTGCATCTAAAATTTCTTTACCAACTCAATGGGCATTAAGGGCATCATCATTACAAACAGGGGATAGCAAATGACAAAAACTACTTGAACATTTTTCTTAGATGATGAGGCTGTAGTCAAGGCAAAAGGATTATCCACTGTTACAGCAGACTTAAATGTGCATTTGTTTTATCTCAGAGTCAAAACAAGTTAATAAAAAATTAAGCTTTCTTTACTGAAGTCTAACACCAAATATTCAAAAGGCAGCCACTGTGATTCTCTCGGTAGGGGAAAGTATGAAGCAACTTTGTAAAACGTCTAGAATTCATGGCCTAAATATGCCAAAAGGGGCTGCCACTTTTGAGTGCCCAGTTTTTTTTTCTAGTTCATAGATTCTAAGATCACTATATGTGAAAGAAAACAGAGTCAAATATAGTAAAAAATCTTAAATGAATCAAACTGTACCATAGAATCTCTATGAATAGAAATTCCATGCTTGAATAATAGAAGTAGGAATATGCTATCGACTACCTGACCAGGATAGTGATTATGAAATGTTCAAGGAGATTAGAGAGGCTTCAAAGGCAGAAAACTCAATAATTATGGGTGATTTCAACTATCCCTGACTGGGTACATGTCACCTCAGGATGGGATTCAGAGATAAAATTTCTAGAAATCATTAATGGATTTCTTGGATCAGCTAGTTCTGGAACCCACAAGAGCAGAGGCAATTCTTCAGGATCTGGTCCAAGAGGTGACTATAGCTCAATCGGTTGAAAATAGCAACCATAATGTAATTAAATTTAACATCCGGGGAGGGGGGGGGGGGGAAGTACCAAAGAAACTCACCCACAGTAGCACCTAACTTCAAAAAGGGGAACTACACAAAAATGAGGAAGCTAGTTAAATGGAAATTAAAACTAACAGTCACAAGAGTGAAATGCCTGCAAGCTTCAGGGAAGCTTTTAAAAAACGCCACAATAGAGGCTCTAATTAAATTTTAAAAAAAGTAAAAGGACCAAAATAATGCCACCGTGGCTAAACAACAGAGTAGAAGAGACAGACTGAGGCAAAAAGGTATCCCTTAAAAATTGGAAGTCAAATCCTATTGATGAAAATAAAAGGAGCATAAACTCTGGCAAGACAAGTGTAAAAATATAATTAGGCAGGCCAAAAAAAGATTTTGAAGAACAACTAGCAAAAGACACAAAAACTAACAGCAAATTTTGTTTTAAGTACCTCAGAAGCAGACGCCTGACAAACAGTCAGTGGGGCCACTGGATGAGTAAGGTGCTAAAGGAGCATTCAAGGAAGACAAGGCTTTTGCAGAAAAGCTAAATGAATTCTTTGCATCAGTCTTCACTGTAGAGGATGTGAGGGAGATTCCCCACCTGAGCCATTCTTTTTAGGTGACAAATCTAAGGAACTATCCCAGACTGAGGTATCAGTTGGAAAGGTTTTGGAAACATGACATGATTAGGGTGACCAGATGTCCCGTTTTTATAGGGACAGTCCCATTTTTTGGGACTTTTTCTTATATAGGTGCCTATTACACCCCAACCCCGTCCCGTTTTTTCACATTTGCTATCTGGTCACCCTAAACATGATACATTAAACAAGACCAGATGGTATTCACTGAAGGGTTATGAAGGAAATCCAATATGAAAGTGCAGAACTATTATCTACGATACGTAACCTATCACTTAAATCAGCCTCTGTACCAGATGACTGGAGGATAGTTAATGTAATGCTAATTTTTTTTAAAAGGCTCCAGAGATGATCCTGGCAATTTCCGGCCAGTAAGTGTAACTTCAGTACCAGGCAAACTGGTTGAAACTATAGTAAAGAACAGAATTATCAAACACAAACACAACTTGTTGGAGAAGAGTTAACATGGCATTTGTAAAAGGAAAGCATGTCTCACCAATTCATCAAAATTCTTTTAGGTCAATAAATATGACAATGGTGATTCCATTGATACAGTGTACTTGGATTTTTAGAAAGCCTTTGACAAGGTCCCACACCAAAGACTCTTAAGCAAAGTAAGCATTCAGGGGATAAGAGGGAGTCCTCGCAGGGATCCATAACTGGTTAAAAGGCAGGAAACAAAGGGCAGAAATAAATGGTCAGTTTTCAGAACAGGAAGAAGTAAATAGCAAGGTCTCCCAAGGATCTGGGACCAGCACTGTTCAACATATTCATAAATGATCTAGAAAAAGGGCTAAACAGTGAAGTGGCAAAGTTTGCAGATCATACAAAATTACTCAAGATAGTTAAATCCAAAGCAAAGTGTGAAGAGTTAAAAGGGCATCTCACAAAACTGGGTGACTGGGCAACAAAATGGCTGATGAACTTTAATGTTGTTAAGTGCAAAGTAATCCACATTGGAAAACATAATCCCAATTATACATATGAAATGATGGGGTCTTAATTAGCTGTTATAACTCAAGAAAGATCTTGGAGTCATCGTGGATAATTCTCTGAAAACATCAGCTGCATGTGTAGCAGCAGTCAAAAAAGCTAACCAAATGTTAGGAACCATTAGAAAAGGGCTAGATAATAGGACAGAATTTGCCACTATATAAATCCATGGTACACCTTGAACACTGTGTTCAGTTCTGGTTGCCCCATCTAAAAAAAGACATATTAGGATTGGAAAAGGTATAGAGAAGAGCAACAAAAACGATTAGGGGTATGGAACAGTTTATGAGAGATTAAAAAAGATTGGAACTGTTCAGCTTAGAAAAGAAATGATTAATGGGGGATATAACAGAGCTCTGTAAAATCATGAATGGTTTCGAAACAGCAAACAGGGAAGCATGAATTCCCCCTTCACATACCACAAGAAACAGGGGTCATCTGATTAAATGAATAGGCAGCAGTTAAAACAAACAAAAGGAAGTACTTCTTCACACAATGCACAGTAAACCTATGGAACTCATTGTCATGGGATGTGGTGAAGGCCAAAGTATAACTGGGTTCAAAAATGAATTAGATAAGTTCATGCAGGATGGGTCCATCAATGGCTGTTAGCCAAGATGGCTAAGCCTCTGACTGACAAATGCTGGGACTGGATGGGATCACTTGATAATTGCTCTGTTCATTCCCCTTGAAGCATATGCATTGGCCGCTGTCAGAGGGCACAATTCTGGGCTAGGTGGAGCATTGGTCTGACCCAATATGGCCATTCTTTTGTTTTTATGTTAAAGGAAGGGTGGAGGGGATAGTTTGAGATGTGAATTCAGAGTCGCCTATAGCAATACTCTAGGAAACCAGGTCAAAGAGAAAGGAGGCAGCTTGTTTATAAGATTGTAATATTTCTGCACTTTACTAAAGGATAATGTATTTTACTGAATGACAAGTTATCTGTTTAAATAATAATTTGACAAAGCACCTTCTATCTCCCCAGGCATTTACAAAAACACATACACAAACCTTTAAAAGATTACTATATACCCAAGAAATTCAGCCACCTCTGGGATGAAACACGATGGTTTAGCACGGAAAGTGATTTCACAAACAAACTGCAGGGGAAATTTAGGAAGGCACAATATAATTTTCAGAGCTGACCTTTGTCTGGACACTGGTGTTAACACTGCTACAACTTTAAAGATCCCCTGGTGATATAACTAAAGGACCGCAAGTCATCAGGACTTCGGTTCTACATCTCAGCTGACGAAATTAATGAGAAATGAAATATGCAATAGAAAGGTCAAATTCACTCCTGGCTTACGCTAGCTTTTGCAGTAGCAGGCTCCTGGTGGTGGAAAGACCACCATAGAGACATCTGCAGTGACACAATGCAGCCATCACCACCCATCCACCAGGAGCCAGTGCATCCTAATTAGTGGGTGGTACTAGCTAGGAATAAGGCATCCAGGGGAAATGCTAATTCAACACATTAAAAATATTGGAATTGCTAGAGTAGACTAACAGTCTATCTAGTCATCACCATAATGCAAATAATAAATAATCATCATCCCTGTTTGGGATCCTTAAGCACTTCTGCAATATAAATATATAATAACCACCACCACCACCACCATGGAAACACTGCCTGTCCTCCCTAGGGAGAAATCCCTCTTCCCCAAGAAATTTTACATTTGAAGCTGGCCAATCTTGATTACAGTTTCCTGTGGATAAGAAAGAGAGACCAGGGAACAGCCCACTGCTAAGCTCTATGAAAGCTCCCAGGGTATCAGGGTTGCCAACCCTTCAGGATTGGCCTGGAGTGTCCCGGAATCAGCATCGATCTCCTAGTGACTACTGACTAGCTTCCGTCAGAGTTGGCAACCCTACAGGGTATTGCACTGTTCCCCTCTACTAAACACTTTTTCCTGATTAATGTAAATAAGACTGCTGAAAAACTTCAGATGGGAAAAGGGCTTCAAGACTCCATTTATTTTAGCTGTTTTTATTTTGCATTATACAATTTTCCTTAAAAGCTGATTATTTCAGTCAATTGTTTTGCAGTCCCTCTCCCCCATGTGCTCATCTGCTACTCACTATCAATCAAAAGCAACACCCACAGTTAGCTCCTAGACAAGAAGCCATCAGGAAAATGAGTTACCATGATCACCTGCATTAATTCAGGAAGGCTGAGAAAATGCTGTCCTCTGTCTTTTGTGTTCACTTGTAAGGGGGGAGGGGCATGCACATTAGTTAATGTTTGCTAGGTGGGGAGGGACTTTAACCTCATAGTAGAAACAATAACTGAAGAGCAGCCCCTGGGTGCAACACACTGCCAAAGTGTCAGAAACTATCAACATTTGTTTGTGTTTCCTGTCCCCCCTCTTGAGGTAGCAACACAATAACTAGCTTAATAAATACATTTAGCTCAAACTACAACTGAAGATAAGGGAGGAGAAAATTCTTAACTTGTAGGGGGAAAACTTTTTTAAAAAACACCTAAATTATACATTAAGAGGTCAAAATTCACAGTCATTTCAAATGTTTCTTGACATCTTCACGTAGCCTACAATATATTCATATTTTACCGTGAGAAGCATAAAAACAGAAACTTTAAGGGCATTCACAGTGAATAATTTAATTCAATGTAAGTTATTAACCAACAACTCAGACAACTCACCTTCAAATCCTTTCTTAAACTACACCACCACATACAGCCCTCAGTTTCTTTATGCTTAATTTTCAGGTGATCTGCAAATTTAAACAGAAGTTTGGTCCATCCAGGCTAGAAGGCTGTAGGATGACTGGATACCTAGTAAAAAAGTGACATTCAAAGAGAGTCAACAGAATGAAAGTTAAGTAACAAAGAGAGGAAAGGAGTTTTAATCAGACTATATAAAACAAAACTTTTTTTAATGAACGCCTATTTAAATGCAGTTGTATCCAGTTTTGGATAAAGGAAGCCTTTTAAAAGATCAACACCATTTTCCTTTCAAGTCAGATGTTAGAGTTTATCAAAAAAATCCCTGAGACCATCCAGAGATCTTTATACAAAACCCCTAGAAAAACATATTTCCAAGATACCAAACAAGTAAGGAGAGGGAGAAAAAAATAAAAGAACACAACACAACCTAAAGAGCATAAGGCCTTATTTATACATCATAAAAGGAAAGAAAAGGACAAACCCAATTTTTCTTTAAATCATTTGCAGATAAAAATGGCTCTTTAACAGAGATGGACTTCTAGTAAAGGTGAAATAGACCTGTACTGAGCACTTTAAAGATTTCATTGTAAGTGGCCTTAACACAGAAGATTGCCTAATAAGGGAGGCATAAATTTCACTATATATGTATATATTCCTCTTGGGCCACATTCTGCCAACCTTACTCACACTGGGCTTGTCTGCACTAGGATTTTTAAGTGTGTTAATTAACACTTTTTAGTTAATAATCCTAGTGCAGACAAGCTCACTAAGTAGTGCTTTACTCTGGGCCATCACGCTGGTTTCCAACTCAGATCTTATAAAAGCAAACACAACATTGGCCAAAGGCAGAAGCTTCCAATTCCAGCAATCTTTACAAAAACATTCATGTACCCAATCACAAGAAACAATTGCAAAATACAACCCCATGCTTACATGTTGAGGAAGCAGTAAAAGTAAAAATTGAATAAAAAAATCAGTAACATTCAGGTGACAAATTAAATTACACTTTTTAGCTGAAACAGAACCAAATCTCATATATCAATAACGATCTATCTGAAATGACTTAAGTCAGAAACAATTTAACTACAATCTTCCCATTAATTAGTGTTCCAAAATTAACCTTTCTATAAAACAAGCTAGGATTAAAAACTACCAAGGCTCATAATTCCCAGGCTGTTCACCAGGGCCCTTGTCCTGCCAGCCAACATATGTAGGTGAACCCTTTGTGCCACTCTAAGACTAGATATAGCATTGATCTATTGTGGAATGACAATCCCTATGTCCTTACGATACAGGTGAAAAATAAAAATTGTAATTTATATTATATATATTCATATATATCCCCACACAAAAACTCTTTTTAAATGTATTATGGTTGGGCAAGTATGACATTCCCATCCACCCAAATATGCAGAAGCGAGGCAATAATAAATTATGGGATATCATTTAACTGTGTCCTAAAGCCAACACAGCACGTTTCCACTGACAGTGACAGAGTCTGCATCATCACCAGGAACTTCCTTCTGCCTCCAACTGATAAGGAAACACACTACACACAACCCATTAATCTCCCTCACAGAATAACACAAAACCTTAATCACAACCTCATGCTTCCCCCATAAAAACATAACACCCCACACACCGAATCTGTGCACTTATATCATATTTGCCCAACCGTAAACCCTTTTAAATGAAGTTTTTTATTTCTGGAATTGCTTCAGTTTGGGGGTGAGGGGCATGGAAAGGGGTCATAGAATCCCCCCAAATTCCGGTGTCGTGGAGGTACATGGAAAGAGTGAGAATATTTGAAATAGGGGCTATATGGATTGAAATCAGGTAGTTTTTTTTAGTGGTCTTATTTTAATTCACACTCTGAAAAAATATCCATAAAAACAAGTGTTATAGCAAAAAAACATTGTTTGTGTGTTGTGCCATAAAATACACCTTTCACATTTGATTATTTTATACACTTTTCAATGGCTTGTGACACACAGTGTGACTCAGTGAAGTAGTACTGTCCTGTGAGTATAGGTAGCTTCAGTCCAATTGTAAGTTAAGAAGAAATGGCAGCCATTTTGAACAAAGGAAAACTGTGAATATAATGGTAAGGATGGGGGTGGAGGGAGGACAATGTTGAAGAACCTAATTACTTCAAATATACATTTAAAGGTAGTTAGCAATGAGTATTAACTATATACCACCATCCCCACTTTTCAAACCAGCCATTTATTAGCAAAAGGGCTGAGAAATAGACCAGTCTGAAACATTCTTAAATGTTTCATTTTTTGAAGTTGTCTGGATCAAACTCACAGATTTAGTTGAAAATTTCCAGAAAAAAAATTCAGTATTTACTCACAGACTAAGTGCAGTAAATTTGGAGAGGATACGCTGTATCCTTCAGGCAAAAGGGAGATTGAATCCCTACTTTAGGTGAGTCCCCCCACCCCCCTTTGTTTTTCTGCATTATAAATCTCAAGTGCTGACCTCTTTTCCTGAAGAACTTTGTCTGTCTTTTTAGAACTGGGAACCTGACATCACAGGAAACTACATTCTGAGCTGTGGCTAAGCCAACCCCCAAAAGAGGGGTGGGGAGGAGCTAATGGGCCAAATTCTCCCTTGCCTTACTCTAGATGACACCTGTGCAAAGTGGGTGCCACACATTGCCATTTTGATTGGGTAGCATTTTCACACCCACTTTGCACAGCTGTAAATGAGCATATAAGGTGGAAAAGCAGGCTCATGGGGTTTCAGAGTAAGATGTTACAGCAAAGCAACAATAGTAAGCTCTGTAGAAATAGAACAGTTGGATGTATAATCTTTCCTTGCTTGTTACTCATTGCTGTTGCCTCCCTTTACAGCATAATGCTTTCATGTGTTCAATGTTAACTGAATTTCCTGTTGTGGACATTTCCCTCCTAGTTTACCTTAAAAACCTGAAAATGTGAAAGTCAAATTTTCCATTCATTCCAGTTAACTGATTTAAGTGGAAGAAAACCTTCATTTAGTTGGGTATTTTAAGTGTAACTGTGTGATCCTACCTTTTTCTAGCCTGCCCCAGCCCCCATCTTTGCTGTCAGGACTAGTTGTAGGTCTAGTAAAAAGTTTCTTTGCTTCCATCCAGCATGAAAGAATGCATGCACTTGTCCACACATACATAATCACACTGAAGCCAGAGGTAGAAGGCAGCAGATGCAGTTCTCCCCAACCAGCTATAGACGAAAGCTTTACCTCCCTCAGTCATGGTAAAAAAGTGGAGTCTGTTAGTGTATCCACAGCCAATAGCTGGTATAGCTGCAGCAGTGCAAATAAGAAAATCCATGATTTGCAACAGTTAAATTTACCTGATGAATTGGGGCTAATCTCAACCCTAGACATCGCCTCAGTTTTATTTCACTGAGGAGGTTTGCACAGATATACATTATATGAAACTAGAATTACCTTTGTGCTCAGATTAAAACTTGTTTGACCTTAGCTCAGAAAGTGAGAATTTATCCATCTCATTCACAGGCAGTGTGCATAATACACAACACCTTCAATCTTTTGTCATCTAAAGACAGTTTGTGGTTGATTCCCTTCTCAAGTATTGTATGAACAGGGATATTAATACATTGTACCAGCTGGAGCTGGAAGAATACTTTTCCTATTTCTTCCTGTTATGCATATTGTTTAGTCAGAAAAATATACAGTGTAGTCTTGAATCATGGTAATAATGAGGCTGACAGAACTCTGAGTGCTAGATCACCTTAGCCAACTTGGAAAACTGTGCTGATGTTGGGCTGATTTTTCTTACATTTATTGTAAGTTTTATACACAAGATGTATATATTATTTTTAAATGATTATAATCACTCCCATAATTCTAGTATTCAGTGTGAGCTGTGAGTACACTAAGTTTTTCTCACTGTTGCTAGCATTGGTACACATCCAGCAACAGCAAAAATATGAGTGTAGATAAGGCTCCAGGCAACAACTGCACCAAGTCATCTAACCATACTAAGAGTAAGCTGACAGATGAAAAAAAAAAAAAAAAATCTAGTGACCAAGAGCATCTTAACTATGCTAGCACTCCCACTGTCAGTATCACTGACAGATCTGAATCAGTGGGCGCAACAGTGGGGAATATTTCAGCTCAAATCCTTAACACAGACGCAACCATGAATGGTGAGCATCATCATACTAGCTTAGAGTGCAGATAGCATGTGGGTGATCCATGCATGTACTTGAACTACCCCCACTGTGCTGTTCCAGTGAAGCTACCATGCCTGCACTGTTTTATACATGCACTTGTAGCTTCCCTCCTTTATTTCAATGGTCACTGGCAGGTTTTTGTTTTATAGTTATGGTGGGGGGTTAATTTCCCAATAAAAAAAACAAAAGAGGCCACCACACGCTCTGGCTGCTTTTTTAAAAAAATTGTCCAAAGAGGGAAACAAGCTCCAGATCCCTCTCCAAGGTACTGTGGCAGTGGTAAACCTGCCACCCCCACCCCCACCCAGATATCATGTGGTGGCAGATAAAGAAGCACTAAGATTCCAACACTCAGAAAGCATAAGGAAGGAGACAGGAGGCACTTCAAATGCATGGTATTGGGAGCAGTAGGATCATGGTGATCTTATGAGAGCAGGCTCAGATGCCACCGTAGTGTATTAAAAGATTTATTTTCCAAAGGCAACAGAAAACTGCCATTCAAGGCAGGACAATATCCCCTTTCTTATATTAAGAAAGGCCTGATAGTGTCATGTCAGAAGATAAATAAGGTCAGTACACACATCATTGTTGTGTTTACAGACACCGTTAAGAGTCCAGAAGCAAAAAAGAAAAGCAACTGCTCTACTGAAAGTGCTGAATTCAGCTGCATGAACAAGAAAACAGCAATACCCTATAAACAGGCTGAACTAGTTCATATTGGTTTACAGAAAACAGCCCTCACCCAACTCCCCTGCAAGCTATAGTGACAAAGCACTCAACCAATAAAACATATCACATCAAACTGCCATTGGCTGATCAGTGATCCTCTGGGCTCACCACCAGTGCAGTGTCAGAGAACTGGCTTTTACACAACAACTCTTATGAGTGTCACATACCCCATAATCCTCACAGCTTAATGTTTCCCCACAGAAACCTATACTGCCAGAATGGTAGCAAGGGAGAAAGGTGGGTATGGGGTATATATTAATCTAGTCCAGTATGTCATTCCCTTGGCTACCTCTATTATGACAGGTTTAATGTACATAAGGTTGTGAGTTACTAGGGGCTGCAGCATTTGAAATCAGGCCAGGCTTCTGTCCAAATCATTGCTTGGAGACCATGAGTTTGAGTCAGATGAAGAATCCAGCACTTCTCTTCCACTTTCATCACTCCAAGTCTCCTTCCTCCATCCCAGTTCTCTTCTCCTGTGACCCGCCCGAAGATCCCCTGGGTAAGGGGAAAGCTGCTCCACTGGCTTCTTGGGCTCAGCTCCTTGCAGCTGGGAATCGAGTCCCTTTTGCTTCCCTGAACAGCTAAAGCAAGCAGCAAAGCCGGACATTGTGGGGGGAGGGTTGCTGTGGTGCCTGATGCCACATGGTGGCTACAAGGAGGCATTGCAGGTGGCACCACAGCTTGCAACCTCCTGAGTCAGACATCCATTCCCCGCCTTCCCCCTTTAGCCCTTGCTGCTCTTTATATCACACACCAAGTCCATAGCAAACCACATGCAGCCATCCAGTTGAAATGGCCCTGTGCTGCATATATTGCTGAGAATGGGTCCAAACCACAAGGTGCAGACCAGAATCTGAGCTTAATAAAAATTCCGTGGTGTTTTGGTTGGACACATCTGACAATTCTGCCTCAATGTGTTCCAGTGCCTTTACTTTCATGTCTTATCCAGAAAGGCTAAATTAATTGACACTGATGTGAAATTCTACTCTGAAAAGGGACTGTACAAATAGAATTGCAGAGATCCATTTTTATTGTGTCCCAGCGATTCCAGATCAAATCGACTCAGGTTTCAGGACAACAGTGGGGGGAGGGCTATGTAATCGCTGGGCTTTGAAACTCATCTTAGAATCTGAAAGTCAAAAGTGTATGTTTCTGAGCCTTTATTTCATGTTACTTCTTCCTCTCTTATTTGAAGCTGTAACACAATTCAATTTCGTTGTTGTTGTTGATGCACCAGTCAGAATACAATCCAGCTCACTGTCTCTCAGCTCTGTTGGTTCTGCAGAGCAAATATAGGTTCCTCAGAACAGTAAACAGGTCTAACCAGGGAACCCTCCAGGCACAGGGGTCTTTAGGATTTTCTCACATTCATTTTTTTTTTCAGGATTGGCCTCATTAAGATCTGTTAAGTAATACAGAAACCCCCCCCCCTTTTTTTTTATTAATATATAGTCTCTTTACTGACCCTAGCCTCACAAAATTCAGGACATTCTATGGAATGATTCACACAGCAATCTTAATACTTGTTCATTACAACACAGTCTTTTCACTACAAGATGAATCTGCATATAGCGTTAAACAAATGCTACAAATTGTACCAGTATCCCAGTTGTTAGTGTCTTTCCTTTATATTTGCTGAGCAATAAATCACACTGCAGCGTTGTGAGATTATAATGAAAATATTGTGGTGGAAACTGTCTTAAAATGTCTCGATTTATGTAATTCAAAATTCACTATTAACCTTTTATTTTAAAAAATGTGCTCTGCTAACACACAGAAGCAAAAACAAAAACAAAAAAAATTAAAGCATCGTTATTAAGTGATCACCAAAGTATTAACCAGGCAAAGCTTAAAAGTACATAGCATTTACCAAAAATCTGGTTATATGAAATCTCCTCAGACTAGGTCATTTCCAAACATCTAATTCCAACTGCAATTGACTGTAGCTCCCATAATTTATGAATCCCAGGATGCACTTATACATCTGCAATATCATTATTTAAGCTTTTTATACCATTAGCATAAAAATTTTGTAAGTCATTGCCCAGGTGACAAGTTGAAAAGTTGCAGGAAATCAGTGATGAACTTCGCTCACCTTGAGTGAAAAGAGTTATTTTCTCTTGACGGCTCATACTAGAGATTTTTAATGACAACAACATTTGAAGAGTAGCCATTAAATCTGAACAGTCAAGAATTCCCTAATGAAAAAGTAATAGGTTTAAAAGGAGAGAGAGAGAGAGAGAGAGAGAATGTGTTTGAGAAAATGAAAGAACTGCAGTGCTAAAGACTCATCTGCTTAGGCTGTTTTGCAAACATACACCTGCATTGATGGTTTTTGATGAGGGATGGCCCAGGTAGCTACACCATGACTGTCTAACCAAATAACCTCTGCCATGTAAGAATGACCTATGGTAGTGAATAAGGGATAGCAGGGAGGTTGTAAGGGCACCATCTCCTTAAGGCCCTTCCTCATCAAGGAGTGGCAGATGGGTATAACAGAGCCAGATGGCTGAGAAAAGGATCTCTCACACAGACCCCAGAGAACCAATGGCTTTCAGTTCTCAAAACACAGGCCTCAATCATACATGAGTAGGAAGGCACTAATCTTTTCTGGTAGCCAGGCCCAACATCACATAGTTACTCTGGGCCCACTCCAATTCCTACAGCAGTAAAAGGAAGATCGGCCTTTGACTTTAATTGGTGCTGGACTGGGCCTATGCCATACTCCTCCTGATTCCATCCCTCCCTCTAGTTACCGGAAACTAGCCTGAGGTCATGATGATTGCAAGGTTTCTGATTCATATCCTCTTAGGCCATCCCAGGCGGGGCAATGAGTAGTGCTACTTCCCATCCCCTGCATCCTTTTCTGTCCCCTACTCTTCTACTGCCCTATGAAAAATTCCTCATTGTGTGGTAGGTTTATGACAAAGGGGCTAAGTGAGTTAGCTATTTTCCCATTTTCTCCTCACATTCCTGCTCCCACTTACTCTTGCTCTTAAACCTATGGTATGTATTTTAAAAACAGAATGTAATTCTCCTCCAGTGTAACTCCACGGATGACCAATTGAGGAACACCATTTGTATTTGGCCCATTGTGTTTTAACATTTTTAAGGGTAATGATATAACCAATTTTTTTTACGTAGCATAAGGTTTTGATGTTGTATAATGTGAAACAGAGGGACATGCAGTAATTCACTGGTTTCACTTCCTCTAAGTCATCCTTGATTCATTTTCACACTGCAAGACTGTTGGCTAAATGCCTTAGAATTTCATCATTGTTAATGTTAAAAACCATGGGGAGGGGATGCAAAACAATTTAATAGCCTGAACAGAAAAATGCAGTATGAGTGACTTCTCAGTTGTCCAGACTAGACTGGAAATGTACAGTAGTTGCTGCACAAAGACACAGACTACTGAGGCCTTGGCTACACTTGCGAGTTACAGCGCTGTAAAGGCTCCCCCAGCGCTGTAACTCACTCCCCGTCCACACTGGCAAGGCATTTGCAGCGCTGTATCTCCGTGGTTGCAGCGCTGCATGTACTCCACCTCTCCGAGAGGAATAGCAAGTATTGTGCTGCCGCTGCAGCGCTGCGCCACCAGTGTGTCCGCCCAATGCGCTGTGAATGGCCTCCAGAATTATTCGGCAGTATCCCACAATGCCTGTTCTAGCCACTCTGGTCATCAGTTCAAACTCTACCGCCCTGGCCTCAGGTAACCAACCATGTGACCCCACCCTTTACATTCCCCGGGAATTTTAAAAATCCCCTTCCTGTTTGCTCAGCCCGGCGTGGTGTGGAGTGCAATCAGTGAATCTTTCCAGGTGACCATGCCTCCACGCGCCAAGCAAGCCCCAGCATGGAGCAGTGGCGAGTTGCTGGACCTCATCAGTGTTTGGGGGGAGGAAGCTGTACAGTCCCAGCTGTGCTCCAGCCGTAGGAATTACGATACCTTTGGGAAGGTATCAAAGGACATGATGGAAAGGGGCCATGACCGGGACGCCCTGCAGTGCAGGATTAAAGTGAAGGAGCTGCGGAGTGCCTACCGCAAAGCCCGCGATGCAAACGGCCGCTCGGGTGCTCCCCCCGCGACCTGCCGATTCTACAAAGAGCTGGATGCGATACTAGGGGTTAACCCCACCTCCACTCCGAGCACCACCATGGACACTTCAGAGCCGGGGGGGGGGGAGGAGGAAGAGGAAGAGGAAAACGGGAGTGATGGTGGTGGGCCGGATGGAGACACCCCGGAATCCCTGGAGCCATGCAGCCAGGAGCTCTTCTCGAGCCAGGAGGAAGGTAGCCAGTCGCAGCGGCCGGTACTTGGTGGAGGACAAACAGAAGAGCAGGTTCCCTGTAAGCGGTTTTTTTTTTTTGGGAAGGAATTTTTTCGGTGTGGGCTCTTTGGGAGAGGAGGGTTAGGCATGCATGCCTAGATGCGCAATAGTGCATTGATGTGGTTTATCACATCGCGGTAATCGGCCTCGGTAAACTCCTCGAATGTCTCATCCAGAACGTGTGCAATGCGCTTGCGCAGGTTTATCAGGAGAGCCACCGTGGTCCTTGTCCCAGCCAGGCTACCGTGTCCGCGCCACTGTGCCGCGAGGGGCAGGGGGACCATTGCTGCACACAGGCAAGCTGCATATGGGCCAGGGCGGAAGCCGCATTGCAGTAGAAGACCCTCCCTTGCTTCCCAGGTCACCCTCAGCAGCGAGATATTGTCCAGGACGAACTCCTGTGGAAAATGTTGGGACAGTGTTCAGTGTAGGTGCCCCCTGAAGCTGTTGGCTCTCCCCAAGGCACAGAAACCCAGAGGACAGTGCAGCCCTGAAACAATCAGTCCCCCTTACTCACCATTTTGAGGCTCCCTTGGGATGTGTGTGCTCTGTTTCGGACGGGGAAAATTATGCTATTGTGTAGACCCTGTGTGTTTTCTACTCCTTAAGTGCGGGGGGAATCATTACTCTGTCTGGTATAAACAATGCTGCCTCTGTTAAATGTTACATTTTGCCTATACAGCTGCATCAACCTTGAGACCTCAGCCGTCCCTCTTATCGCCTGCTCAGAGACTGCAAAGACTCAGGAAGAGACCGCGAAAAAGCAAAGAAGACATGCTGCAAGAAGTGATGTGGCAATCTATTAAAGAGAATGAGAAAGCACAGAACGGGAGGGAGAGAGAAAGCAGGATCCACCAGGAAAACGCAGCGCACCGGCAGCAAAGCACCGCGCAACGGCAGCAAAGCACTGATAGGCTCATAAGCATCCTGGAGCGCCAAGCAGACGCTATCCAGGAGCTGGTAGCCATGCAGAAAGAGAAGCAGTACCGCAAACGCCACCCCCCCCCCTACAGCCCTTGTCCCAAAACTCTTTCCGTTGTGCCCCACTGTCACCTCCAACCCACTTTCCCCAACTTCCGTGTTCTTCACGCCACCCGCTGCCTCCAACACCAGTATCTTCACCACCCAGCCCTGAAAACCACGACTCTTACCCTCTGCACTCAACCCCCATCACCATGCGGTATAGCTATCCTGAAGTGCAGCACTCACTGCACAGCACACCAGACAGGACATACGCGAATCTGTGATTGTACACCTCCCACTTGTTTCTTTTCAATAAATGGATTCTTTGGCTTTGAAAACATTCTTTATTATTGCATAAAGTAAAAGACTCCTTAGCCCAGGAAATAAACAGGCACTGCAAGTCTGCTTGTCTGCTTAGCAGACACTGATTCCTAAAGATTGGAACTACTGCACTTCACTCCCGTGCAGGGCACCAGATATCACTGCTGGTTTTCAACCTCAAATTGCTCCCTCAAGGCATCCCTAATCCTTGCAGCCCCGCGCTGGGCCCCTGTAATAGCCCTGCTCTCTGCCTGTGCAAATTCAGCCTCCAGGTGTTGAACCTCGGAGGTCCATGCCTGAGTGAAGCTTTCACCCTTCCCAAATATTATGGAGGGCACAGCACGCGGATATAACCACGGGGATGCTGTTTTCGGCCAAGTCCAGCTTCCCATACAGAGATCGCCAGCGGCCCTTTAAACGGCCAAAGGCACACTCCACAGTCATTCGGCACCGGCTCAGCCTGTAGTTGAAACGTTCCTTGCTGCTGTCAAGGCTCCCTGTGTAGGGTTTCATGAGCCACGGCATTAACGGGTAAGCGGGCTCTCCAAGGATCACAATGGGCATTTCAACTTCCCCTACCGTGATCTTCCGCTCTGGGAAAAAAGTCCCGGCCTGCATCTTCCTGAACAGCCAAGTGTTCCAAAATATGCGTGCGTCATGCACCTTTCCGGGCCAGCCTGTGTTAATGTCAATGAAACGCCCACGGTGATCCACAAGCGCCTGGAGAACCATAGAGAAATACCCCTTCCGATTAACGTACTCGGATCCTAGGTGGGGTGGTGCCAGAATAGGAATGTGCGTCCCATCTATCGCCCCTCCACAGTTAGGGAACCCCATTTGTGCAAAGCCATCCACTATTTCCTGCACGTTACCCAGAGTCACGGTTCTTCTGAGTAGGATGCGATTAATGGCCTTGCAAACTTGCATCAACACGATTCCAACGGTCGACTTTCCCACTCCAAACTGGTTTGCAACCGACCGGTAGCTGTCTGGAGTTGCCAGCTTCCAGATTGCAATAGCCACCCGCTTCTCCACTGGCAGGGCAGCTCTCAATCTCGTGTCCTTGCGCCGCAGGGTGGGGGCGAGCTCCTCACACAGTCCCATGAAAGTGGCTTTTCTCATCTGAAAGTTCTGCAGCCACTGCTCATCATCCCAGACTTCCATGACGATGTGATCCCACCACTCGGTGCTTGTTTCCCGAGCCCAAAAGCGGTGTTCCACGGTGCTGAGCATGTCCGTGAATGCCACAAGCAATTTCGTGTCGTACGCGTTACGCAGCTTGATAGCATCTTCCGACTCCTCACCCTCACTCTCACTGTCACTTTGGATCTTAAGGAATAGTTCGACAGCCAAACGTGACATGCTGGCGAGACTCGTCAGCATATGCCTCAGCAGTTCGGACTCCATTTCCCGCAGACAGATCGCGCTGCACAGAAACCGTTGAAAGATGGTGCCAAAGGTGGACGGAAACAAAGGGATTTCTGGGATGCGAAGCGATGCATCATGGGACATTGGGACAGGACCCAGAATCCCCCGCACCCACGCCCCCTTCCCACAACCCATGGCGCCAGAATGGGAAAAGGTGCTCTGTGGGATAGCTGCCCATAATGCACCACTCCCAATAGCGCTGCAATTGCCGCAAATGGGGCCACGACAGTGCACTGGGCAGCTGTCGGTGTGGACAGACTGCAGCGCTTTCCCTACTCAGCTGCACAAAGTCAGGTTTAACTCACAGCGCTGTACATCTGGAAGTGTAGCCAAGGCCTGAGCTATATATATGCAAACAATTTTTGTAAGAACTAGACAACATGACATTACTAATTTCCACTTACAGTCTATACCCGGGGTGTCAATCATAAGGCCTGTGGGCTGGATCCAGCCCTCAGAACAGTTTCAGTGGGCCTGCAGACTTCCCATGAATCTTTGGGCTTGTCTGCACAACCCGAGTCCACGCTACTGGAGGAGATTTGTGGAGCGTACCCAGTGTGTTGCTCTCTAACTCCTCTGTGTAGACTTGGTTAGCATGGGCATTGATATATGTTTGAAACAGGACTACATCAATGCACACTAAAGAACATCTAGTGCATACCAGCAGGGTCCACATGAGGAAGTTGAAGTGCAACACAGTGATAAGCTATACAAATCACAATCTTGCAGTCCAGACTTCAGCGCAACAATCCAACAAAACCTCACAGAAAAGTGTAGAACCACTTGGTCCCATTTAAGAGGCTCTGGAGAGGCATAAGTCTGGTGGAAGCCAGTACATGTCCAGGTGAGGAGAAGGGGCACTGAAGAGTGCTTATTCAACATCTGGAGAATAGATACCTCCAAATTGGCAAGTCAAAGAAAAGGACATTTCAGATAAGTCAAATGATGAATATAAGTAATTACCAACCTGGTTTATCGTTATCTGTTTCTATTTTATTAACTTTTGCTGAACGTGGCCCATGCCAAATGGCAGAATATTGGATCAGGCCTGCCATATGAAATTATACCCCAGTCTATGCTATCTTTCATAGGGATCTTAAAGTTATTTACAAGCATTAATAAAGGATCATGACACCCTTGTGAGGTAAATGGTATTACAGCCATTATGTAGATGGATATAGTAAGGAACAAAAAGAGGGCAATAGACAAACCTGAGGACCTCAAGTTAGGCACTTGAATGGCCCACTGTTCAGAAGGGCCAGCTATGAGATAGTGGTGTTAATCTCTCAAAAATTCCTCTCTCATACAGAGCAACATTAATATTAAGAGCAAAGTCTAAGAATTATGAATCCCACCTCTAAATTTAGAGGCAAAGCAGTCAATGAGTTAGTTCATCTGTCTGTCCCTCCTCCTGCCTCACATTCCTGGGAAGATGGTGCCATGGTCAGTGCATGTGCATGCATGGCGGGTGAGGGGGAGGGAATGTGATAAACTTTGGTGCCTCTTTTTCCCTCCCCCTTGCCAGTGCTATTGTCAGAGGGGATGAGGAGCAAGGGCTTGCTGCTGGATAAACAAAAGAGAAGGCTGCAGCTCAGCTATTCCAACTGAGGAGAGGCAGGAACTGCAGGGCGTTCAGAGTTTAAAAGCCTCCTAGGGGAGGTCATTTCTGCCTTCCTGTAGTGAAAGCCTGACAAAGGTGGATTTGCATTTGCTCCGGATCAGCTGAAATTAACAGAAACTGGAGGTGTTCACCACCACTTAAGATTAGGCTACTTTTGCAGGTGCCTAAATATGAGGTGCTTAAGTTTAAGAACACAGCTTTGAAAATTCAGTGTTAGTGACTTGCTCAAGGTCACAAAGCAACTCAGTCTGGAATAAAACTCGAAAGTCCTGATGCTGTAACCTGTCTCTGGCGGTCACCACTAAAGTATGTATACAAATCAACATTTGTAAAACATCTACTGAGAGTCAAGTCTTGCCATATGTGGCTGTGCTTTAAATCTTGAATTCGGGGAATCAGTTGTCACTTCACAGGTATTCCAAGAAAGGAAAAATTAATGGGAAATTGGACAGGCTAACTGTTTACTTTGGATGGAAGATTACAAGTTTGTAATTAAGCTTTACATTTTCTTCAAGGTTTTTTTTTTTAAATGCTAAACTTTTGTTTACCTGCCTACCTTTGAAATGTGCTTTTCAACTCATGTCCAAACATGATCTAATTCATACGTGGCGGGGGATGGGGGGGGGGGGGAGTCTTTTGTAACTTATTGAGGGGAACTGGATCTCTTCATTAAAGCCATGCAGAAATCATCAACAAAACTGGTGAGAAATTTACACTTGTATAAACCTGGAAGTACTCCCTTCATTTTTCCTGATGCTCCCACCCCATCATTTGGGGGGGGGGGGCGGGGGAGTAAAGTGCTTGCACTTCTCTGGGGCTCTCCTGGAGAGAAGAGGGGAAAGGATACTGTGACAAAGTTCCTCCTCTATCTTGGTGGGTCCTGCGCTTATTGGCGGATTTTCTTGCCTCAGAGATTCACCATGTGTGTTGGGGAACAGCCCAGAGACCTTCCCCTCTGGAAGAACCCACAGTCCAGGTCAATTGGGAGGTTTGGGGGGAACCCGGGCCCGCCCTCTACTCCGGGTTCCAGCCCAGGGCCCTGTGGACTGCAGCTGTCTATAGTGCCTCCTGTAACAGCTGCAGGACAGCTACAACTCCCTGGGCTACTTCCCCATGGCCTCCTCCAAACACCTTCCTTAGTCTCACCACAGGACCTTCCTCCTGATGTCTGATAACGCTTGTGCTCCTCAGTCCTCCAGCAGCACACCCTCTCACTCTCAGCTCCTTGCGCCTCTTGCTCCCAGCTCCTCACACTCGCACCACAAACTGAAGTGAACTCCTTTTTAAAGCCCAGGTGCCCTGATTAGCCTGCCTTAATTGATTCTAGCAGGTTCCTGATTACTCTAGTGCAGCCCCTGCTCTGGTCACTCAGGGAACAGAAAACTACTCATCCAGTGACCAGTATATTTGCCCTCTACCAGACTCCTGTACCCCACTGGTCTGGGTCTGCCACAATACTCACGAGGAAAGTACCACAGTGAAAGATCTCCAGTTTATGGCAGATGATAAATTACAAGAGTCAACAAAACACTGTACCCCTTTAAGCTGGTCCTCCTTCAGTGGCGGCTGGTGCTCAAAATAATTGGTGCATCTATAAATAACAATCTTCTTCACCACCATTGCTCCAGCCCTACCACAGATGGCTCATGTTTTCAAAGTGAGAAACTGACACTATGGTCACAGATTGTGTTCGATGGGATTTTCTTGAGAGAGAAGGGAGATTGGTGGGGCACTGGGAAGAAAAAGAAAGGGTTCTCTCCCATTCCCTCCCTCCATCAAAATGGGAAACTGGGACACTACAGTAAGGGGCAGAGTGAGAGAGAATAGTATTTATCCTGCTGTCTTTTTTGTTCTCATAGCCCCAGTCACCTTCCCACACCACAAATTCACCCCCACCCAATTCACCAATTAACTTAATTCCCCTCACACCAAACCCTGCCAACCAACATCTCCTGGCTCTGGACAACTCTCACACAGACAACCCTCCAGACTCAAAAAATAAATGCCCAGATGCAGAAGTGTCCCTTTTGCATGTGGAAACATTTTGAAATTTCTCCAGGAGCTCTAGAGCTGATCAAACAAATGGAATTGTTTGAAAAAAATTGAAATGCAAATTTTGATAATCAGCTCTGCTCTGTACCCTCTCCCTCTGTGCTGGAAGGCAGAAGTTCTCTAAAGGCAGTCAGGTATACTGCAACTTCCAAGGTTTGAAATCTTTCAGTGGCAGAAGGTGATACTGCAGCCTGCAGTACCTCGGCAGCATAACACAGTTGTGACAATATTGGTGGGGCTTAGCCCCACTGGCCTCTAATTCTGGCTCTTTCTGAGATAATTGGGGACATGTAAACAAGTTTGGATGAAACAAACCACCAGAACATTTGCCCAACACGTGAACCACAAACCATTAAAATCTTTCAGCTTCTTCTTTTTTGCCAGTTTGGCTCTATAATTCTTGGTTTCTGATGGAAGAGGAAAGACTGTAAAAAAGGCTCTTCTCATGCAATTTTCAACCTGGCTCCATCCCAAAGAGATTAAGGCCATGTCTACACTACAGAGGTCAGTCAACGTAAGTTACATCGATGATCATAAGCCGCTTTAATTACAGAAGTTACTAGATCGCAGGCCCTGGTTCTCATGGGGGACTTCAATCACCCCGATATCTGCTGGGAGAGCAATACAGTGGTGTACAGACAATCCAGGAAGCTTTTCATAGAATCATAGAATATCAGGGTTGGAAGGGACCTCAGGAGGTCATCTAGTCCAACCCCCTGCTCAAAGCAGGATCAATCCCCAACTAAATCATCACAGCCAGGGCTTTGTCAAGCCTCACCTTAAAAACCTATAAGGAAGGAGATTCCACCACCTCCCTAGGTAACCCATTCCAGTACTTCGCCACCCTCCTAGTGAAAAAGTGTTTCCTAATATCCAACCTAGACCTCCCACACTGCAACTTGAGGCCATTACTCCTTGTTCTGTCATCTGGTACCACCGAGAACAGTCTAGATCCATCCTCTTTGGAACCCCCTTTCAGGTAGTTGAAAGCAGCTATCAAATCCCCCCTCATTCTTCTCTTCTGGAGACTAAACAATCCCAGGTCCCTCAGCCTCTCCTCATAAGTCATGTGCTCCAGCCCCCTAATCATTTTTGTTGCCCTCCGCTGGACTCTTTCCAATATTTCCACATCTTTCTTGTAGTGTGGGGCCCAAAACTGGACACAGTACTCCAGATGAGGCCTCACCAGTGTCGAATAAAGAGGAATGATCACGTTCCTCGATCTGCTGGCAATGCCCCTACTTATACAGCCCAAAATGCCGTTAGCCTTCTTGGCAACAAGAGCACACTGTTGACTCATATCCAGCTTCTCGTCCACTGTGACCCCTAGGTCCTTTTCTGCAGAACTGCTACCTAGCCATTCGGTCCCTAGTCTGTAGCAGTGCATAGGATTCTTCCGTCCTAAGTGCAGGACTCTGCGCTTGTCCTTGTTGAACCTCATCAGGTTTCTTTTGGCCCAATCCTTTAATTTGTCTAGGTCCCTCTGTATCTGATCCCTACCCTCCAGCGTATCTACCACGCCTCCCAGTTTAGTGTCATCTGCAAACTTGCTGAGAGTGCAGTCCACACCATCCTCCAGATCATTAATAAAGATATTAAACAAAACTGGCCCCAGGACCGACCCTTGGGGCACTCCGCTTGAAACCGGCTGCCAACTAGACATGGAGCCATTGATCACTACCCGTTGAGCCCGACGATCTAGCTAGCTTTCTATCCACCTTACAGTCCAATCATCCAGCCCATACTTCTTTAACTTGGCGGCAAGAATACTGTGGGAGACCGTATCAAAAGCTTTGCTAAAATCAAGGAATAACACATCCACTGCTTTCCCCTCATCCACAGAGCCAGTTATCTCATCATAGAAGGCAATTAGGTTAGTCAGGCACGACTTCCCCTTGGTGAATCCATGCTGACTGTTCCTGATCAATTTCCTCTCCTCTAAGTGTTTCATAATTGATTCCTTGAGGACCTGCTCCATAATTTTTCCAGGGACTGAGGTGAGGCTGACTGGCCTGTAGTTCCCCGGATCCTCCTTCTTCCCTTTTTAAAAGATGGGCACTACATTAGCCTTTTTCCAGTCATCCGGGACCTCTCCTGATCGCCATGAGTTTTCAAAGATGATGGCCAATGGCTCTGCAATCACATCCGCCAACTCCTTTAGCACCCTCGGATGCAGCGCATCCAGCCCCATGGATTTGTGCTCATCCAGTTTTTCTAAATAGTCCCAAACCACTTCTTTCTCCACGGAGGGCTGGTCACCTCCTCCCCATACTGTGCTGCCCAGTCCAGCAGTCTGGGAGCGGACCTTGTTTGTGAAGACAGAGGCAAAAAAAGCATTGAGTACATTAGCTTTTTCCACATCCTCTGTCACTAGGTTGCCTCCCTCATTCAGTAAGGGGCCCACACTTTCCTTGACTTTCTTCTTGTTGCTAACATACCTGAAGAAACCCTTCTTGTTACTCTTAACATCTCTTGCTAGCTGCAACTCCAAGTGCGATTTGGCCTTCCGGATTTCACTCTTGCATGCCTGAGCGATATTTTTATACTCCTCCCTGGTCATTTGTCCAATCTTCCACTTCTTGTAAGCTTGTTTTTTGTGTTTAAGGTCAGCAAGGATTGCACTGTTAAGCCAAACTGGTCGCCTGCCATATTTACTATTCTTTCTACACGTCGGGATGGTTTGTTCCTGCAACCGCAATAAGGATTCTTTAAAATACAGCCAGCTCTCCTGGACCCCTCTGCCTTTCATGTTATTCTCCCAGGGGATCCTGCCCATCATAGTTCCCTGACTGTGCCAGGACTTCCAGTTCTCCCTGCTTGTTTCCCAGGCTTCTTGCATTTGTGTATAGGCACTTAAGATAACTCATCGATCGTCCCTCTTTCTCAGTATGAGACAGGAGTCCTCCCCTCTTGCGCTCTCCTGCTCTTGCTTCCTCCCAGGATCCCATTTCCCCACTTACCTCAGGGCTTTGGTCTCCTTCCCCCAGTGAACCTAGTTTAAAGCCCTCCTCACTAGGTTAGCCAGCCTGCTTGTGAAGATGCTCTTCCCTCTCTTCGTTAGGTGGAGCCCGTCTCTGCCTAGCACTCCTCCTTCTTGGAACACCATCCAATTTGGAAAGTGTAGGGGACAATTTCCTGGTGCAAGTGCTGGAGGAACCAACTAGGAGCAGAGCTCTTCTTGACCTGCTGCTCACAAACAGGGAAGAATTAGTAGGGGAAGCAAAAGTGGATGGGAACCTGGGAGCAGGGCCATCCCTAGCTATTCTGGGGCCATACGCAGCCCCCCTGCGGGGGGGGGAGGCAGGCTGGCCTCTGTGGGGAAGATCGGGGGGGGGCTGACCCCAGGCCTCCACGGGAGGGGGCCGGGCGAGAAGCGGGCCCCAGGCCTCTGTGGGGGGGGAGTGGGCTGGCTTGGGGGGCAAGGGGGAACCACCCCCCAGCACTCACCAGCGGCATGGCTAGGGCCGGGTCGCTGCACTCCCACTGCCAGTGAGTGCAGTCCCGGCCCTGCTGCAGAGCTCAGGGGAGTGGGGGCAGGGCTGGGCAGGGGTGGGAAGAGGTGGGGGTGGGGCTGGGGCAGGGAAGGGGTGGGGGCGGAGCAGGGGCAGGGACCCTGTGGAAGAGCCGGGGCAGGGGCTGGAGCAGCACGTAGCTGTGCAGGGCACCAGGAAATTTGATTCCCCAAATTTCCTGGTGCCTAAGCAGCTGCGTACTTTGCGTATGGGTAAGGACGGCCCTGCCTGGGAGGCAGTGACCATGAGATGGTCGAGTTCAGGATCCTGACACAAGGAAGAAAGGACAGCAGCAGAATACAGACCCTGGACTTCAGAAAAGCATACTTTGACTCCCTCAAGGAACCGATGGGCAGGATCCCCTGGGAGAATAACATGAGGGGGAAAGGAGTCCAGGAGAGCTGGCTGTATTTTAAAGAATCCTTATTGAGGTTGCAGGAACAAACCATCCCGATGTGTAGAAAGAATAGTAAATATGGCAGGTGACCAGCTTGGCTTAACGGTGAAATCCTTAGAGTAACAAAAAGGGTTTCTTCAGGTATGTTAGCAACAAGAAGAAAGTCAAGGAAAGTGTGGGCCCCTTACTGAATGAGGGAGGCAACCTAGTGACAGAGGATGTGGAAAAAGCTAATGTACTCAATGCTTTTTTTGCCTTTGTCTTCACGAACAAGGTCAGCTCCCAGACTACTGCACTGGGCAGCACAGCATGGGGAGGAGGTAACCAGCCTTCTGTGGAGAAAGAAGTGGTTCAGGAATATTTAGAAAAGCTGGACAAGCACAAGTCCATGGGGCCGGATGCACTGCATCCTAGGGTGCTAAAGGAGTTGGCGGATGTGATTGCAGAGCCAGTGGCCATTATCTTTGAAAACTCATGGTGATCGGGGGAGGTCCCAGAGGACTGGAAAAAGGCTAATGTTGTGCCCATCTTTAAAAAAAGGGAAGGAGGAGGATCCAGGGAACTAGAGGCCAGTCAGCCTCACCTCAGTCCCTGGAAAAATCATGGAGCAGGTCCTCAAGAATCAATTCTGAAGCACTTAGAGGAGAGGAAAGTGATCAGGAACAGTCAGCATGGATTTACCAATGGCAAGTCATGCCTGACTAACCTAATTGCCTTCTATGACAAGATAACTGGCTCTGTGGATGAGGGGAAAGCAGTGGACGTGCTAGTCCTTGACTTTAGCAAAGCTTTTGATACGGTCTCCCACAGTATTCTTGCCAGCAAGTTAAAGAAGTATGGGCTGGATGAATGGACTATAAGGTGGATAGAAAGCTGGCTAGATCATCAGGCTCAATGGGTAGTGATCAATGGCTTCATGTCTAATTGGCAGCCAGTATCAAGCGGAGTGCCCCAAGGGTCAGTCCTGGGGCTGGTTTTGTTCAATATCTTCATTAATGATCTGGAGGGTGGCGTGGACTACACCCTCAGCAAGTTTGCAGATGACACTAAACTGGGAGTAGTAGTAGATACCCTGGAGGGTAGGGATAGGATACAGAGGGACCTAAACAAATTAGAGGATTGGGCCAAAAGAAACCTGATGAGGTTCAACAAGGACAAGTGCAGAGTCCTGCACTTAGGACGGAATAATCCCATGCACTGCTACAGACTAGGGACCGAGTGGCTAGGCAGCAGTTCTGCAGAAAAGGACATAGGGGTTACAGTGGACGAGAAGCTGGATACAAGTCAACAGTGTGCCCTTGTTGCCAAGAAGGCTAACGACATTTTGGGCTGTATAAGTAGGGGCATTGCCAGCAGATTGAGGGACGTGATCATTCGCCTGTATTCGACCTTGGTGAGGCCTCATCTGGAGTACTGTGTCCAGATTTGGACCCCACATTACAAGGAGGATGTGGAAAAATTGGAAAGAGTCCAGCGGAGGGCAACAAAAATGATTAGGGGGCTGGAGCACATGACTTCTGAGGAGAGGCTGAGGGAACTGGGATTGTTTAGTCTGCAGAAGAGAAGACTGAGGGGGGATTTGATAGCTGCTTTCAACTACCTGAAAGGGGGTTCCAAAGAGGATGGATCTAGACTGTTCTCGGTGGTACCAGATGACAGAACAAGGAGTAATGGCCTCAAGTTGCAGTGGGGAAGGTTTAGGTCGGATATTAGGAAAAACTTTTTCACTAGGAGGGTGGCGAAGCACTGGAATGGGTTACCTAGGGAGGTGGTGGAATCTCCTTCCTTATAGGTTTTTAAGGTGAGGCTTGACAAAGCCCTGGCTGGGATGATTTAGTTGGGGATTGATCCTGCTTTGAGCAGGGGGTTGGACTAGATGACCTCCTGAGGTCCCTTCCAACCCCGATATTCTATGATATTGGTTGTGCACGTCAACACAATGCAGCCTTGGTTGGTGCTCTTGTATCAATAGAGTGTTGCATCATGGGAAGCTATCCTACTGTGCAACTCACCACCCTCTGCTACTGGGAGCCTTGGGAACAGATTGCGGTGAATCATGGGGGCCTGCTCACTTCCCCATGATGCAGTGCTTTCTGTCCCATTATCCCATGGGCTTCCAACTTCGTTTCGCACCATTTTTATCAGCCTCTGGAAACCGTGTGCCCGCCCTCTCTCCCTAAAAGCATGGCTCCTGAACTGCTTCCCTAGTCTGGTTATGTGTGTTAGGAACACAACGCGGCTGGTCCTGCAGTATTTCATGAGCTGCGAAACAGAAAGTGAATCCATGGTGCCTGCCCTGCTGTGTGCCATGGAAAGAAACAATTCAAGATTGCTGCTGGTATTCATAGAGCAGCTGCACAAGGTGGACCAACAGTACTGGGCTCAGGAAACAAAGCACTGATTAGTGGGATCACATTGTGATGCATGTATGGGATGACGAGCAGTGGCTGCAGAACTTCTAGATGCACAAAGCCACCTTCCTGGCGGCACAAGGACACCAGAATGAGAGCTTTCCTCACAGTTGAAAAGCGAGTAGCAATCACTGTGTGGCAGCTGGAAACTCCAGACAGCTACCGGTCAGTTGCAAATCAGTTTGGAGATGGAAAATCCACCGGGGGGTTGCAGTGATGCAAGTGTGCAGGGCCATTAATCACCTCCTCCTGTGAAGGACTGTGACTCTTGGTATTGTGCAGGAAATACTTGATGGCTTCAAGGCAATGTGATTCCCTAACTGTGGCGGGCGATAGATGGAATGTATATCCCTGCTCTCATTCCTTCTCTTCCTCCCCCCTCCCCCACCCTTTGTCCCCTCACTATGCACTCATTTTCAGAGCCATCTCATTTCATGAGCAAATTAATGTACAGTGCCTTGCATGATGAACAATTTTAACTTCATCCCCTTGGGACCAGCCCTAGGTTGATAGCTCCTTGATAGTAGTGTGTTTTTCACATTAACAGAGCATGTCAGTAAATTCCGATTACCAAGCTTAAGGGGTTAACAAAAATGATGGAAGTGATAGCAGCTTAATTCCCCGAGGACAATAAGTCATATCACAATTTGGCTACACAACAGAAAAGAACTTATGTTCTCTTTCAGGGAAGCTCTAGGACTCAGCTGGCATAAGGACACAATTACCAGCTTTTAGCCCAGTGAAAAGAAAAATATCTCCCCAAACTGAATAGTGCACTTTATCACTCTTGGGAATACAGGACTTCACTTTCCAGACAAAAGCAAAATGTGATACTTAGTCCAAACAGACAGTGCTATGAAGATGGAAGAATATGGATCAAACTAATGGAAGATTTTCTTTTTAAATTAGGTTCTTGCTGTATTATACTCTTATTATTTAGAAGTTCTTTAAAAACTTTATTCCTGGTTAAATTGTATGCTCTTTGGAACAGGGACTGTTGGGCCAGATACAGCACCAAGAACTTTGTTGGTACTTACTGAATAAAAGCATTCAGAGATGGAAGATGACTTTATATGGCTATCTTGAAACAAAGGAAGGTGAGAAAGAAATTTATAGACAGGCAAAGACCCCAATAAGAAAACTAAAGACAAAGGTGACATCAAATTCATTAAAGATGAAAGTGGAAATACATCAAACAATTAAAACAGTGGAGAAATTACTTTGAAAGACTTACGAATGAAGAGAATTCAAGAGAACTATGCTGTATGATAAAACCAAACCAAGGTCTGGTGCACTAGTCTGAAAGAAGCTGCAGAAGCATTGAGCAACATGAAAAATAAGAAAGCTCTCAGTTTCTATGGCATACCTGCAGAAGTATGGAAGTGCCTCAGACAAGAATGCATGAACATATTGATAACTGCGTAATTGCATCACGGGGATTGAGATGATGCCTGGAGAAAGAGCATATTACTCCTGAGGGAATTCTGGGTAAAAAAACCCTAAAAATTCTCAGCCAAAAAATTAAAAATTCTGCATACTATATTTTAAAATTTGGCAAAAATCTGCATATTTTGTCAAAATAACACAATTTAATCATGCCAGTTTCAATTATTTTGGTAACTTATTTCAAAATACCTGTCAACAAGTATGTCTGTAACAATACAGACAACAAGAGAGATTCAGGAAATGTTTTTTGACAAATAGATTCCTTACTACACATATTAATACAGAACTCTGAGTAATAATTCATTTAAACTACAATACAGAAGCAGGGTCAGCAAATTATATGGGCCCATGGTGCCCAGGCTCCAGGAATATTCAGGGCATGGGGGCCTGGCTCCACCAATTTTCCGGGCCGGGTCTTTCCCCCGGCCCCACCTGCCAGCCTCATGCGCCTACCCCGGAGCGGCCCTGCCTGTGCAGCAGGCGGTTGCCATTCTGCTCCACGCTGCGCTCCCTTGCCAGCCACTGCTGGCTACAAAAGGGAGTGGTGCCAGTGGCAGGCTGAGGAGGGAGGAGGCGCACACGTGATGGCAGCCTGCTCCCCCCCGGCACCCACCACAGGGGAGGCAAGGGGGCTTCCTGGACCTGAGAGGGGCCCGGCCCCTAGGAGCACATGCAGTGACGGTGCCAAGTGACAGTGCGGTGCTGTTGGGCGGGGAGGGGGGCCCCTCCCCCAGAGCTTGCTGCTGCCAGCGGCGAGAGGGCTGGGGGGACTGTGGAGTCCTCCTCTCTGCCCCAGCCCCAGGGCAGCCTGCCTGCACCCCAAACTCCTCATCCCCAGCCTTGCTCCACCAGCACCTCAACCCTTTGCCATAGCCCTGGCCCCACCTTGCAGCCCTCACACCCAAACCCCAACCCTCTGCCCTAGCCCTGAGCCCCTCCCACACCCCAAGCCCCTCAGCCCCAGTCCTCAGCCCCCAGCACACCAACCCTCTGCCCCAGCCCTGAGCCCCTCCCACACCCCTCATTCCCAGCCAGAGCCCTCACCCCCCCACACACACCTCAACCCTCTGCTCCAGCCCTGAGCCCCCTTCCACACTCCAAACCCCTCAGCCCCGCCCCATTAATTTTGTTATGTGCACCAATATGCAGGTGGGGTGGGGTGGGACTTGGACCCATTCTGGGCACCACCAAAAATTATACAAACATGTACAGA
The DNA here is from genome assembly GCF_028017835.1 of Emys orbicularis. Lineage (NCBI taxonomy): Eukaryota > Metazoa > Chordata > Testudines > Emydidae > Emys > Emys orbicularis. The sequence goes on along the minus strand of NC_088687.1, from coordinate 33,693,378 downwards.
AGCATATTTCCTGCACCCCTCAAAAGCAACGCAATGGCTTAGGAGGAGTCCGAGGTAATGGAGGAGCTGAGGGAGAGGAAAGTAATTGCTGTGAAGGAGCCTGGGTGTGAACTTGGAGGGTTGTTGGGTGTGGGTGGGAGAAGTATGGAACGGGGGGGTTGGGCAGGGAGGGATTGATAAGGAACCTCCACCAGACCCTGGCTGACCCCTAGCTTCTCTCATTCAGTCAGGCACATCTTCCCCTGTCCCCGTGTGTCCTTGCACCCCCACTCAGTTACCCCTCCTCCCCCTCACCTGGAGAAAAGTGAGCAGAGTATGTGTAACAGAAGAATGCCTATCAAATTGAAAAGTGAAATCTACACTATGGTAGCTAGACCTGCAATTTTATACAGCTTTGAATTCTGGGCACCGAGGAAGAAATGGGAGCAGAACTTGAATATGGTGGAAATGAAAATGTTAAAATAGATGCTTGAAGTTACAAGGATGTACCATGTTCAGAACAAACAAATTATGGGAAGTGTGAAGGTGGAAGGAAAGCAGAAGGAATCCAGGCTTAGATGGTTTTGGCATGTGAAAAGATCAGAAGAATATATAGAAACAAGGGTGCTAAACTTAGAAGAAGTGGAGGGTAAGGGAAGGGTTGGAAAACCCAAAATTAGATGAATACAAAAAGGATTTGATCAGCTGTGTTGTTCCCAAGCAACTGCTTCAAGACAGACTGGAATGGAGAAGAAGGACTCAAAGGGCTGACCTGAGCTAGGACTAAGGCTAGAAGAAGGAAGGAAGGAGCGGGAGGAAGACCTAGCAGTTAGGACATTGGAAAGAGTTTCAGGAGAACTAGGTTCAATCCCCAATCTCTGTCAGAATCTTTGGCCTTGGGCAACTAACAACTTCACTTTGTCTCAAGTTCCCCCTCAGTAAAACATGAATAATATTTCCTACCTTTTGTCTTTGCTATTTAGATTGTTAGATCTTCAAGATTCTGGGTATATGTGGAGCATCTACCATAATCAAGCCCTGATCTTGACCGCGACCATAATACAAATTATAATTAAGATTGCAACCATAATTGCTTCCTATCTGTTTCCATTTGAATTCTCTGTTTTGTTTTCTTATGCTCATAATTTCCTAAAATATTTTCCTTTCGGGCTGATTTTCCAGGACTTTTCAGCTCAAATAGGGATTTTTGTGAATATGAACAATTTGATGAAAATCCCTGTAGCCAATTTGGAATTATGACTTTTTATTCACACAAAGCAGCATAACTTTTAAAAATTCAGAATTAGCATTAGAGTTGATCAAAATTCATTGAGCAAAAACAATTGTCACCCTTTTTTCTCCCTCCCCTGTAGGTCTTTCTTTTGTTTCAATATGAGATCATTCAAATATACAGTCAATTTTGAAAATTTCCCAGGCCTTGCCACTAGCACCCAAGATACTTTCAGATAGACTTTGAGGGTACCATTATGATTCTGATGAGCCATACTGTGTGTACAGTTGAAGGAATGTATACGTCACAGAAACACCATTATGATATTTTCAAGAACTGTATCATTGCCTCCAGGAAATGAGAACTAAAGAGATTTTCTGAGAGGGGAGAGAGAGAGAGAGAGACCTACAATTTCTTTGCATTACAATTACATGGGTATCCCAGATTATTTTGGTTCAGGCTATGAAGCTGAGTGAATCAAACTTAGAGTTCCTTTCTAAGCACCAAAAGATATAATACAATGAAAAAATGCTGTACAGGGCTTCATCTCTCCCTCACTATAACCTTAAAATTAGGATAGTCCCATTAGCTAAGCAGTGAATGATAGTTGCACATGAGCTATACAGAAATAGACCAAGGTCTTCTGATGATATAAAAAACCCCACAAGATCTTGAAGTGTTAGTCCATTTTGATATTGGCAGAACCCTGAGGTGTAGTTTCCCTTCTACCTGGGTCACATTTATCCATTCTCTGTAATATAGGGAAACTCACCACCTCCACACCTCAGGTATCTTCTGAATTATTTCTGTTTTCCCTGGACCTTTTCTCATGCTCCTGATACAACAGTCTTTCAAAGTTGTGCTCTTTTTCCATTCATACTTTAAACAGATCCTCTTGGAACTGCACTATTCTCACACCCCAAATTACCTCTTCTTGCAAGATTTTTTGTTTTGTTTCTGCCAACGCTCCCCCCACAAAGTACAGTATGTCTACACAGCAAAGGAACACCCACAGCTGGCTCATGCCAGCCAATTCAGGCTCGCGGGGCTCGGGCTGAAGGGCTGTTTCATTGTGGTGTATACTTCTGCGCTTGGGCTGGAGCCCAAGCTCTGGGACACTCGCATCCCACAGTGTCCTAGAGCCCAGGCTTCAGCCCCAGGCTAGAAGTATACACCACAATGAAACAGCTCTGCAGCCCGAGCCCGCGAGCCCAAAGCCAGCTGGCACGGGCCAACCGTGGGTTTTTCTGTGCTGTGTCGACATACCCACACACTCAGCAATAAAAATTTAGTCTGACAATTCCATAACTCCACTTGCAGAAGCTATTGCTGTCTACATAGATTTGATTTAAGGAACTTATTTAGAAGCTTTGTGATTTTTTTATAGTGTGCAGAGCTGTTGCTCATGATAAAAGACTACTTGATGTTTACTGTTTTTCAAACATCAATTAATGTTCACATCCTCGCTGGGAGGTAAAGAGTTTTTTTCTCAATTTTACAGATGGAGAAATGGAGGCAGAGACGTTAAGGCCCAGATCCTCATAGGTAGTTAAGTGCCGAACTCCTATAGATTTCAATGAGAGTTAGATGCCTAATTACCACCTTTGAAGATCTGGGCATATGTGACTTGTCCAGGCCACAGAACAAGTCAGCATTCGAGCCAAGAATTAGAATTCAGAAGTTCTTGGTTCCCAACCTAAACACTATGTGATGTTACACCCCATATTCTTTATGGAAATATGCTTATGATATGGTTATGGCATAACAGATATATTTTATGCAAGATGGGTCTTGTTGGGTATCATCCAAAGGTTATAATTTACTGAAAGTGATTATCCAGTTTGTATGCCTGTATCATTTCTGTATCTAAAGTTAGGAATATTGACTACGTAACAATTACAACTACATGTGTATTTGGGAGACACCCACCAGACAACAGGCCATCAGCTTTGATGGGCCATTAGGAAGAAACAATAAGACTTTGAAGATACTAATCTCTCTCCTTCCTGAGAGGCGTCCTGGGATGTAGCTGTGACACTACTAGGTCAGGTGGTCCTGTCACTTGGTACTAAACACCATCTTGGACTTCTAATAATTTTCCACTAAAAGAAAGGGGAGGTCAAGACTGGGAAACAAAAAATTCCCACCTTATGTAAATTCTATTTAAGGTTGGGGAGTAAAGCAAACAGGACTCCTCTCCATTGTCTTCCTGCCCAAAAAGACTGTGAAAGTACCTGAAGAGACAAAGGAACTGAGCGGTGGGAAAGGCAAGGGTTGAGTCCAGACTGAGACAGGAGTCTAGTCTGTAAAGTGAAATAACTGGAACTCTAAGCTACAGAAACTCTGCAACTTGCCTAAAACAACATTGAGGGTGAGAAATTATTTCTTGAAACCAGTCTCTTTAAGATCTTAAGCTCAGTATTCGTGTTTTGTTTTATGTGCTTGGTAATCGGCTTTGTTCTGTTTGCTATCCCTTATAATCAGTTAACATCTGCCTTTTATAGTTAATAAACGTGTTTTGTTGATTATTAAACCCAATTTGTGCAATTTCTAACTGGGGGGGGGGGGGTGGAACAAGAAGTTGTGCCTATCTTCCTCCACATTGAGGGAGGGAATGTATGAGCTTACGTTGTATAGATTTCTCTACAGCGCAAGACATTATTATTTTGGGTGTACTTTCCAGAGTGGAGCTGCACTTGAGTGCTGGGCCATTTCCTAGCTGAGTCTTCTCATAGAGATCTGTTTGCAGACTCTGTGTGATCCTACAGCTGGTGCATCCCTACGTGTGTGTGTGTGCGCGCGCGTGCTGCCAGAGATCCTAATTCAGCAAAACAGGGAGAGGGAGCCCAGGCTAGTGGAGCAGGCAGGCTCAGTGAAATCCCAGTACATCAGGTGGCATCCCAGACGGGGTGGGGGGGTGAGGCGGAGGGGGGGTCCAACCAGTCATACACTAGATGTTAGTGAGGACGCTAGAGCCAGGCATTAACAATGGGTATTAAGTAAGCTTTCCTGCACAGTTCTGCTAATGGAATTCTGCTCTAACCTGTAACAGTCATTAGTTTCAATGCCAGGCCTCTCTGGAGGGCAGACTGCTTATCGTGCCCTACTACAATGTTGTTTTGTGATGTAGGGTGTCTCCTAAATAGCAGGAACTAGGATGAGATTTTCCACTTGCATCCTAAAACAGCTCTGTATTGAGATCTATTGTGATTTAAGGGCAAAATGTTCAGAACTCCCAAGTGACCTCCATTTTCTCTTTGAATCTGGCTATCCATAAACAGGTCAGCAGGTGACTTAAAGGGCCTACTTAATAATTTACCCTAGTCTGCTGCAGAAGACAGGATGACCAAGGCCTGGACTACACTTAAAAGTTTTGCTGGCATATATATGTGTCAGCTGTGGGTAGGGGAAATCGTATCCCTTAACTTACCTAGCTATGCCAACAAAAACCCTAGTGTGGATGCAGTTATACTGGCGAAAGAGGCCTTTTGCCCCTATAGATTATTTCATTCTAGTGTATTGGGTCTAGTATAAGATATACCAGCAAAAGACTCTTGTTGGTATAATTTGCATCTCCACTAGGAGGGTTTGCCAGTATAGCTAAGTAGACAAGGCCCAATTCTGCCTGCATTCTCTTGCCAATGAGGAGTACCTGCTCTTGCAAGATGTAGGAAGAGGGACAGCTGTACTGCCTGTAGGAGAAGTCAGGCAAATTACAAAGGACACTTATCTCCATTTTATGGATGGGCAACTGAGGCACAAAGAGATTAAGTGACTAGTCCAAAGCCTCACAGGAAGTCTGTGGCAGAGCCAGGAATTGAACCCACATCTCCTAAGTCCCAGGCCACTGCCTTAGCCACAAGATCCTTCCACTGCTCAGCACATTAAAAGACACCCTACAACCAAGTGCTTGGAAACATCTTTTACTGTTGTCACAGCAACAGATGACATCAGATTCAGATGCACACGGTAAAAATGTATTCAGACCAATTTCATAACACTCCTATATCTCTATCCTTATTTAAGAACCAATGAAAGAGTACACCTTTGATAATACCTGGCTTTTCTGCTAAGTGCAGCCATTTCACTGACTTTTTGCACTGAAAGACAAGCTCTACGGATCGACTAACAATGATTATAACACAAATAAACAAGTAAACAGATAAATTAGGAATTTCACTTCAGAATGGATTTTTGTCTACAGGTAGACAGACTTATCAATTCTCAAGAAAGCACTAATAGCACAAATATATCAACACTCCCGGACAAGGAATGCAACTGGACAAATGAATTTGTATGTATATTATTGTCTGGGACTGCAAGTAGTATTTCAGTTAAGAGTTCCTTTCAAAGAAAATAGACAAGAAAATTAGTACTGAATTTGGTGACATATGTAGAAAATCTAAAGATCCAATTAGGATGCCTTAAGGGGAAAAGTTGATGGGTCTTATAAGGCATTATGCATAATCTACCAGCCACTGAGATATTTCATGCATTGAATAGTGGTCTCATCATTTTCTGCTTTCACATTTATTAGATTAAGTTTTTAGCCCTTTTGGTTGCAAAAACCTTCCAACAACGGATTTATGTTGCTGAATGACTGTGTTCAGTTACGTGATGTCTGTCAGATGAGATATGGGAGACAAGGTGTGGTACTTCACCTAAACTCTGCCCACATTCCCAGCATATCTGAGTGTTTCTGCTACAATGACCAGCAGTCAAATAGTTAACTCTGACATTTAAATAACCACAAAGCCTCAGAAGTGACACTCCGCTGGGATGAACCAGGGAGTTTTTACTACTCAGTCATTTCTGAGTCATATCTACAGACTCTGTCTGCAGTTTCAATAAGGTAACACTGCACTAGTCCAGTTTCTGCTGTTTAGAAAGGCAAACCATATGAAAACAAAGACTGTATGCAAATAAATCAATAAGCCTACATGGTATCTATGTGAAGTAATGTTGCCAGTATATGAATTACTGCACAGAAAAAAGCACAGGTCCAGAAAAAAATTCAGGAATGTCTCAGACTCAATAAATCATTAAAACATTCAAAAAGTAAATTCCACCAACGTATAAAACCAAAGCATGTTATTCCCCTTCCTGTCCCATTGACAACCAAGAGTGAAATCCTGCCCCATTGAAGTCAATGGCACAGGATTTCATCCCAAACCTCCACACCTCCATCTTCCGAAGCAATCATGTCCCCTTGAAATCGCCAGCAAGAAGATATCATGTATATTGCTGTAATATTTGGGGAAATTGCTAAAAAAAACAACTTCATTGTATCCCTATTTTATGATTTGTTGTCTCTAATTTTACATTTGCTTCAATTTTCCCATCTGTGTTCGAACCTCTCTGTTTTCCCTCCAATTAACTTTTTCACCCCTTCACCATCTAGGTCTCTCCCCTCTTATCTACTCCTGGACTGGGCCCAGGTTATACCTTGTAAGACGTCGTCTTAAACTCATTGGTAAAGAGAAGAGGATTTTGTCCTGTAAACCACTGTCTTAGTACAATATTGTTCCTCTTTTGTGAAACTGAACAAACGCTGCAAAATTAAACATATTAAAAAAAGACCCCGTCTGGAGAAAGGCAAGGGAGAATTGTGGGATAACACTTTGATGAGTTTAGGATGGCTGCATGCGGTAGCTCCCAAGTGACAGAGCAAGTCTCAGCCATAAGCCACTTACGGTAGGCCATCCCAAATGAATGAAGATTAAAAGCTGCATTCTGCTCCCCACATGTACCGCCGAACAATCTTAAAAAATCCACTTCAAGCCACGATTACTTTGTTTTTTAAAGGCTGTCTCTGCTAGTAACCGCAGTGAAAATAACATCCTAACAGTGACAATAGCATATCATTTTCACAATCCTATTATTTTCACACTTTAAAGAAAGTGATGTTTTTATTGGATGCTTATTTCCACTTAAGTAAAACTCAGAGCCTGTTTTCATTTGTGGTATTGAGGCTTGGGTTTGGTGTCATCAGAAGCTTAGCAATTATTTACAACAGCAGCTACTGCCTTATTTATGTAAAGGAAGCATTTACCACTACAATAAGCACCCCCTCCAAACCTAAATTAAGTTGGTGTTTTCCTAGAAAGTTGTCCTTAGAAGAAATATACAATAGACCTATCACCCACAAAAGTTTATTATAGCTTGCAGAATACACATGTATTCTCTTAAAGACTCCTTTCCAGGAAATAGTCTAGTTTTGGGTTTCATTATTTGTTACCAACAGTTTTCATATGTAATGGCTACAGAGCAGTGGCTGGTGCTGTACAATAGCTAAGCTTCCCACCACATTGAATTGAGTTTTAAATACAACATTCAAGCTCCTTATTAGAATATGAGAAGGCTTTGACTAGACGAACTGTTTAGAGGAGGTAAGTCTGTAGTGTAGAGAGATCTGCAAATCTATTCCTGAGTTTTTATCTCCCATCCCCTTACACCTCTCACAAGCAGATAGATGTTCTCTCCACAACTTTTCTAATCTTTTCATTCTATTCACTTCTGAAATAGATTTTTATTAGGAGCATTTAACCTTCTTACTAAAATTTACTGCATGTCTTTTTATCGCATCTGGAAAAAAAACCCAAAAACTTTAGAAAACCTATACAAGCAGATGTTGAAAGCAGTATGAAGAGACAATGCCATATCATCGTATTGTTCTGTATGTATAAAATATTTTAATGTTTTAAATAACATTTGCCACAGCACTGGACATTGCAAATAATTTTAGTTGTGCAGCACTCCACTCTCCTAGTTTAGTATTATTTACTTGCAGTCTAAATAGACTTCCCCAATCTCTTTTATTCCCTTCCCCAGTAGTTTGGTCCCAAATACTCCAATCTGGCTCCTTATGGCTCATCTAGTGAGGAATTTTATTACTAATAAAAAGCTACCAAAATCCTTGTGGAGGGCTAAAGAACGGAGTTCTGACAAATTCTGTTTATACTGATTATGGGATCTACTTTTGATAGTTAGGCCATAGGTATTCATTTATAACCAATACTTCACCTATGGTCTTTGTATTTGTTTACACCCTGTGTTTTCCTTTTCGAGACTCAAAAATAATTTTTAAAAATTACAACTGATATATGGAGTGTAATTTGATTTTATATAGACCCTTTCACAGTCCAGCTGTCCCTAAGTGCTTTATAAGACATGTATGCAGTGTAGTTGTAGCCGTGTCAGTCACAATATATTAGAGACAAGGTAGGTGAAGTAATATCTTTTATTGGACCAACTTCTGTGGGTGAGAGAGACAAGCTTTTGAGCAACACAGAGCTCTGCGTGACCTGAAGAAGTGTGTGGCTTGAAAGCTTGTCTCTGACCAACAGAAGCTGGTCCAATAAAAGATATTACTTCACTCACCTTATAAGACCATGTCAGATACTGTTACAGCCACGGGTAGGCTACAATAGCTCACCTATAGCAAATGGTTTTACATTAAGAGGAGGAATGTGGGCCCAGGATACTGGAATGAACATGTTATTTTCAAACAGTGGCCACTGAATATATAGGTCTAACACATTCTGCTACAAGATCCCTGAATAATTGACCATACTGGAGTTCCTGTATAAGAATGTGTCAGATGCAATATGCCTTAACAATGAAAAAGCTTTATGTAAGACATGCTAATGATAATATTACCTAGCTCTTATACTGCACTTTTCATCAGTAGATCTTAAAAAGAGTTTTACCACAGAGGACAGTCTGATTATCTCCCATTTTCCAGATGGGGAAACTGAGGCACAGGGGTGACCCATCAGGCCAGTGGCAGGCCCAGGAATAGAAGCCAGGTTTACTGAGTCCCAGTCAAGCACTATCTACTAGGCCACACCACTAAAATGATTTTAAGCCAATGAAATGACTCTTTGCAATCAGAATTTGCTGAGTAACAAGGGATAATATAAATCTACCTCATCCTTTATATTAGCACCACTGTCTCGCAGGCTGTGTCTACACTAGCAATTTTCTGTAAGTTTCACCCTCTTCCCCTAGCATCAATGCAACTTCAGCAAATGGTGGCAACCGGAGGAGTGCTAATGTTGCCACTGTTTTAATCACTGTGCCCTCTAACCCTTTTCACAGTAGGTCTCAATGACACGGTGGTTAAAACACCAGTAGTTTGTCTACATAGCACTCCTTCCGTTCCACCAGTGGAGATACAATGATAGGAATTTTTTTTTAGAAAAAATGCTAGTATGCTGTACATGGCCTTGCCTATTGAAGCAGGAAATCTGGCAGGTATTTTTACCCTAACAAAGATACAAGGCTTAATTCCACAAATTTTACCAATCTTGCCCCATTGGATAATGAAGCATTAAAAGCCTCCCAACCATGAACAATTCTAAACAGAAAAGTTTGCCAAGAGGTAAAAATCCTTCCTGGAGGATCAAGTTCAAAAATGATCAAAACAGGATGTACTATACTCCACAGAACACACGTTTGCACATCCTTGCTGTGCTTCATCATGGAATTTGCACTTCCTAATTCAATTAATTTTCTGAAGTGCTGTTATTTTCATCTTTTTTTTTTTTTTTTTTTAAATAAGCAAATATGCTGCACCCAAACTAGGTGAAACTTGCAAATAGGAAATTGTGGATGTGAACACATTATGGGCATGATCTGTTGCATATTTGCATAGACATTTAGCCCAGTGTAGGCGATACTGTCTATTTACAAGGGATCACGGCCAGGACATCCCTATACCCTTGTTACCCCTGGTTGCCAGAGCAGCCCCTTGAGGGCCATGAGCAGCTGGCTTATGTTAGAGCAGTTTGAGGGCTGCTCTAATGTTCAGCTGTATATCAGACCATCCCAAATCAACCTCTACATCTGTAGGATGTAAATGTGTACAGGTTGGATGGATAGAAGGAACCACAGAGTTTTCAAGAGTAGAAACAAACAAAACTCCACACAAAGAAACACGCAGAAAGGAAACAATTTAAAAATATCAGTTTATTTACATGATAGAGGGTTTTTGTTACTTGAAAAGTTGTTCCAACAGGAACCCAGCAATTAGGAACCAAGCCTGTCTTCAAAACTCAGGAAAAAAGGGATGATTTAAGATTTGATGATGTGACTTCAGAACATTCCGATGATCACTTGTTAAGAAAGTGCCACACATCAACTAAAACAAAAATACACGTCAAGAATAGTATTAATTCTACATGGATAACCAGATGCAAACACTTGGAAATGCAGTAGTCTACACTTTCAGCTTCTTTCGTATCCTCCCTTTCCAAACACATACAGTTCCTTGAACCATATCACCAATCCATGAAAAGAGTGCCCCCAAAGTAAACATTTTATTTTATGATACAACTTTGTTGAAAATTACATCCTGCAACAGTGTACAGCCCTGATGTATTGCACACATCAAAGATGAGGCAGACTGTGGCCAGTTCTGTGTCAGAGGCTTGAGATGGAATATTTTAGTAAATAAATGCTATTTATTGGCATACCATATAAGGGCAAAAGGAATGCAACTTGCTTTCCCATGAAATTGATTACACAGAAGTTATTTTGTGAAGAATTTGGAACTAGACTCAAGATTTTAAGTTCCTTCTTGTCTTTCCCTTCCCCCCTCCAATTTGTAGTAGTGCATGTTCCTCTCTCATACAGTGCTTTTGGCATTAAAAAGTCAACGGCTTTTTTTTTTTTTTTTTTTTTTTTTTAGTAAACCAAGCATATTGAACAAACTTAGTTCAGAGTCCTGTACTTCAACTAAAACTATCATTTTTGTTAACTTGAAAACCAGTTCCACAAGAATGGGGAAAGTCAATTTTGCTTTAATTAACACTGAAAAAGTAAGTTTGGCTTAGTTTTGTTGGATAGTTTGTTTTGTTTCATTTTTAAAGTTACCACAAGGAAGAAATCAAAGCAACATTTCTTAAAAGGATAAATATGGCCTTCCATAATTTCTGAAACAGAAAAATATTAGTATGACTGCTCATCTAATTCTAGACTGACACAGGCTAGACTACCCTTATCGACACCAAGTAGGTATTAGTACTTTATGCCACTTGACTAGTAGTCCCTTTGACTTTAGTAGAACTACTCATTGTCTAAGGTACTATTCAAAAGAAGTGAGGGAAGCATAATCTGGCCCTATATAAGCATTTTTATCAGTTCTCATGCTTAGTATGTTTAGTTCACAAAAACTTTTTCAACTGATCTATTTTTGTCTCATTTTTTTTCCAGCAAATGAAACAAAAATACATGTTGCCATTTGGAGTAAAAATAAACTGTACCTTCTGCAGAAACAGAATCTCCACTCGCAGGAGGTGGTGCCTACAGAAAAAAAACACAATATTAGTAACACTCCATATGTAGTGTGTCCAAACTCTAGGTTATTTTATTGTGAAAGTCAACAGATGATAGCACAAAAGAAACATACCACTGGCACCGTAAGACAATACTCCTCCCTCTCACACCTCCATTTTTCTTACTACCTATATAAGTATCTGTCTCACTCAAACGCAGGCACAGACCTACCAGTAGCAGATGAATACCTGTTTAGAATAAAGATGATTTACTCTTGTAGGATAAAGAGGATTTTTTGATTTGCAAACAGCAAAGATGAAAACATCTTTGCAGCAATGTTACTAAATGATTAAGTTTCTTATTAAATTTCCACAACTATGTTTTTTTTGGGGGGGGGGAGGGGAGGGGGGGAAACAATCTCTATAACAGGGGAGTCAAACTCATTCTGTAGAAGGGATACATTCTATATTTAACTGTGGTCCATGGGGCTTTGTATAACTTTAAAGCTACATATATCCCTCAGCCCACACTGAATCTCCCATTTACGTTGGTTCCACAAAGATCAATGCTAGGAAATATAGCTTAGTGCAACTAAACTTGGTTGTTAATTTTATTTGTCCACCTATTGTCACATCTAGCAGCACTCAGCGAGAAATATTTTCACATTTAGGACCAGTATTATTTCTGTCCTTAGTCTCACTTCCTTTCCCATCCTTCTATTTCTCTCCTCTTTTCTATTTCCTACCCTCTGAAATTCCTTCTCTCCAGCAAATCTCAATTCCATGTGGGCTTCACTCCCATCCCATCTGCTAAAATTATCAGCAATTAAATACTGACATTTAAAGTATCAGCATCTGGCTGTAGAGTTAACACCCCATGAGATTAATAGGGAAGGGGAAGGGAGGTCACCACTCTTAGGGCTCTTACCTGGGTTTTAGCCATAACCCTCCTACTGTCCACACGCAACATCATCAACATAACAACCTGGTATATTTTCTGTAATTTTGTTTGGTTGGGTTTTTTAAGTTCTCAGGGGAAGACTGCCCCTCTTCCTCTCTCTTTTAAAAGATACTTCTGCCTGGAAAGTATTCCTACCAAAGTACTTTTATCAGATACCCCTCCCAGCAAAGCCCTTCTACCACATTTTCTTTCCAGTTTTCTAAGGGAAGAATAATGTCATAAGTCTGAGAAAAACTGTTCTGCAAGCTATTTATAGTTCATCTTGGAGCTTTTCCAACTTTATAAAAACATTTTAAGCAGCTTCCTTGTAGAGTGAGTGAGCAAGCAGTTCTTGGGATTAATGTTAAACAAAGGCTTGGCTGCCCAGGTCAGTTTTATAGATGGCAACACTTACTGTAAAGTAAATGGTAGATTTTAACATTGACATATCCAGCAACATGTTCTGGTGTTTCCAGAATCTAATTTTCAGTGTGCACCAACATTGGTGCTGAGAAAGAGACAGCACAAGATATCAGGAAACACCAGAAACTTTCACCATCTACAGACAGTTATAAACTCTGGTGTATGTCTGGCTACAGATGCCAGGGTAATTTTGGGTATTTCAAACGTTCAGTACCTACTGCTGTCAGACACAGACTACCTCTTCTGATCTCTCTGATTGTACCAATTTTACTCGGGGGTAATGCCATCAACCGCAGTGGAACACTCCTGACTTTCACTAATGTCAGAGCACAGTTAGGCCAACTGTCCTGAAACTCAGCTGGGAGAGAAGAGTAAAGTGAGACAAGGAGGAAAGATCAACAACATAAAACACACTTAAGAGACAGAGGACGCAGAAACACACTCTTACAAAGTGGTCAACGCTGGATACTTAAAAGGAAGGCAGAAACCAGCCAAACGTGCACCCATTAGGGTAACAGAGCAGAAATTAATTCCCAATACTGACAAGTCATTTGCGTCTCAAATATAACACTTGTCAAATCATAAAGGCCCAGATGCCAACACCCTAAATCTGTTGAAGTCAACAGGTCTACCCATGGAGTAAGGTGTCACCCAACAACAATAGGGGTATTAGAAAGTGGCCCAGCCATAACTATATATGCAGAAGCAGTGCAATAAAGACTTCTTTATCATTTGCTTTTTACTTTGTTCTTAGGCATGGAAATTCTAGGCATTCTACTCTCCGTAAAAATACATGAGTTATAGCAACAGAGTATGCCTTTTATTTTTGCAGTTAATATATCTCATGAAAATAAAAGGTATATACCACTCATCCAATACAAAAATCTTCTCTCTAAAATGGGTTAGAAACAAGATGGCAGCTGTTCCAAAGAGTGCAGGTGACTCAGGAATATGGAAATATGTTTCCAATTATACTTGTAAGTCAACACTCCACTATAGCATTGATTTCTCTTGTGCCTATCCATAAGCCAATGGAAGGAAGTAAAAGAAACCACAGAAAACATTTTTTTTTTAAATTTCCAGGTACATGTGAAAACCTCACAGCCATTAAGACTTTGCAGTTGATCTCTGTATACTGTCAGTTCAGCTTGCAAGAGCTGAATGTCTGACAACTGAATTTGGCAATGCAAGACTGTGGAAAAGACACCGGTTTAAAATTTAATATCTAGAATTTGACGTTCTGCTCTCAAGAGAATATTAAAGGCTGTACTGTTTCCACTTCAAGTTACTTTTGATTGGAAATTAAATACATTAAAAATACCAATTAAAACATATTGTGCATTTTACTCAAGGATAAATACGTTAAGAGTAATTGGACTACCTAGATACACAAAAAAATAAGGACTGTCGATTAATCGCAATTAACTCGCGTTATTAACTCAAAAAAATGAACCGCGATTAAAAAAATGAATCACGACTAATTGCAGTTTTAATCGCACTGTTAAACAATACTAATTGCAATTTATTAAATATTTTGGATGTTTTTCTACATTTTCACATTTATTGTATTCACTGTTGTAATGGAAATATTTTTGATTGCAAATATTTGCACTGTAAAAATGATAAACCAAAGAAATAGTATTTTTCAATTCACCTCATACAAGTACTGTAGTGCAATCTTTGTCGTGAAAGTGCAACTTACAAATGGAGATTTATTTTTTGTTACATAACTGCACTCAAACAAAACAATGTAAACGTCAGAGTCTACAAGTCCACTCAGTCCTACTTCTTGTTCAGCCAATCACTAAGACAAACAAGTTTGTTTAAATTTACAGGAGATAATGCTGCCCTCTTCTTATTTACAATGTCACTAGAAAGTGGGAACAGGCATTTGCATGGCACTTTTGTAGCCGGTATTGCAAGGTATTTACGTGCCAGATATGCTAAACATTCGTATGCCCCTTCATACTTTGGCCACCATTCCAGGGACATGCTTCCATGCTGATGATGCTCATTAAAAAAAATGCGTTAATTAAATTTGTGACAGAACTCCTTGGAGGAGAATTGTTTTACCCACATTCTGCCATATATTTCATGTTATAGAAGTCTCAGATGATGACCGAACACAAGTTCATTTTAAGAACACTTTCACTGCAGATTTGACAAAACGCAAAGAAGGTACCAATGTGAGATTTCTAAGGATAGCAACAGTACTTGACCCAAGGTTTAAGAATCTGAAGTACCTTCCAAAATCTGAGAGAAACAAGGTGTGGAGCATGCTTTTAGAAATCTTTAAAGAGCAACACTCGGATGCGAAAACTACAGAACCCAAACCACCAAAAAAGAAAATCAACCTTCTGCTGGTGGCATCTGACTCAGATAATTAAAATGAACATGCATTGGTGAGCACTGCTTTGGATTATTATCAAGCAGAACCCATCATCAGCATGGATGCATGTCCTTTGGAATGGTGGCTGAAGCATGAAGGGACATATGAATCTTTAGTACATCTGGCACGTAAATATCTTGCAACGCCAGCTACAACAATGCCATGAGAATGCCTGTTCTCACTTTCAGGTGACATTATAAACAAGAAGCTAGCAGCATTATTTCCTGCAAATGTAAACAAACTTGGGACTTGCAGGCTCTAAAATTTTACATTGTTTTATTTTTGAATGCAGGGTTTTTTTTGTTTTGTTTTTTTGTTTTTTTTACATAATTCTACATTTGTAAGTTCAACTTTCATAATAAAAAGATTGCACTACAGTACTTGTATTAGGTGAATTGAAAAATACTATTTATTTTGTTTTTTACAGTGCAAATACTTGTAATCAAAAATAAAAATAAAGTGAGCACTGTACACTTTGTATTCTGTGGTGTAACTGAAATCAATATATTTGAAAATGTAGACATCGAAAATATTTAAATAAATGGTATTCTATAATTGTTTAATCATGTGATTAATCGCGATTAATTTTTTTAATCACTTGACAGCCCTAAAAAATTAAAGAAGAAAAATCTGTAAAAGCAACAGAAGCAGGGGAGGGTCATGGATGATTGGGGTTTAGTAAAATACTACAAAGAAATAGTGAAACCATTCAAGGAAAAGAAAGTGAGGAATGGGAGCAGGAAGAAAAAAAAGTTTAAAACATTGGTGGCTACTATAAGACAATACCATGGAACACCAATACAAATGAGATTTAAAATTTTTGATTTTGTAAACACTGCAGTAGAAATATTTCCACTGGAATTTTTGTTTTAAAAAAAACACACAAACAGTTGTTTTAAAACAAACAAATTGACCTGGAATGTTTCAAATGCAAACAGTGCAGCGTAGAGGACTTGAAACTGACAATTATTTCATTGATTTTCATTGTCCAAGCTGATGGTATGTCTGAACTTGAATATTTAGTTGTGTTTTTAATACATGTTTATGAAAAATGATTGTAAATTCTAGCACAGACAAAACACAAATGTTTGCTGATAGTTGCATTTAATCAGATAAATGTGACTAGGAATGAATATGTGAGTACTGAAACAAACATTTCTTTATTTCTACATTAAAATTTTACAACTGTGTTAATTAACGTGTTAAAAAAACATGCCTAAGAATTCATGTGTAGACATACTTTGAGACAAATGCAGAAAGAAACTGAACAGAATCAAGACTGAAAAGTTTGATTTTGAAATTTCTTTCAGTTTAACCAGCTTTGTTGTGAGTAACAAAGACTTATTAGCTTAAAATACAACATTTTAAAGAAGACAGTAACCCTTTTACAGTAATGTTAGTTAAGACTTTAAATGCACAGAAATGGGAAATTCAGTTCTAAGCTTCCCCTAGATAGAAGGTATAACTGACACCTTACTATATTTAATCTTCTGGCAACACTTTTTAAGGGAATTCACTTTTAACTGCTTATTGCAGATACAATTTCATAAGCACCCATCACAGGGAAATTTATTAGTCCTCAACTAGCTAAAATAAACAGGAGTATTTGAATCACTATCCCAATACATAAAAGGTCCTGGATTTTGCATCACTGATATATTACTGGTGTAGCTACTCAAGATTTTAGCCTGTATCTTACAAGTAAACAATGAAAAAGTGAGGCAACTAGGAAAGAAGCCTCCAAATATGTATATGGTCTGTATGTCTGGTTTTTGAAAGTAAAAACATTAGTTTTTTTCAGAGCTTAGTTTTAAGAGGCCTGAGGTCTCATTTGACACTTACACTTGCACAATTGCTATAACTGTGCGCACAAATCAAGCAATTGAGAGAGTTTGAGTTAAGGCTAGTTAGTTGCCTATATAGCCACATCCAAGTGCAAAACACCCGATATGCTCATGGCGAAAGCAAATACATGTGAGAAATGTTTGGGTTTTTTTTTGTTAAATCAGGCACTTTACATTGCTTTTTTGTTGTTGTTGCTTAAGTTGTGGTCTCCAAAATATAACATTTAAATGGAATAACTTCTCCTCCAATTACATTTGCACATGTAAGTATAAAACCTGCAGGACATTTTTCTAGTTTAAACAGAGAACCCGTGTATTTGAATTTTACATTAATTTGTATTTGAATTTTACATTAATTTGCAGAACAAGGCGCTATTCTTTAACAAGCAGTTAGAAAAACATTTCTCCCTTCCTTGTACAGCGATGCATTTAATTATGCAAGTAGGCAAACAAAGGATCCCCTTAGTGATTAGAGAGTACAGTCAGCTAGTCAATGAGTTTTAGCACTGGGTGGTAACTCATGGCAACAGGGCAGACAGAGAAGACAGCATGCTAGATACACATAGTCAGTCTTGCTATTTAGCATCAGAAGAAATAGCACCATAGAAAATCAGCAAAACGGTAATGAACCTGCCAGAAAACACAGTTATTATACTGCAGCAAAAAAGGTTTATATTATAATAGTTATATGTCCTCCATAATCTCTGTATTCTACATTTTATTTTTTTTAAACCTCACATCTTTGTTTAATGCAAGGATGCACTTTGTTTACCTATTTTATTTCAATGCTGGATTTTTGGATCTTTTGCTAGCATTAGTAACAATTTTTAAAAATAAAAAAGTTCTATTAAAAGCGTTTTGCCCTTACTGATTGCACAATTAACCTGGCATCCTCTTCACTGCAACAAAAGGGGCTGTCATGCACCAAAACATTCGTACTGAAAAATAAAAATTAATAAGATAGTTAACAATAAAAAAAATGGAACAGAATAAAACCTACCTATGATAAACAGCCTCTGCAAAGAGCCTAAATGTTCATATCTACCAAGAAGTGAGTCAGTCAAAAATGAAGCAACAATAACCAGCATTTTATACATTTAATATTTTACGTTTATATAGTGCCTTTCGTCCTTAAAAGGATCCCAAAGTTCTCTATAAATATAGACACAATGGCATGGAGACAACCCTTGGGTAAGGAATCCAATAAACTGACTTCACAGCACACTGGTGGCAAAGGAGAAATATTGATCAAAGACCTGGGGAAAACCTCTGCTCTTTCAAAAAGCGTCCAAGATCTTTAATGCTCATGGACAGCAGACGAAAACATGGAGCCAAATCCTCTGCTAGTGTAAATGGCTGAAGTTCCACTGAAGTTAGTGCAGCTGCATCCATTCATACCAAGACTGAATTTGGACTTTGGTTTGTAAGGTCTCATCTAAATTATCCGATAGGATAAACTGCATAGTATTCGATTCCTCAAAGTAAGGCTGGGATTGATTTATAAATTATACCAACATGTAGCCTAAGTGCTTTGGAATCAAAAAATATGAAGCTCAATATTACCAACTTGGGACTTGCAGTCCAATAAGAATGCTGGCTAGGAGAATTGGGGTCAATTTCTGGCTCTGCCACAGACTTGCAGTGTGACTTTGGGCAAATCACTTAATCTCAATGTGCCTCAGATACCCCATCTATAAAACAGAGATAACAATACACTTGTTCTCCAACTCTTTGACTGTGTCCTATTTAGACTGTTAAGCTCTTTGGGACAGGGATTGTCTCTCTCACTATGTGTTTGTGCAGTATCTAGCACATTGGGGCCCCAATCTCAGTTGGGGACTCCTGGTGCTACTGCAAAACAAACAACAACAACAGTATGGAATAAATGATAGGCAGAGGATTCATTAGGGCTTTGTATGGAATATGGAGGCTCTCAGGAAAATCCCAAACAGTATTATGGGGGACAGGGAAATTCATAGTTGAGGACTAACTTGACAACTTAATTCCTTTGTTGTATTTAAATACTGCAGGAATTTTAGAATAGAAGCTGATCATAAATTCATGTGCAGTGATACACAATGGGGTGGTAAGGACAAAATGACAGCAATAACTCTGCTTTTCCTTAGGTTAGATTAGGTTACTATCTTTAACATTTTAAAGAATTCATAAATTTCATTTTACAGTGTAACTGTATAATGTCACCATAATAAATCGCTAATACAATCCTAACCTTCTTTCTCTAGTTCAAAGTGAATACTTTTAATTAAGTAATTCCTAAATATTAACAAGCTACACTTGGCTATATTATCAAATTACATAACAGGACACGTTCAAAGAAATTAAAAGTTATCAGTATTGTGCAAAAAGCAGCAGATTACACAATAACTGGTTTTTGAGCGGTTACTAAAGTTTACTTATAAATAATCTGCAGGACTCACATGATCAATATATATTTTCTAAGTAATTTCCAGTAAACCCTGTGTAGTTACCATGCAAGAGCAATTATCTATCGGGATGCTGTAAAAACAGAAATGTTACTGCCACCTCAAAGCAACAAATGTAAGTGGTTCATACACAGCTGCCACACTGACAGAATGAATACAATACAAATAGGAATAGCTTTGAATGGACACTTACCATTCTATAGCACCTCGGTCAGCCTTTTTATGAAGCAAAGCTTTCCAGTATTCATGGGTGGATTTAATAATTCCAACAGCAAAATCCTAGTTTATATCAAGAGATATAAAAAGCTATTAACTAAATTCCAAAGAATTAATTTATTAAAAATGCAATTTCACATGGTATATTTTCCAAAATTTTTAATAAGGCTTCACAGGAGGCTTCCTACAATCACACTTTTCTAAGGTGAGAAACAGGCCTCACTACCCACCAAGTACATTGGCATCATACTGAGGATACTTTTGGTTGGTGGCCAGACACAATAAGGAGGATTCATGAAAAAAGGCATCAGTGTATGTGTACAGGAATAAATCATCATACAGGATTCTACATGTGTAACTACAGATGTAGTAACATTGTATGATGCATTATTATTTGAGAAACAACACATGACCCTTATTAAAGATTGTATTATAACACATATACACAAGGGTCAAAGTTAATGTTGCTCACACAGCAATATATTGGCATTTCCTGATTTGACTGCTTAACCATCCAACCTCAGTGTTACATTAAAACGGTATATTAATTGCCTAGTTTTGTTTGGTGGGAATTTAATTTCGTGTTGGTTTTTGTTGTTGTTGTTAAAAAAGGAAATACAGGGAGGAAATTAAAGAGCTCCAAAAAGTTTTAAAGTTTTGGGCATCACAGCTCTATGGGCTAACACACACTTGCAGACAGAGCATGCACATTTCATAATTGGACTAGGTGGCTAGATACCACTGAGATGTTGCCACCCTTCACCAGTGCCACTGGAACATTTCGGGGAAGAGTAACTCTCTTACATCCTGGGTCTCTAGAAACAAATGAAGCATGTCCAAGTTGGTCAGGGGGTAAGGTATTTAGTGCAAACTCTGACCCAAAATTCCAGCAGTTTTAGCTGCAGCTTTCTTCAAGCCTCACTGAATATGCTTTGCAAAGTACAAATTTAACAAAGGCAGACGGTGGAGGAGCTGGCAATAGAGCTTCAGGTTGTCTGGCCTTGCAACACTGGGTATTTTCCACCAGGCTAATGATTCATTTGAGGGAGCAGAGTAATAAGAGGATCTTTACACCCAGACAACATTGGAAAGTTTGTTTGGGTTGGTTAGTAGGCATTTTATAGCTTAGACAGTTTATAGCCAATTTGTGTACGGGCATCATTTCTCTGGAACCCGTTTATAATGCTTAGGGGGAAAATCCCTCTATAGATTGTACATAATGTGTGATTTTCAAAATATTTTAAACTCAAATCAAACCCAATTTCACCTGGAAAATGGCCACTGTGAGCACTACAGTGAGCACAGTCTCTACAGGGAGCACTATTCCCATGTCCACTGCACTTCCAATCACCAGCTATTTTAGCCACAGGTTGTCAAAAACTCATGAGAATTTTTCTTAAGATGGGAAAAGATCTTTAGTCTTGAAGACAAAAACTGCTGAAACATTTTTACTCAAAATTACCCCAAAAAAATCACCTCTGAGCAAAGACCAAGCATGGAAAAGTCTGCAACCTACCATACTGCTTCTTTTAAAACATACAGTCTTGCAAAACTGTCATGAAGATTTGCCAGTCTATGCACAAAATCTATTCCCCATTACTTTCCTATGATGACAAAGATATTGAAAAAAAACCCCACCCCTGATCCTGCAAAAACCATATGCATGTGTGTAAATCTCCACAGGAGTGGGACCTAATATTTTACCCACTTGTTCAAAAACCATTATTTTCTTGAGATACATTTAATCTTGCAAGTTTTCCTAATTATCTACACAGACAAAAATACAGCTATTCAAAATTCTCTATATGGATTAAGGTTTTCATTTTACAAACACATGAAAATAAGCCAAATAAAGTTCTGATGTTTGATAATATATTCCTACCCCCTCCATATTGCATTTAAAGAATGCTGACATAGCTTTATTCCATTATGATGGACCAACCACTTCCTTGCAAGCAATTCCAAAAAATCTAGGATAGATCATCCCAAAAACCACATATGCCAGCAAGATGCATCTTTAAATCCATATCATCTTCACCTTGTCTTTAAACTCTCCATTAAAAGCAAACTGATTTTCCGGTTTGTCATCTGGGACCTTATATAATCGGAACCACTCAGCTGTAGCCTCAAGATAACCCGGTTTGTGTTTCTTGACATCATCAATATCTGTAGATATATATAAAAAAAAAGTATCACCTTTTTACTCACAGTTTTGGTAACATCAGTTTTTAGAAGTCTTGTAAAATATTTGCAAGCAATTTGATTTCAGTGAATTCTTTCAAAGTCATCAGGGAATTTCAGTTTCTTCCTCAGTTGCCCATAGTTGATATTTTAGGATTTCACCACCACACTAAAACAGATAAGCCAGTCACCTCCTGGTCTTCATTAATTAAGACCCAAAGGGCCAATGAATAAAATGACCATCTTTATAGCAGGTGGGGAAGAAAATTCCATATTTATAGGCTTTTATCTCACTAGATACCTCATATGAGACTTGGATTACTTTATACATTTTATTTCCCAGCAACTGTGCCAATGCGTCTTTTTGATAATGGAAAAATAACTGGCAAAAACAATTTTAGCTCATGGATTTTAAACTAAAACCTGAAAACAAAGTATAAACTTGGTGTAGCAAAGGAAAACCTAAAATGTATATTAAAAACACACCTGACAGCACATATGTCTGAGTTTGGCCCATTAGATACAGAAAAGATAAATGATACTAGCATTAAGTTCTCTAACACCTACTGCTAGTTACTTGCACTAACCACATTCTACCCTAACCTCTGCAGGTGCAGAGCACCTGGCAGCAGAATGAGAAAGTTCCTGCCGCATAAGTATAGGACAGGGCATGAAGAGGGATGCATGCCGTTGGCAGAGCATGATGAATTTGGAAAATGGCTGTACAACTTATGAATTCTGGTTGCTATTGTGAAATTGAAAAATTTCCATAACATGAGTGCCTGTATATATATATGGACTCGTCACTGCTGATAGGTCCTGTAGCAGGTACAATGGGAAATACTTAGCAGACCTGAGGAAGATCTCTATGTAAGCTTGAAAGCTCAATTCTCTCTCACCAGATGAAGTTGGTCCAATAAAAGATATTACCTCACTCCCCTTCTCTCTCTAACATTAACAATGGTACTTAGACCTCACAAAAGTTATACTAAAGACAGCTGCGTCCATAAAAAAACAGTTTTAGTTTAACTCCTCAAAGGAGACGGGTGAGGTCAGAGCAGTGGAAAGTTACCTGAAAGATAGAATAAAGGAAGCCAGATGGGTTTATAGCAAGCCAGACAAGAAGCAGCCGCTTGGGCAGGAGAGGAAAAGGTCACACAGCATGTGGTGGCCTCATGTGGCAGAAGGGCCCTTCCTGCTTTCTTGAGTCCTAATGGCCCCAAGTCCTCTGAACAACCCAGCCAGGTCCAACTAGGTCAAATTACGAAGAATGACTATAAACAAACACCACAAACATGTAGGGACAAAATTAGAAGGCCAAGGCACAAACCGAGATTAAACAAGCTAGAGGCATAAAAGGTAACAAGAAAACGTTCTACAAATACATTAGAAACAAGAGGAAGATCAGGGACAAGGCAGGCCCATTGCTCAACGAGAGGGGAAAGATAACAGAAAATGTGGAAATGGTAGAAGTGCTAAATGACTTTTTTGTTTCAGTATTCACCAGAAAGGTTAGTAGTGAATGGACGTCTAACATAGTGAATGCTAGTGAAAATGAGGTAGGATCTGAGGCTAATAGGGAAAGAACAAGTTAAAAAAGTACTTAGACAAGTCAGATGTCTTCAAGTCGCCAGGCAAGAGAGAGATTTCCTGGGGAAATATATGAGCCATTAGTGATTATCTTCAAAAACTCATGGAAGATGGGAAACATCCCAGAGGACTGGAAGAGGGCAAATATCATGCCAATCTATAAAAAGAGAAATTAGGACAACCTGGGAAATTACAGGCATCATTGAATTTCATGGCCCATGACCTTCAGTAAAGGCATCTGGGCTAGCTTGGCTTTTCCTCCTTGTTTCCACTTTCTCTAATAGGCTCCAGAAGCAGTTGGAACAGAACAGGAACATTAGCACCATGTGATTATCCAGCTTTTTAAAAAAAATTATTATGTTTTTCTTCTTAATTTGGGGGAAGTGTTACAACCGTAAAGTCCTGTTGTTGTGAAGCCAGCACTCAGCCACAGGAAACGGGGAAAAGAGGGCCTCATCACTCAACAGCGACCCACCCCAGTCACTTAAGAGACATCAGGGACAAGCTGGAAAGACAACTTGTTCAGTCCACTGAACACTAAGAAAATGACAGCTTCCACACAGGACTTGGGAGGTGGATGTAAAGTCGGGGGGAGGGCAGGGAAAGGAGGAGGAATTTCCAGGGTTCTGATAAGGGAGCAGAAAAATAGGAAGAAAGGATAGCAGGTGCAGTGATTTAATACACTACTCTCTAGAAGCTGGGTTTCACATCTGTATTAGAATCAAACAAATAGGAGTCGGCTGATTTCTGCCTTCCCCGCATCACAGTCATTCGGTGCCATACTCTGGTACTCGATATGTACACGTTGTCTCCATTGAAACTATGTATTCAGACTGAAGTCAAAGGGAACTAAACATGTATAGAATAGCAAATGTATTGCCCAATATAATTTGGTCCTATTTATCTATATTGTCAATCTCTGCTCAGAAGAGGCTCAGGATGTGAATGCCAGGAGCCTTGCAGGTCAGACAGTATTAACATGATTAACACAGGTATGGGGGTGTGATTTCTGCATATTGCTGGTATGCATTTTCCAGTTCCACTTTTATAAGCATCGAAGTTAACCCCAGGGTTAAAAAGCAGATGAAATAAAGTTAGCTGTTATAACAGCGAGTGTAAGCAGCTTGGTTTGAATAAGGAAAATCTCTAGAGGCTGGCACGAATGATTATGGCTTGCTTTTTGTCAAAGGAAAGAACCAATGAAAATGCAGCTCCCAAATCTATTGGGCCTTACAAAAGGAAGCGATAAAAACATTTGTACAAAACTACCATTTTTAGTACAACAGATGCTGTTTCTTGCAAGCAAAGCTAAAACAACATGCTTGCAACAAGCTTTCTAAACAAGGTCTGTGGGAAGAGAAGACATATGTTTTTAATAACATCTTATAAACATTTACAGGAAGCAGCAGCTACATTCCATATAAAGGCATTTGTTGTATTTTCTGCAGCAAGGGGGGAAAAAAGCACTAGTACAGACAATTAATTTCTTTATGTTGAATGCTTACACAAATTCCCAACAAAAGCTTTCATGGGCCTCTTCTGCTGTTCTGCATATAAATATACCCATGCATAGAGAAAGGGAATATACAGGGTACATGATACCAAGTAGTGCAATATACTGTACTTCACCATTCAGCAACTGACCACATAACTCAAAACTAGCTTAAAGCCACCACATATGGTCATCATCTATAATGAATAAAAACAACCCAAGACACTGCCCATTGCTATGTATTATGTTTATAAACAGCAGAGAGCATTTTGTTTGGGGAGAGGAGAAGGGTGCTGATATTGTACAGTAACTATATAATAAGTTATATACCAACATTGATAGAAATTATTTACAGATATGTATATATACAGGCATCATTCTAATGACCAACAGAATAAAACCAACTGGCCAAGATTTCCAAAAATGACCAGTGGTTTTGAGTTCCTTGGTTTTTATGTGCCAACCTTGAGACACCTTTAAGGGGCCTGGATTTTAGAGGGGAAGTGCTCAATACTTTCTGAGAGCAACTTTAAGACACCTCAAACCCAGCACCCCAAATCACTAGTCACTTTTAAAACACTTGGCCAATATGAATCTCATTTTAGGCCTTTGTAATTGGGGCTAAACATAATCATGCCCAAATATTTCTCTGAGTTTGCAGGAAAGGTTAATTGGTCCTGATCTGTATTTGAACTTCAATACATAAATTAAATCCCACTATGAGACAAGTGGTCAAAAAAAATTTCCATTTCAAGAATTTGACTCTCTTCTTGGCCAAGATATTACACAAAGCTCAGGCCTAGTTTAGAGATTCAAGAGTGGGGAAAACAAATTTTAGATCCACACCAGACCCACTTCCTTGTTTTTAAATTGCTTCACTGAGTCCAGTGATGGTTATCTGGCTAGCAGCTGCCTGGACAGAAAATGGCGCTCAGGTATGTAAAGGGCAGAGTTAAACCAAAGCTGATTGTATTAAAACAGGTTCTTCCCTTGCACCAATGAAAATTTCCAGGTTAAACTTTTTAATTTACGCGCACACTTAAGAAGCCGGTGTCTGAACTGCAGCTCGATTTGAAACAGGGTTTGTCCCCACCCCTTCCAATATTAAAAGTTGTAATTTTATAACCCCAACATAATACATAAGGCCCAGCCCTTTGAAACTGTGTCTCCTTAATCCCCAATGAAGTCAATGGGAGTTGATGCCAAGCACCTCTCAAACCCCAGATCATGTCATTCAGGTATTGCAAATACAAATTACAGCTTTTTCATTGCTCTATATGAGAGAGTTCTAGGCAGAGTTTCCAGTTTAAGCAGTACTTATCAATAAATGCCTCCAGAATTGGAGGCCTATATATTGGGAGGACTCTGTATAAACAATGGGAAATGCTCTGCTTTAAATTGTGTTTTGGAAATCAATTGCAGTTATGAGAATGATCAAAAACCCAGAATGGGGAAATATGATGTACCTGGTGTGTGTTTAAATCAGTAAGAAAAAATTAATATATAACACAAGCCCAGGACAGGATTTTCAAGCATTTATGACATTACTGTCCCCAAATTATTTTTTCCAGATTTACCATAACTAATCTTCATCAGAAACTATGATGCACATGCCTAGTTTGAAATTTTAACACAAAGTGGCCTGAGTCACCCAAGCAAAAAAAATAATTAAACACTTTTCACAAACGTTAGCGTAACAAAAAAGACTGACCAGATGTTGTTCAGACTTCTGAAGGGGACAAAGGAAACAGGAAAGGTCTTTGCTGGGCAGAGACCAAACATAAGAACTCTACACCCAATCAGAAATATTAAGTGAATAGTACAAAGTGAACAATGCCAATAGCATAATTCAATGATATCAGCTTGTCAGTTATTAGAAGAGGTTTCTTAGTTTTATCCACAGCTACCGTCCATCTGAATAAAAAAAAAAGTCTCATGGGGAGGAAGGAAAAACAAGTATGAAGGGACATATTGTACTGCACATTCCACCAGATTTGTTTATTTTCAAAACGAAGAGGGATTCCTGTTAACCACTGCAAGCAACAGTTATGTTTTGTTGAACCAGATGGGGGACATCCTCTCCCCTCCAAACCTTGGACTACTCAGACAATCTCTGAAGTGACCATTTCTTATATTTAAGAAATGTTTTCCGCTTCACCCTCCGATTGTTAGACGGACGCTTCTCAGGGTATGTCGCCACAGCAACCAGACACCCGCAACTGGCCCGTGCCAGCCAACTCAGGCTCATGGGCTCGGGCTGCAGGGCTGTTTCTGTTGTAGCCCAACCTCTGGAACCCTTCCACCTTTCAGGGTTGCAATGGACCAGGCGCCAGCCTGAGCCCAGAAGCCTACACAGCAATGCAACAACCCCAGAGCCCAAGGCCCGCGAGCCAGAGTCAGCTGGCATGGGCCAGACACGGGTGTCTGGTTGCTGTGGCGACATACCCTCAGAGTTGTGTATTTCCCATCTGTCAAGCTGCCCTGCAGTGGCTCAAGAGTGAGAGACCCAACCTCAGGGCAGACTGTTAGGAACCAGGGCACAAACCCCCAATTGGTTGTGAGTTCTATACTTAAATTTCACCAACCAACCAATCATCAAGCGTGAACTCCTCAGACACTATAACAATCTTAACATGGAGTCACAGACATTCCTCTTGAGTACTCTCTGTCTTGCCACCCAGGTTAGCCTACCTTTGTGACAGATGGACCCTTACCCCAAGGATCACAGCAATATTCAATATCAGAGGGGTAGCCGGGTTAGTCTGGATCTGTAAAAAGCAACAAAAAGTCCTGTGGCACCTTATAGACTAACAAATGTATTGGAGCATAAGCTTTCGTGGGTGAATACCCACTTCGTCAGTCATGCGTCTGACGAAGTGGGTATTCACCCACGAAAGCTTATGCTCCAATACATTTGTTAATCTATAAGGTGCCACAGGACTCTTTGTAGCAATATTCAGGTTACTTTGAGTCCCAAAAGACCAGGCACTTAGCCCAGGTCAATTGCACATTGGATCTCACACCAAAGGCAGTTTATTAAAGGACTGGCTACAAGCTATCTAAAGATTTATTTATATGGGACAAGGAAACGAGAGTGTTATTTAGAAGGTCAGAACAGGTAAACATATATACACACACATGAATTCCAATCTTAAGTTTCAAAATGTGATAGAAGCTTGTATAATAAACAAGCGCTATATGTCCTGTATAGCTAATCCAGGCTAAGCACTGGGGATCTTTTGCTTATGCCTAGTAATTCTTGCCCCCCACAGTCCAAGAAGCATAAAGATACAGTTCCTCTTTGTTAGGGGTTTTTATTCCCCCCACCCTTCTACTCTGAGCTTCAAACTCAGATGATGGGAACAATTCACTTGCAAGACTCATCTTCATGGGGAATAAACAAAGAAATATTTTGTTCTCTTTAATGTTCCACTGTAGTCTGTCTGGTGTCAATGGGCCTTCCTTGTCGGGCAGGACATAACAGCTTCTGTTGGAGATTAGCACTTCATACTAGTTAATGCCTCTCTTCTGTCAGGTTATTTACACATAGAGGCTTACAATGCGAATGCTCAAATGTTACCTTACAACATCGGACACAGATGTTATAAGTGAGATTAATGCATGCATCAACTCACAAGCATTCAATGAAGTCTAAGCACTCAACACATTATTATAATTCTAATACCTATTTTAACAATCCGTACACAGAGGTGAGCCAGAGAGTCATTTCAACTCTGTATTTGTCAGTAGTCAACTGAGGCAGGGGGACCCTGGCATGAGCTGACACCTGCTTGGCCAGCGTCACATTATCAGACAATTATGCTTGCTAGATTAGGTTCCTTCTTGTGGACAAGAAAAAATGGATGCATGAGATTAAACTTGAGGGTTTAAGAAATACAACTAGAAAACCATGGCTATTCATGCAAATATATTCTCAAATGAAAAATTGTGTGCGCGCGCACACATCACATGCCACAGTTCATATTTTTTGTTTTTAAAAAAAAGAGATAAATATATTTCCAAATAAATTGGAGTTTTGTCACCAAAGCACCCAATCCTTTAGGGCAAGAATGTTACTCAATAAAACAAAACCAGATTTAAGACAGCACTAGTGCACTAAGTGTTAAACAGTGGCTCAGTTTTTTTCCATATTTTACTTTTGTCATACTAAACTATTTCTTAATCAGTTTAAGTTATGGTTAAAAAAAAAAAGTATAGGAGATTAAAAAAGAAAAAACATTGTCTAAAAATATATCACTAATTGCTTGTCAAAATCACTTAGCCACCCACCAAGTGGTTCTTATTTATTACAAAACGTATATTGATACCCATTGAACATTATGGAACGTTGTAAACTTGGGTGCAAACATTGAGGGCAATTCCACAGATCTTAGTTCCTGTGAGAAGGAGGAGGGGAAGAAGACAGAGAGATGCTCTCAGATAAGGGCTAAATAATTTGAGATTCAGTTCTTACAAGTTGTGCCTTTCCATTTACAAGCAACTACACTGTGGCTAGCTGAAGCTTCAGAGTCATTTCTAAGGGCTGTCAGATGTTCTGATCATGGGGGCAAGGTCCATGGCAAAAAGCCAGGTGTCACAGCCTCCAAACCAAAAGTAGATGGAAAGAGGATCTATGTGCTACAGCTGTCACCTGAAAATCCAGGGCTAGTGATGAATCCAAGATGACCCAGTGACTATGAACCATACCAGCAAGCCCCTTAGACAGAAGGCACTAACATCACCTATCCATTCATGTAGATGCTTCCTTATGCCATTAGCATCAGTTCTATCTCATCCTGGTTTTGATGAAAAAAAGAGTCATAGATCTGAGTGACATCTTCGCACTGATGAAGCTGCAGGCTGAGACATCTCACTGCTTCTCTAAACTAAGCTTCAGGATCTCTGTAACAAACACACAGTATAAGAAAGCAAAAACATTCTGCTGCAATTGATCTGCCTCGGTGATTTTACCAGCCTAAGAGCTTCCTTATCCCTTCATCACAGGTAATCTGTCATGGTGACCTGTGGAAACAATAAAAAGGGGAGGGCCATCTAGGTAGCAGCCCACTGATGCAGATAACAACTTGCCTTAATATTGCATTCAGCCGCCAGGAAAATGGTTCAATGGCTGAGCAGCATAATTCCTCAGACATCTGGAACGCTATTGGACACATCCGTTACTACAGACAGACCATTAAAACAGGTACTATCCCAACAAAAGGATAAGTCCTGACCTTGTGTACTTGAGAGTACATAGGATATTTAGCCTCAGAACATAATTATTACCTTGACAAAGATTGTCCAAGACTTGCACATGATTTTAGCCCTTGGATTCCCAATGATTTTATTTTTAAGAATGAAGCCCTGTTAGCTACAGGAAAGGTAGAGCACAAGCACAGTGTGAAACACTGACAACACACCCTTAACTCTTCTGAAGGGAACACCTGCAGGAATGGGAAGGTAATCTAGTTACCATGCCACTTTAAAGCAACCCTGCCAAGCTGAAATCTAGTCAATTTTTAAAAAATAAGTTAAAGGTCATTTCAGGCGCTAGACCTGCCTTGGAGTCCTGCCACCCATTTTTTGTGGCTACACAAATCACACTTTTTTTGTATTTTTTTTTCTTCTCTATTACTGTGCAAAGGACCCAAACAAAACAAACTAGTGGATGAATGGCTGTTGGGGAAACAAACTAACAATACTGAAAGTAAACACTTAAAAAGCTATTTTTTTCTTTTTGTTTCTTTCAGCAATAGTACAAACTATTTCACAGTTGCAAGTAAAAGCTTTTCAGACAAATGTGATTTTATTTTTTAAGTTAGATGTGTTCCTTTAATCTCTACCTTCTCTCTGCTGACACTAACATCAAGGCTTCTGTTAGAGTCAACTGTGATCATGATTTTGCAATGTGAACTACAAAAAGCTAAAATGAGCCCACCAACTAATTTCACATGTGCAAAAATTCTCAATTACTTGGGAATCATGTTGTCAAAACCCTGCAGGACACTTTAAAAATGTAGGGGCATCTTCAGAGTGCAAAACTATACCTACCCAAATACCATGAACAAAAAACACCTCATACAGCCAATGGAAATTAGGGCTGTTCAAAGTAAATTACATTTGCAAGTGTTTAAACTTTACAATTCTCCCAACTACTTACAAAGGCAGTCATGTTTCAAAGATCATGTTCTCTCACACAAGGTTCTCTGTGTGACAGGTCATCTGAGGAAGTCCGGAGATAGCTGCTAGCCTTCCTAAAGCTTAGCGTGAGATACGTACGTGCATTCCCTAAAGAAGACGTTTAAGTGCAGACAACAGCAAATAGATGAATACATGCTCCCTTTTCTTTAGGCTGTCTGCCTTGCCTCATCCTTTGTGCGTCAATGTCAAACACCACTCTACTGACCATGCAATTAAAAGCAAGGTGCAAATATTTAAATCTGGAGCTGCGCAGTTAGTAATCTAGGTGACATTTCTGTATTACCAATTCCAAATTCTAAGTTTATCCTGTTCCTCAAAGTTCACTTGCTGAAATGGATGTTTGAGGACAGGTAAAGATACTTGCCATGAATTTTCTGGGCTTCTGGGTCATCCACATTGATGGCAATAATCTTCCAATCTGTCTCTCCTTCATCAATAAGAGCCATAACTCCAAGAACCTTTACCTGAATGATCTCACCAGGAGAGTGAACCTGAAAGCACAGCAGCACAATTTCTGTCTCAGAAAGGTACAGAAAAGGCTACACAGTCGCAACCTCTTTGTTTTCCTCTAACAGACCAAAAAGTTGTTCTCCTCGTTCAACTCTTCCACATTCCTGTCCAGAGTTTTACTTCCAGTCCCTAATAGATTCCCAGGTCTACTTCCCCCTCTCCAGTCTTTTCTCACCTTTGATTCTCTCCTTCCACCTCTCTGTACAGGATCTCAGTAATTTCTTCAAGGAGAAAACTGACATGTTCTAGCAAGAATTTTCTTCCCTCCCCTCTATATTTACCCCAATCTGTGATCCAGAGGCACCACTCATTCATCTTCTAATCCCTTCTACCTATCCTTCCTGTCCCCATCCCAAGTCCTCATCTCTTCTCTCACTCTCCTGGCTCCTTTCTCCTAGCCTTCAAACATACACCTATCCCCACACTCTAAATTCACCCTGGCTTCTCCAAATAACACCTCATCTCTCTCCTCTTCTTTTCCTCCAAGCCCCAGGAGTGTGAGGTTTCTTCCTGCTGCAGCAATTTCCTCTCCTCCAATTCCTTCTTGGATCCCTTGTCATCCAAATTCAGGTTCCTCCTTTCCACTGCCACAGCCTTTACTTAGGTCACTAGCAATCAGTCTCCTTCTGGCATAATCCGAGGGGCATCTTCTGCAAACTCATTCTCCTTAATATATTCACCACCTTTAGCACAACTGATGATTGCTACCTCCCTTCCTAACTCTGTGGACTTTCAGAATTTTTCTCCCTCCATGTTGTTACCACCTTACCACTCCAAATGAGCCTTCGGAGTCTCCTTCTCCTCACATCTCAGTCAACATCCCATAAGCGCTATACTAGACCCTCTTTCCTTTCTCTATCTCATCTCTGGGTGGCCTCAATCTACCACCTCTAAACAGGTAACTCCCAAATCTGCCTTTTCACCTAATCTATCCCCCTCACTCCAGTCTCACACGTTTATTTTTCTGATTCGTGTTCCTAGATTTCCCCACTGGCAATTCAAGCTCAACATGGCAAAAAAAATAAGTTCTCTCTCTTTTTTCTATTGCCGTTAAGAATTGCACTGCCCTTGTGAGTTATTCTAGCCATAAAACCTGCCATTTTTATCTCCTCTTGTCTCTCTCACTCAATACCCAAGCTTTTGTGAAATCCTGCTGGTTCTTTCTTCCCTCTCCAAAATCCACCATTTCACTGAGTTTAAGGCCAGAATGGACCACAAAGTCATACAGAAGGTCAGACTAGATATCACAGGCCATCACTACCTGCATACAAAACCCAACAACTGAAATTAGGCCAAAGTATTACAGGAGACTAGATTATTGTGTGCCAAATACAAGGGACCAAGGTACACCAGTGCCCAACGCCCCCACAATGGCAGTGAAATGATTAAGTGAGATATAACCTTATAATCCAGGCAAGTGAGTTACACCCACTCACTGCAGAGGAAGGTGAGCCCGCCGCCCTCCCCTCCCCCCCCCAAGATCAATGCCAATCTGAAAATTTCTTCTCAACCCCACATCAGTTAGACCCTCAGCATGTGAGCAAGAAATAACCAGTCAAGAACTGAGAGAGAGAGAGAGAGAGAGAGAGAGAATCATTGGTGCCACCTCAAAGTTCTGGCCTTCCCCATCCAAGGTGCCATCTCCAGCCATGGCCATCCCTGATTATTCAGAAAAAGAAGATAAAAACACTTCCAGAATATTTGGGAGGCAGTGGGGGGAATCCCTTCCTGACCCCCTGCCAGTGGCTGGTTGAAACCCTGAAGCATGAGCTTTTAGGAACATAAGACATAAACCTGAAGTGAGCCCCAGGGTTTTTAAACCCTTCCCCTACCAACACAAGCAACCCTCAGTTTCCTCTCAGTTCTAACAACAGAACCTTGCCCATACATTGGCAGGGCTGGCCTTTGGGGTGGGCTGTCCAGGCCCCCGCCCAGGGTGGCCCACCAAAGAGGGCGACGTGTGCAGGGTTTGGATTCCCACCTGACCTGCTGAGGGCCAGCTGGGCTGACAGAGGCGGCAACCAGGCAGGCAGCAGCGCTGGAGAGGGGGTAGGGGGGGAGAGACCCAAGCTGCAGGGGGCAGTTGGACGACCAACCACGAGCCAGGTGATCAGATGACTCCCCCGGAGCAGGGGTTCCCTTCCTCTCCCCCCCCACCCCCCGCTCCACGTGTGCAGCCGCTGCTGTTCCTGTCCCCCCACTCCTCCTCCTCCTCCCTGGAGCCGCCCCTGGCCACTCCAGACTGGGAGCATCCTCCTGTCTGCTGGGGTGGGGGGGGTGGGGGCTGATGGCAGGGTGTCCCCCTGACCCATGCACCCGATTTCCATTGAGCTTGGGTGATGGGACAGGGGGAAATCTGTGTGTGTGCTGCTGCCTCTCTGGGTCCAGAGCTGCTGGCGGCTTGTGTCTGAACACAAGCCTTCAGGTTCCTGACCCTGAGTGCTTTCTTAAAGAGACAGCGCACTCATACACTCAGGCAACACACACAACACCAGGGCTCCCTGCATTCAGGTCACTTCCCCACCTGGGCTGTGCTGAGGCATCAGCAGCTGCTGCTCTCCTGCCCTCTCCTTACGCAGCCCAGAGGGTGCATGGGGCAGAGGAGCAGCAGTCCAGTAAGGGAGCAAGCAGCAATGCCAGCTGCTATGTGCATCCAGGTCAATTTCCCAACGTGGGTGCAGGAGGGGGATGAAAGGGTTAGGGGCACGGGGGCACAGTGTAGGGGTTAGGGGTTCAGGAAGGAGGTGCAGGGGGTAGGAGTGAAGGGGGCACAGTGCAAGGGGCAGGTGTTGGGGTGCAGGGCTATGCACTGTGCAGGGGTTGGGGTACAGGAAGGGCAGGGGTTGGGATGAAGGGGACACACTGCAGGGGTTAGGGGAACAAGAGAGGGCAGGTGTTGGGGTGAGGAGGCGTGCACAGTGCAGGGTTAGGGGCTCAGGAGGGAGGTGCAGGGGGTAGGAGTGAAGGGGTACAGGGATTAGGGCACAGAAGGGGAGTGCAGGGGTTGGGGTGAAGGAGGAACAGTGCAGGAGGTAGGGGCACAGGAGGGGGCAGGTGCTGGGGTGCAGAAGGGGGAAGAGGTTGGGAGTGAAGGGGGAGAAGGAATTGGGGTGAAGGAGGGGGAGCAGGCATTGGGGTGAAGGTGGCACAGTGCAGGGGTTAGGGGCACAGGAGGGGAATGCAAGTGTTGGGGTGAGGGGGCATGCCAGTGCAGGGGTTGGGGTGCAGGCATTGAGGTGAAGGTGGCACAAGTGCAGGGGTTTGGGGGGAAGGCAGGGTGGGAAGCCCATGGGGGACCAGGGGCAATGAGGGGGCACCACACCCACAAGGCCAGGGGCACCAAAATGCAAGTTCGCCCAGGGTACCATTTTCCCTAAGGCCGGCCCTGTACTTTGGTCATCCCCCAACCGCAAATAAATAGTGTAACCTCTTCCCTCTGGTCAGTTGCTTCCACCTTGCCCCTCTCCATTCTACCAAAATATTAAAATAACCGTGTTTATTAAGACAAACCTTTGTGCCTATTTCACACACATCAATGGGATCATTATCACCACAGCATCCTGTATCCTTATCTTTATGGTGTGGATCTTCCCAAGTCTGTTAAACACAATAATTAAACTCCAATCACAATTCCTTAGTTTACCTATAAATTACAGAGATTAATAAAACACCAGTAAATAAAGTTACAGCCTCTCCTTTTTCTGGCAATAGGCATGCTTAGCTCAAGAAAGATGGTAGATTTTATGAGCCCAGATAAAATAGCTGGTAGACCAGCCTTTTAATCTGAGGGTCTGGGATTTAAGTCCTTCTTCAGGTACAAATGCTAAGTCAAAACTGGATGTGTTTCTAAAGATATGCTCAACATTTTGTTGGTGGGTTTTCTTAATTAAAGGGGATTGTTTTAAAACTTAGTTATTTCCACTTTTAGAAAAAGTTTGCCATCAGTAGCTATTTTCCTGCTATAAGTGACTTTGTTTTTTGTGACTTTTATATACTCTGAAGTAGGTAATTGTTTCACTTTGGGGATTTTTCTTTTCCCTGTTTGAAGTAATGAATCTACTAGAAATGAGAGGGAAAAAACACGCCCACACCCACCCACCAAAAAATATGGATTTTGGGAAGAGGTAAAAGAGCCTTGTGGTGAAATTTCTTCCAAGGCACCCTCAAGTACTTCCCCACTGGTTGCTGATGAGCAAACATCTAAATCGTGAGCAAACATCTAAATCCTTATTGTCACCAAATATGGAATTTCAGCCACTGTTTATAAACACAAAACAAAATTTTAAATGAAATATGATCAAACAAGTCTGAAGATTCAAAGTGAAATGAATCAAAGTAACTAACCCAAAAACAAAACTAGTTTAACCCAAAAACAAAAGTCACTATATTTTTTTCCTTTGTCAAAGAGATTAAGAGATTCCAATTACACCTCTACCCCGATATAACGCTGTCCTCGGGAGCCAAAAAATCTTACCACGTTATAGATGAAACCGTGTTATATTGAACTTGCTTTGATCCACCGGAGTGCGCAGCCCCGCCCCCCCGACGGAGCGCTGCTTTACCGCGTTATGTCTGAATTTGTGTTATATCAGGTCACGTTATATCGGGGTAGAGGTGTATTATTTACACTGCCAAATATGAATGGCCTACATGAATTTACTACCTCAACTTTGTGTAAGGGGAAAAAATGTTACTACTACTTGGTTTAAGTACTTTTGAATGACAGGAAGATGACAGCATAATCCTGTCACATAGTACAGGGAAGTAAAAAAATATAAATTCAAGGTTCCTTAAATACTTAACTCCTTCCTGAAATAGCACACACATTTATACATACGCCCCAATTCTGATAAAAATTTATGGACACACTAAAGCTCTGCATAAAAAATTCCTAATTTACAAATCTATCAAACAAAAACGTCGTTCTTGCAACTTATTTGCATTCAGGCAATGCTCAGGATTTATAAGGCAATTTACTCAGAAGACAGGAAGGTTTCACCATTATAACAAAAATGTTACCTGAGGGAGGGCACCATAATTCCATATATAACCCTTGTGAGGAAAGATATTGGCCACATATCGAAGCTTGCCTCTCTTTATATCTTGTTTAATGGGATTCAATGGTTCCTTGGTGGCAATCTAAGCAGATTGTGAAAGAGAGAGAGTGAGAAAAGAATTCTAAAATGCACAGCAATTAATCCTGTACCCAACTGGGTAAGAAGTTGCATTTTGGGCAGTGAGGAGAGGATGCTTGAGGTTTGGAAAGTGTGATAGCCTCACTAACTCTCCAGGGTCACGTTCAAAAATCTGACTTGCTATTAATGTTTTAAGCTTTGGTGTGAAGTATTCATGGCAAAAAAAAAAAAAAAAAAAGCTGGACCCAGACAAGCAAAGGCGTATCATTATAAGGAGTCTGTCATGGTCAGCTACAAATACTGAAGGGGACCTAGGTTTGAAGCTCTGCACTTTATGGGCCAAATTCGGCAGTAACATAAAAAGGGGCCCAAGCTGATCAGACAACAGGGGGTTGACAATGATGGGAAAACTGCTTTAACTGTTAGTTGTTTTCCTCCATCTGTTTTCTCTACCCATAGTATAGAAGTTACACTTGTTCTGTACACTCATTCTGCACACCCAATGAACACCAAATTGGTGCAAGATTGGAAGCAGATTAAGTTAAATCAGAAAAAGGCACTCTTGTTCTGAAATAAGTGTCTCCGCATGGGGATCTATTGCAAAATAGCTTATTCCACAAGAGCTATTCTGGCCAGTTTCCCCAAGTAGACGAGTCTGACTTTACCACCTACACATGTTCTCTAAGCATGTGACATACACCACCATTTAAATCACCACTGAAATTGGCCCATAGATTTCCAAAGGGGTTGCACCCATTTACACCAGGTCAGAGCTGGACATTGTGCCTCTAATTATAGGTCTGCTTCTTGTATATACCCAAAGCATGCTCCAAAAGTTGTGACTGATTGTGCAATTCTGGTTTCAGTCAGGATTTTACCCTGCATTTGGCCAAATCCTACCGGTGAAAATATGGAGTAACACCACCGAGATTGGTGATGTTTCTCCAGATGTACAGCGATGTAACTGAGCAAAATAATTTGGCCCCTGCCTGATGTTGCCAGAGTGTCTTGGAAGAGGCTGCTGGCAATGCAAAAACGAGAATGACCTCAAGGAAGTCAAGGAAGGCCAACAGGAAACTATGTGAACTGTTGGGGCAGAGTGACATGCAGGAAATGTGGTCTAGTAAGATGGAGCAGGGGAGGCAAGTTTCAATAACTTTGTTTCTTAAATTCTTTAGATCAGATAAGAAAATCTTCCCATGAAGGGAGGAGCAGTCCAGGAGTCACAAATGTCTGGTGATCTATGTCTAATTTTGGCTTCCTACCATGGTCCAATCTGAAGGATGGTGTCTGGGACCAGGGAAGGGGTTAGGAAAGGAGTGGGCAAACTTTTTGGCCCGAGGGCCACATCTGGGTATGGAAATTGTATGGCGGGCCATGAATTCTCATGAAATTGGGGGTTGGGGTGTGGGAGGGGGTGAGGGCTCTGGTTGGGGGTGCGGGCTCTGGGGTGGGGCTGGGGATGAAGGGTTCGGGGTGCAGGAGGGTGCTCCAGGCTGGGACCGAGAGGTTTGGCGGGTGGGAAGGGGATCAGGGCTGGGGCACGGGAGGGGGTCAGAGGTGCAGGCTCCAAGCGGCGTTTACCTCAAGCAGCTCCCAGAAGTAGCGGCATGCCCCCCCTCCGGCTCCTACACGGAGGCGCGGCCAGGCAGCTCTGTGCACTGCCTTGTCCGCAGGCGCTGCCCTGCAGCTCCCATTGGCCGTGGTTCCTGGGTGCGGAGCCCTCTGGCTGCCCCTACGTGTAGAAGCCGGAAGGGGGACATGCTGCTGCTTCCAGGAGCCTCATGGAGTGGGGCAAGCCCTGGACCCCGCTCCCCGGCGGGAGCTTGAGGGCCAGATTAAAACGTCTGGAGGGCCGTAATTTGCCCACAGCTGGGTTAGGACAGAAATCTGGTGGGCACCAATATAATCTCTGCCAATGTGGTGTTCTAAGAATTTCCATATCCTAGCAGTTATTTGATCAGCTGGCATGGCAAAGTAAAGGCAGCTATTTCTTGTCTCTTGCAAGAAGTCAGAGGTGGAGAAGCCAGACAAGGATGTCAAGCCACATTGGAACCTGATTCTAATGGGATGGCAGGTGTCTCTTTACCACCGGAGGTCAAGTGAAGTGTTAGGTAAGAAAATAAAGTATGTTTAAAAACAACCCAGATTTCAAGTTAAGCCTTTAAATGGTGCAGTGAAATTAGAACATTTGGCAAGTGGACTCAACCTTCCCCTGACATCATCTTAAAATGTAAGGTGATTTGACAGAAGAAAAAAAAAATAGCAGCATTATTCCTACAAGTATGAACTGTCATAGTGAACATAGTTTATAATCCAACTTTCGAAGTCATTTCAGGATCAGGAAAAAAATTAGGTTCTGGACAGGGCACCAGCACAGGTAAGACTTAACAGCTTACCCCCAAACTTTCATAAAACCTTGGGGAAGGGAGCCCTGAAATTAATATATTACCAAGGGAACAAGCTAGTTCCTGTACAATCTAGGAAATGTTTTACCTACACTACAAATAAAGCACGCCTAAGCCTTTGTATTGTCACACCGCAGAGGAATGCTCCAATCAGGCTCTACTTTTAAAATTTCAAAAGCTCATTTCCAAGGAAGAAAAAAAAACTTCAAAAGTAACTAAGTGCCAACAACTACTCTTAGATTAAATATGATGCTTTTCGATCACCAAT
The DNA here is from genome assembly GCF_028017835.1 of Emys orbicularis. Taxonomy (NCBI): domain Eukaryota; kingdom Metazoa; phylum Chordata; order Testudines; family Emydidae; genus Emys; species Emys orbicularis. Next base: position 33,653,850 of record NC_088687.1, on the reverse strand, counting down.
ACAGAGAGGTCAAGATTAGGACTGGCACACTATAATTTATTCACCAGTAAAGCTCATGGAGGGATTAAATCCAAAATTAAATAAATTACGGTACCTGTGTGTTTGAGAGGAAGATTGAGTTCAGGACACTATCCTGCAACTATCCTGTTCTGCCCCTCTTATTCATGTTGAATAGCACCGTACTCTGCGCCTTGAAATCAATGGGGTTATTGAGGAATAAGGAAATACTCAATGCGAGTAAGGGAGACAAAACTAGGCCCCTAATTTTTTTTAGCTACAAGAAAAACGTCAGCATGAATAACCACAAAAGAACATTCTAGTAGTAAGAATTTTACTTATAAGGATACAACTGAATAAACTGACTTTCTAAAATGTTGGAAACCATTACATCACCATCAATTCTGCAAATATCTATATATTTAATAAACCAAGGTTGTTTTTTTAATTACCTCCATTTTAGCATTTGACCAGCGAGGCACTTCTACAACCATGTTAAACACTACCTAAAAAGAAAAAAAATTCAAGTATTTAAAATAAAGCTAAGTTGGTGATAAACATTTTGTGTGATAAGTTATTTCTTCTGTATCTGACAGCAATACTTGCAGACACTGACAACTCAGACATTTAATTTTCTAGATGCAACATATTTACAACACTATGGTTTCCTCACATTATTCCATCTTCCCCAAAAGTAGAAGACAGGGTAACTATTAAGGAAGACTTAGAAATCTCCATGATGCTTTTCAGTCTGGTCTATGATATATTTCTTCACACAATGCTCAATTTGCCTGTGGAACCCATGGCCACAGAATATCATTGAAGCCCACAGCTTAGCAGGATTCAAAAAGGATTGGACATTTTAGATAAAATGGATATTTAAAAAATAAACAGGCGTTTTGGAAGGAATATAAACTCAAGCATAAACACAGAACAAAATAACCCCACATACTCTGTCAAGACACTACAGTGCAAACGCTTCGCCCTCTGGGGAGAGGGTAGGAGAACAAACAACACGTGACAGATGGGTAGTTACAGTGCTAAATGCACTACTGGAAGATGCTCATATCACACTCATCTCCGTAGTATCTAAGCTCCAACAGAGAATAGAATAGGGCAAAATTTAACCTCTAATTAATGCAGGTTAAGAGGAAATTATCCCTGGGGGCAGGTTATCACATAATTGCTTACTGCGGGGTTTCTTGCGCTTTGCTTTGAAGCAGCTGGTACCAGCCAGTGTTGAGTGTAGGATACTGGGCAAAACTGCTCTGATCCATATGGCAATTCCTGTGTTCCTATGCCTTATTTTCTGTGTGACAAGGTGGGTGAGGCAATATCTTTTATTGAACCAACTTCTGTTGGTGGGACAGACAAGCTTTCAAGCTTACACAGAGCTCTTCTTCAGGTCTGGGAAACTAAGGCCAGGTCACACTACAAACTTACATTGGGATAAATACGTCACTCAGAGGTGTGAAAATCCCCAACCCTAATTGACACAGTTATACCAACCCAACCCCTGGTGTAGACAGTCGATGGGAGGGCTTCTCCTGTCAACACAGTAACCGGCTCTTGCGGAGGTGGATTAACTATGCCAACAGGAGAAGCTCTCCCATCAGCATAGTATTGTCTTCACTGAAACGCTACAGCAGCACCGCTTCAATTTAAGTGTAGAATCATAGAACTGGAAGGGACCTCGAGAGGTCATCTAGTCCAGTCCCCTGCACTCGTGGCAGGACTAAGTATTATCTAGACCATCCCTGACAGGTGTTTGTCCAATCTGCTCTTAAAAATCCCCAATGATGTAGATTCCACAACCTCCCTAGGCAATTTATTCCAGCGCTTAACCACTCTGACAGTTACAAAGTTTTTCCTAATGTCCAACCTAAATCTCCCTTGCTGCGAGACCTGTAGACCTGCCCTATCTCAAAGTGTCACTGCTAAATATAAGGCCTGAATTGATTGTTTAGCATAAGTAGTTAATATATATCTCAAGGGATGATTCAAAGTGAAGTGGCCCAATTACACCCCTCTAGTCATAAGGAGAGAAAAGGTGGAGGGGGAGGGGAGAGCAGCAGAGGAAGGACTGTTAGTGGGTGATAGAGTGTTATAATATACCATAAATCCAGTGTCTCTATTAAGACCATGATTTTTAGTGTCGACCAAAGTTATGAATTTAAGCTCCCAGGCTCGTCTTTTGAAAGTGTTGTGCAGGTTTCTTTTGAGGATGAGGACTGACAGGTCAGGTAGAGAACAATCACTTTGTGAGAAGTGTTCACCCACGGGTGATGTGGTGTTTTTGTCTTTTAATCATTTTCCGTGTGAGTTCATTCATTCTGCGTAACAGAAATGTCAGAAAACATAAAGCAACGGCAAAAATAAAAATATTTATTCATGGTGTATTATTGATTATAACATTTCTGTTTACATTAAAGATGCATCACAGTGCTACTGCTCCACTCAACGACAGACACACCACTCCTTTGCAGAAACTAAGATTATGTCTACACAACGCACCTTACAACGGCATGGCTGTGCTGCTGCAGCCGTGCCGTTGTAAGGTGCACTGTGTAGCTGCTCTTAAATTGCCAGGAGAGAGCTCTCCTGGCAACAAAATAAAACCACCTCCAACGGGGGGCAGTAGCTTCCTCATCGGGAGCGCGGCTCCCGCCGATGAAGCACTGTCCACAACAGTGCTTTTCATCGTTAAAACTTTTGTTGTTCAGGGGGGGTGTTTTTTCACACCCCTGAGCGACACAAGTTTTAACGACGAAAGTACCCGTGTAGACAAAGCCTAACATGATTTCTTAAAAAGAAAGATGAACCACCAAACTGACTTCATTGGAGTTGCACCAGGCTTGAATTTGTCCCAAAATGTCACCTTGCCTAGGACCCTAAGAGACACTTCTTACATGAATGTAAAATGTGTAATAGATATTGCAACCTCATGCAATATCTTTGGGTACCACATTGTATTGAGTTGAGGTATGGTTTTTGTATCATTGTGGGCCAAGGGCTGTATTCAACTCCAGGGGGATGGGCTACCACAGTTCCTCCAGGAAATAAAAACAGTGGGGTTGGTGATTAAGGTGAATCACTCAGGTTGTAAACACCTCCAGAAAGATACCTCTCCCTGAGAAGGTTTGCATTTACCAGTTCAAACTGCTTTTTCCAGAGACCAACAGACAAAGAAAGGGCTTTTGGTACAAAAAAGGCTGAGTTTAAACTAATGCATGGCTTTCTTTTGATTCAGCAAACAGACAGGACCTTGGATCCTAGGAGAACCCAACCCCTGGAAGGATTGCAAAGACTGACATCTACTAGAGCTCTATGCTGGAGTTGGAGTGATCTCTGATAAGCATGTAGGAACTTTGATTGTTTTTATATGTTTCCTCTGTGACGCTTTTACCTTAAGAATAGCTGTGCTTACTTAGAAAGAGCTGTGAGATAACTTAACTGCTGGCAATATGCTGTTCATAGCCTTTGGACAGAAAGCAACACAGGTTCTGGCTGTGAGCCAGACTGGCTTGCTGGGGATATCACAGTGAGGTGTAGAGGGACTGCAAGCCTAACCCCCAGTCTGGACGGAGAGACACACGGGTCTCCACACAAGAGAGGTGATTGCTGGGAGCCTAAACCTTAAGTGGGTGCTTCAGGAAGACTGGGTTGGCGGGGGGAAATAGTATCAAAGGTGCAGTTAACCCTGAAACTGACATGAAGCACCCGGATTTTTGCTCCTAGTGATCTGCTATATTAACGAACAAATACATTTCCAGAGCTGGTACAATAGTCTGACCAACGCCAGCCTCTGCAGTCCCAAATGTGCACCCTCTTCCCCAAATTTGAGAGATGAACTAAAAAGTGCAAGAGGGAATCTCAACAGTCACCTCTCACTGATTTTTCCTCAAGGTCACAAGTAATTCACAGTCCTCCCATAGCCAGAAGATCCCAAAACACATTCTATATTAATTTGTATAATGGACATGCCCACAATGTGCTGTCCAAATTGATAAGACAGAATCCATCTCCTGAAAAGTCCACAACCTAAGCTAATAAGCAAGGAAGAAAGCACAGAGTCCTTAAGAATCAGTTCAGTGAGAATATTCCCTGGGTAAAGAGCATCTTGAAGAAAGAGAACATAGTTATGAAAGAAGTTAAAAAAGAACATAGTTCAAACCTGGCAGCACTGAAGGAGACAAAATTGGGATGGAAGTGTGATAAGAGACAAAAGCAGATAAGGACAGGAATGCAAGGAGTCAGTTATGGGGGAGTGTCTGACAACCATCTCTAACTCTCCCCCAGAACCATTGGGCTTACTGCGTAGCATTGCGATCATGGTGGACAGGCTCTCGCAGTTGGGGAGAGATGGCAAAACGCTGTTTAAGGGGCCCACTCCAAAAATATTAAGGCCAATTCTGGTGTGGAGCTCTTAAAAAAAAAAAAAAAACAATACTAAACAAATAATCATTTTGACTTTCATAATTACAACAGGAAAAGGACCTATAAAGTCTTGCTGAAATATTACAGGATAAACTTTCATTGCCACCAGAACCTTATTTTTGTTGTGAAGGAGACTGCAGGAGATTTATCCGTACACCTGTGTTGTAACTGCGCATTTTCCTGACTCCATCTGTAACTGTGGCATCTGGAGAATATAGAGATTTTTTAAAAACCTAAATTGATCAAGAACTACTTCAGGCCTGCAGTGAGTCAAGGAAGACTCTCAGGGCCAGAGCCTCAGCTAGCGTAAATTGGTGTAGCACAAGTTATTTCAGTGAAGCTACATTGATTTATTGCAGACAAGAATCTGGCCCTCAGGATTTCTGATATCGGTTGAACACAAATGGTCAAGAGCACTAAATATAACAAACTTAATAGATTAATTCATATGCCAAAAAAAAAAAAAAAAAATCAAAAGGCCTCAGAGGTTGAGCTGCCCAAGTTTCAGCTGCTGCGGATGTTTACAAGAGTTTAATAGCTTCATGCAATCCTTATGTTTAAAAATAAAAACAGTTTGTTTATGGGACAATCAATTTTTTCCAGGGATGAACCAGAGCCCTTGCCCTGGGTGCAGAGGGTTCATGAGGGGATGGTTTTAGTGGGGATTAGGGAGGTATGTACAGGAGGATTTGACAGCTGGAGATGAAAGGGAAGAGAGAAAAGGCTGCTCATTCCTCCCTCATATATTCTATGTTATGTCTTCTCTTCATTTCCCTCACTTTCTCTTCTCCATTCTCCTCTCCCTTCCCTTCCTAGATTTCACCCTTATATCTTCCCAGCATCCCCTCTTATTCTCTCCATCACAGACTCAGTCCTGCCTTTCCACCCATGACTATCTCTTGCTTCCACCATCCGTTATGGCTTGCCACAACGTGCTGCCCCCCACTGTTACAGGGGAAGCAAGCAGAAGTACAGATGCCAACCCTGGTCTGACGGGTGCCTCCTGTACATGGTGAGCACCCTCTAGGCTCGCCACTTGGTGCAATGCCCCAAATTCCACATGGTGCAGACTCTCATACGTGTGTGTGAGGGGCTTCGTGGAGGGCAGGCTGTATGATAGACCTGGATGGAGGTGGCCCCTGAGGTGCATATTTGTTCACACCGCCTACTTACAGTTTCACCAGCTCTGCTGGGTGGTGGCTTCTTTGGAAGACCAGTCTGCTGGGGCGTAGGGAAAAAACAGGACAAAACATTTTTTTGTAATACAGACAGGGACAGCCCATGTTAGCTGGATCCTCTCAGTTCTCAGGGACACACAGATTCTCTAAAAAAATAACAGGAGTACTTGTGGCACCTTAGAGACTAACAAATTTATTAGAGCATAAGCTTTCGTGGGCTACAACCCACTTCTTCGGATGCATATAGAGTGAACCATATATTGAGGAGATATATATACACACACATACAGAGAGCATGAACTCATGCTCTCTGTATGTGTGTGTATATATATCTCCTCAATATATGGTTCACTCTATATGCATCCGAAGAAGTGGGTTGTAGCCCACGAAAGCTTATGCTCTAATAAATTTGTTAGTCTCTAAGGTGCCACAAGTACTCCTGTTATTTTTGCGGATACAGACTAACACGGCTGCTACTCTGAAACAGATTCTCTACTTATATATAAGAACCGAGACTGTATTGTTCATTCACGTTACTATAGAGTACAGTCATTTTCGCTTATGCTCCATTAAATACCCTGGGAGCTGAGAGGGGGAATCATTGGTTGCCAAGTGGGGAAAAATTAAAGCATTACATTTTCTAGTTTCTAAGATACAATATGCCAACAGGAAGAAAACAATTTAAAAAATATTTAGTAGTATCCCTTAAATTACAATCTTTTGTCTATGACATATAAGAGCAACCCATAGCCAAAGGAGCAGTTTCAGGAAGGGCAGGAGAAGGAGGAAACAGGGCTGCAAATAGTTTACTTGAAGAAATCTGTTTCTGGCTCCTTTCCTGGACCACCTCCCTACAAGCTGCCTTCTCACAAACAACCCTCCTCTCCTCTTGGTAAATCACCCTTTCCCTGCTGAGCTGCTCACTTCCTTCCCCAGTCCTGCTGAGCTCCTGATCCTGTGACCAGTGGATGCGGGGCAGGGATTAGAACCTCTTTTGAATGGGGGGGGGGGGGGGGGAAGAGAGGTGAAGAAATTTGATTTTTGCCTGGGGTATGGGAAATTGAGAGTTTAGTGGCTGCTGCAGAACTTTTTAAGGGATAAACCAATTTTGAGTAGAAGAGGAAGCAGAACGCAGGGCAGCCTGTGCCGAGAATGAGGAAGAGAACAAAACCGATGGGAAGAGGAGGAGATAAAATGAGGAACAAAAAGGATGGTGAGTTTTTCCAGAAAAAGTCTGCAGTTACTCTAGCCACTTGTACAGCAAAGTGCTTTTGGAAAATATAATTTAAAAAAAAAAAAAAAAAAGCATTCTGGACCTGCTGACATACCTCACTTAAGCTTTGTAACATGACAAGGGCAGAGATAGAAGACACCAGCTATACTTCAACTGCTTCTCTTCTGTGACTATTTAATGCAGCTGCTGTTCATTTGTGATTTTACCAACTCTCATCACAGGCCTGAGCCAAAGTTCTAAGGGAGAGTGAACAGAGCAAGCCACAGCCCAGTGCCTTCAACTACAGAAGAGAAAAGAGGGATGAAAAGAAGGACTATCATGAAACATGATCACAGATATATGGATATGTGCTTACTATGGACTTGTTCACAATATAAGCCCCATCCCCAATGTATCACTTGCTATGAGGTGCTGGCCAATGAAAATCAAACCAACAATCTCCAGCTATATCTAGAGACTAAACACTCTGGCCTGAAAAACAAGCCTCTGGAGTTTTTCCAGTATAAGTTAACAAAGCTACATGGCCAAAAAAGTACAATGTCCACTCTGAAGTCAACAGGCAGGCAGACATCTCATCTTGTGAGTCTTTGCACTGAAAAGCGAAGGGGAGTCTGATAGCACAAGGGAAGAGTTTTTACTTCAAGCTGTACAAAGAATTGGTTTCAGTGATGTTCAGTGACAAGATAAGCACCTAATTGGACACTTTAAAATTGTGAAAGATCCAGGACCAAGAAGAATCTCTGCGATTGGTGAAAATGTAGCATCAATCTTCTCAAGCTTGAAGCAACTATTTCTTTGCAGTTAAGTCTAATTAATTCACTGATGTGGCGTCCTTTGCAAACTCTCTCTCCTAGGTTAGATATTAATCTGGTGGCTGAGTGCAAGATGACTTTCTTTGTTCTCCGTCTCTGCTAACCTGCACAACTGCAGGGGAAGTTTTTCAAATATTGTACGGAAAGCGTTCCTGAGTGGGAACATTGTGATGGTCTCCACAGATGGAGCACAAGCAATGGCATCACAGAGGTCTGGTTACACATAGCTGCTTTGTAGCACCAATGGCTCCTTGTATAGACCAGGAGGCCCTAATCACGAGGAAATCACCAGCACATCTGAAAAACATGAAGGATGCTGCTGGGAAGACAGTTAACTTCCTTAGAGCTTATCCCATGAATCCTAATGTTTTTGCTGTGCTGAGTGATCAACGCTGCCAAGTTCCTCCTTCACACTGGTATGTCTTGGCTTTATCATGAGAAAGCACCGACACACCTTTTTGAACTCCCTCCCAAAGTGCCAGTCTCTCTGTCAAGTCACTCACTTGCCTCGCCCGCCTGTTTTGATGACCCCTTATGGCTCACCCAGCTGGCTTATTTACCAGAAGTTTTCACTTGACAGAGGGAACTCAGCTTGAGTTTGCAAGGACAGCCTGTGATGCTATTTAACAGAGAGAACATGTCTGATGCCCTGATTTAAGAAAAAAAACAAACTTAGGGGACTCTGCAAGTAAATAAGGATAATCTTGACGTGCCTAGATAATTTTCTCACTGAAGCCAAAAAACATCTTCCCATTTGAAGTAAAAGAATGTATTCAAGAACACCTGACTCATCTGAAAACAGAACATCTGTGAATAAAACATCAAAGACACATACAACGATGAGCTGGTTAGAAGCCCTTTCACTGCAGCAGGGAGCGACATTTCAGATTTGTCTTTAAAAGACAACTATGGCCCCTAGGAACTTGCCCGCAACAAGACACTAAGGGAATGTCTACACTTCAATCAGACAACCTCAGCTGGCCTGGGCCAGCTGACCCCTCACGGGGTCCTAGAGTCCTGGCTCCAGCCCAAGCCCAAATGTCTACACCGCAATTAAACAGCCCCTTAGCCCAAGCCCTGTGAACCTGAGTCACCTGGCACAGGCCAGCTAGGGGGTTTTAATTGCAGTGTAGATATACCCTGAAGACCACAGAACCAGCCCCTGACAGAATTGTGACTGCAACTATAGGAAGAACATCCAGCATTCACAGATGGAGATTTGAAACTTTTGATGCTTTTCATATCTACTTACCTGGGCGAGAGTGAATTTTCAGTGCTTGTAGTACTTAAAACAAAGCACAGGTTCAGATTACAAGATGGTAATGATCTGAGACGAAAGGTAATTATCTTCCCTAACATCTGGAAAGCAGCCATACCCAACTCATTAAGTAGTTCAAATATATAAATAGTTTCTTTATTCTCTTTTCCATGCTACCAATTACAGTAGTTACACAGGGTTGACGTGATTGCAAATCTGAGAGTAAATCAGAGTTTGGAAAGGAAGGTGGCCCATGATATGGCCTCACTACTAAAAGACGCCCCATACCAGGAAAAAGTTGGGGAAACCTTTTATACTGCTAAGATGTATGTCCATACTTCAGTGAAGAACTGAATTAAGCATATCAAAAGATAGACCAATATTTTGTAGTCCCCTTTTCAATATCACAAGTGCTCAGAACAATTTTAAATAAATCTGATAAACTGAGGAGACTTATGCCAAATTATTTCTATTTTCTATATCTAAACTGCCATTGGATGTACATTATTTACCAGAGAAACACTTGACTAGTATAATTTAACATATGGTTTTAGGAGGCACCGTACTGCTGGAAGTGCCAACAAATAAGCAAGATCCTGAGTACATGTGCTTATTAAAAAAAGCTATGCCACTTTTCATGGGATTAGGAAAAGTAGCCAGGTTGGTTATCTATTGTACAATTTGCATCCATAATGTCTCTTGCCATTTCAACTGAATATAGTATTCCTGTCCTAAACTGCTGTGTACTATTATTGGGTGGTGTTAAAAAGTTTCTATGCTTCATCTTAGACATGGCTATGTTTTAAAAAGGTGAACAAAGTAATTATTTTATTGCTATCTATCTCTGAGTGAGTGAATTACATACTGTACTCATAATTTGTAATATACCCACTTTTGTGAAGCATTTTGAGATCCTTTTGGATGAAAGAAAACATATGTAAGATTTGCAAAAACAACACTCAATGAAGTTAAACTTCTAACTAAGCCCTATATTAGACTGATCCTCCGAGGACATCTGTAGGATCAGGGCTATAGATAGAACATAGCATGTAGGAAATAATGATGTTGTTTTAGTCAAGTTTAAGAAGATTTCCACTAAATGAGAAAAATATTAAAGTATAAATATTAAAGTTACAGCTCAGAAGTTTCATATAGTTTTAACCATTTTGTAGAACAGGCTCTGCAAGATGATCAGGATCAGATATTGTCACACACTGCTTAGACAGATAAGAAACAGAATACATGACTGCCTGCTAGAGTTATAATTCATAGCCTCATCACCCGTTTTCAACAGCCATATAACTCCTCCTTATGTTTTATCTTTTATTCGCATTTATAAATGACTGTGTACCTTCCTAAATAATTCTTAAGTCAGCATTAGAAAAAAAGCCTGAAATCTAAATAGTACATATAACTGGTATTTGTGGGTTAAAAGAATTATGAGTGGGAGAGAATTAATGTGTATGTGTGAGCGGATGGACGTGTAAGGATGGTACACAGAACCATACCAGTGGCAGGAAATAATATTTCAAGTGCTGCTAGAAACCAGACCATGAGAGTGGCTCTGTCTAGTTAAAATGCCATTTAGCAGTATTTGAAATACAATTGATTGGTCACATAGATATTGCCTAATAATTGCTGGTTACTCAGAACTTATTTCAGTGCCTAAATAGGGATTTAAGAGCCCATCTTTAAGAACCCATATTTGAAAATCTGGGCCTTAAAATATGAATTGTTTCTTTCGCATTCAACTCAATACTTAAAATGATTCCATGCCCCCACTTAGGTCCCAAGACAACTGTCAAGGCTGCTTCCCCACTCTGAACTTTAGGGTACAAATGTGGGGGCCTGCATGAAAACTTCTAAGCTTAACTACCAGCTTAGATCTGGTCCGCTGCCACCATTCCCAAAGCTAATTCCCTTCTCTGGGAAGCCTTGAGAAACTCTTCACCAATTCCCTGGTGAATACAGATCCAAACCCCTCGGATCTTAAAACAAGGAGAAATTAACCATCCCCCCTCCTTCCTCCCACCAACTCCTGGTGGATCAAGATCCAACCCCCTTGGATCTAAAAACAAGGAAAAATCAATCAGGTTCTTAAAAAGAAGGCTTTTAATTAAAGAAAAAGGTAAAAATCATCTCTGTAAAATCAGGATGGAAAAAACTTTACAGGGTAATCAAACTTAAAGAGCTCAGAGGACCCCCCTCTAGCCTTAGGTTCAAAGTACAGCAAACAGAGATAAACACTCTAGTAAAAGGTACATTTACAAGTTGAGAAAACAAAGATAAACTAACACGCCTTGCCTGGCTGTTTACTTACAAGTTTGAAATATGAGAGACTTATTCAGAAAGATTTGGAGAACCTGGATTTATGTCTGGTCCCTCTCAGTCCCAAGAGCGAACAACCCCCAAAACAAAGAGCACAAACAAAAGCCTTTCCCCCCCTCAAGATTTGAAAGTATCTTGTCCCCTTATTGGTCCTTTGGGTCAGGTGTCAGCTAGGTTACCTGCGCTTCTTAACCCTTTACAGGTAAAAGGATTTTGGAGTCTCTGGCCAGGAGGGATTTTATAGTACTGTACACAGGAGAGCTGTTACCCTTCCCTTTATAGTTATGACAACAACCTTTATTAGAAATATCCAATTTAAAAGAAGACTCTTTCACAAACAAACCTTGGGTACTCATTCTCTCTCTAATCAGCAGCAACGCTGAGCACATGCACAGGGCACTTTCCTCTACTGTGCACATCTGCACATCCCAGAAAAGCACATGCCTTCAGTCCAAAACACAGCTGGAAAGTCTGGGTTTTGGCCCATCATACTTAATATCCCTTAACACAGTGGTTTTCAACCTTTGGTCTGCAGACCTCTGGGAGAGTCCGCAGACTATGTCTGTGATTTTCAAAGGGGTCCTCACCTCCATTAGAAATGTTTTGGGGTCTGCAAATGAAAAGAGGTTGAAAACCACTGCTCTAAAATAAAAGATTTATAATTGTTTTTATGTTACTCTGCAGTCAGAACACATAGGGAATATTTTACTAAGAGAGTTTACTTGAGCAGGCTTCTGTATGCAATAGGAGAAAATACAATGTATCAACTTTACAACTGTCAGAAAGAAGCTTCTACTGAAAAATATAAAAACACTTGTCTTTTAGAACATTTTGATTAATTAAAAAAATGACTTTTTTTTCCCATTTGAACAGGAGACTTTAAATCCCTTTGAGGTCCCTCATCCCATGGCATTTGTATTTGAAGATATCAGTTGTATTCAGTGAAAGATGCATGGTACTGAACAGCTCTCATTTTGCCCACCATGACTGAAAGCCCTATTCTAATGTGTCCATTACAACTAGAGCATAGCAAAATTACATTTAATGAAAAATAATTTCTAACTGTACCTCACTTCCATTAGTCTTTGATCTCTTCGCAGGAACCTCCTTATCCTATACAGAAAAAGAAAAATTTGCATTTAGAACGCTCACTTACAGGAGTCAAATCCAAAATATATTCATGTTAGAGAAAAGAATACCATGGTGTTTCTATAAATAATTACTACACTGTAGATTCTACACAGACTATACTAGTAGTTTTTAAAAGGGCTTGAAAAATCCACTCATGAGTGGCAAGCTAGTCCTTGAGAATACGAGGGGGAACCTAAGCCATCAATTTCTCTATAACTGTAACTTTCATTTTAAAAACATTAAATTTCCTAAGGGTTGAAAGGCTATAACCTTCCAAATGTGAACTGATGCATTTTCATCTTCCTGAATCAGAAATGGACAAATCTTGTTTCTTTGCCAAGCACCAGCTGAGTGAAATTAAGACCGGTCAGTTTCAGTGCTGCTTTACAGATCCCAGTAGACAGCCACAAAACTGTTAAGAACCAGGTCAGTTTCATCCTGCTGCTGCTTGCAAAAGCTGTGAATTGCATTATAAACAGCAGCAGGCATTGGAGTTATTCACAAGTGAGGAGGACCCTAAAGGCAGAGGCTGGAAGGGAGGAAGAGTAGCAGAGGCCTCTTCATTCTCCAATCCCCTTACAGCATCTAGGAGGCTGGGAGAGGGATCAAAGTGGAGACCCATGTCTCTCCCAGCAGCCTGGAGGCTCTGGAGGGACAGAAGAAACAGAAATTTCTTCCCTTGTCCAGCAGCCAGAATTGGAGGAGCTTCAAATTCATCAGACATCTGCTTGCCAGAGGCAAGTTTAAAAAAAGACTGAAAGGAGGATGCAGGGACAGCATCTTAGTGGAAATGTCAGCACCCTCCTCCCTCCCAGCAGCTAAGGATAGTAAGAGGTGCTAGTAAAGTTATGGCCCCTGGACCTCCCTTGTAAGGCCTTCCAACTCTTGTCTTTCCCATCAACCTCTCACCAACAGGTTTAGTCCTCCTACACAAAGGCATCAGGTACACTTTTCAAGCCCTGGTTTTAAATGATTAAACAGAACGATATTGATGTAGCATTTATCTGTTCAGGAAAACCCCTCTTGGCACATGATAGGGCTGCAGATTTTTCTCAGTGTTCCATCCTACAAATGAACTGAACAGTTGAGGCAACAAACCTTAAAGGCTGAAAATTTCCCAAGCTATTTTTTGGAACTAGTATGCCATAATAAGCAAACCTCTTCTCAGACTAAACTGAAGGCTGGCAGCTTTCACAGATGACGTAGAAAACAGGCATTTCACTATAGCAATAATGAAACTCCAGGGAATATGGCTAACAATACGTGAAAGTGCTTGGCTGCACCTCATGCCTTGTAATTCTCCAAAGGTGCGATTACCACTCCTCTCTTGGGCATTATTGCTGCCTTCAAATTACAACACATCTTTTGGGAATTAAAGAAATATACCATTCACACAAATATGTATTGTATAAGCCTCTTCTACTGCAAAGCTGCTGGTACTGTAGAAAAATAGCAATTTACATGGGTTTGGTGAAACAAAAAGTGATTTAGGAATAGTAACAGCAGAAACTGTATTCTAAATTAGCGCACATAAGCACAGAATTTTAACAGCCAGGGTAATTAACGACTGGAACACCTTACCAAAAGATATGGTGGACTTATCATTTGAAAGTCTTTAAATCAAAACTGCATATCTTTCTAATGCACACTCCAGTTCCACCACAAATTATTGAACTCAACACAGGAATTACTGGGTGAAATTCTATGGTCTGTACTATGGAGGAAGTCACCATAGATCATAAAGGTCCCTTCTGGTCCTAAAATATTTGAATCTATTGTAGTAATTGCTAAAAATACAACAAGATTTCTATTGAAAAGAAAAAAAAAATCAACCTGCTTTTGACCATTAGAGGACACAACATCCACCATTTCAAGAAATAATAACTGCATTTGAGTCTAACATATACCTCTTTAGATCCAGCAAACAGAGGAATGTCATGAAACGGGGAAATATATTTACCCTCCGCATTCTCTGCGAGACAAAAAAAAATTGTTACAAATCTAAACCAAACATGCTGAAAGATGTCCACATTACTAATAAATATGTCCCTATTGCTTCCATCATTATAGACAGACAAGGGTCTTTGAGTATTTTAAATTGAAACACTGCTTTGCCAGGGGATTTATGTTGTAACAAGTCTTCTCTGGAGTCAAACTCCAAATTTTACGATAAAATGGTCAATTTATACATCAACCCCTGCAATAGGGGGAAGGGATAGCTCAGTGGTTTGAGTATTGGCCCCCTAAACCCAGGGTTGTGAGTTCAATCGGGGGGGGGGGCACTTAGGGATCTGGGGCACAATCAGTACTTGGTCCTGCTAGTGAAGACAGGGGGCTGGACTCAATGACCTTTCAGAGTCCCTTCCAGCTCTATGAGATAGGTATATCACCATATATTATTATTAAGACAGAAACAATTGTTATGCAAATGTTGTACAAATATGGTGCTACATTCCAGCAAATAAAAGACTAAGTTTAGCCATAGGTAGGGCCCTACCAAATTTATGGCCATGAAAAATGCATCACGGACCATGAAATCTGGTCTCCCTCCGCAAAATCTGGTCTTTTTTGTGCTTTTACCCTCTACTGTACAGATTTCACAGGGGAGACAAGCATTTCTCAAACTGGGGGTCCTGACCCAATAGGGAGTTGCAGTTTCTATCAGTTGCTGATAAAAATCAGCTTATTTTAGGGAGGTTGTGGTATTGCCACCCTTACTTCTGCACTGCCTTCAGAGTTGGACGGCTGGAGAGCAGCGGCCGTTAGCCAGGCACCCAGCTCTGAAGGCAGCGCCCCACTAGCAGCAGTGCAGAAGTAAGGGTGGCAATACCATAAAATGCCACCCTTACTTCTGCTAATGGCAGCTTTGCTGTCAGAGTTGAGCTCCCAGCCAGCTGCCGCCGCTCCCCAGCTGCCCAGCTCCGAAGGCAGGGCCACTGCCAGCAGCAGTGCAGAAGTAAGGGTACTGCAACCCCCCCCTACAATAACCTTGCCACCCCCCTCCCCCCCCACAAACTCCTTTTGGGGTCAGGACCCCTACAATTACAACACCGTGAAATTTCAGATTTAAATAGCTGAAATCATGAAATTTACAATTTTTAAAATCTTCTGACTGTGAAATTGACCAAAATGGACAGTGAAATCGGTAGGGGCCTACTCATAGGCCACTGTTCAAACTGAAGTGACAGTCACTAGATCAAGCCTATCGCACCCAACCTCGATTGGAGTCAGCGTGACAGATTTCTGACAGGGTGCAACTGACCATTTACATCTGTCCATTTCTCTCACAGCAGTGTAAAACAGAAGTGACTCCACTGAACGTAATGGAATGACCGTGGTATAAAAATCAGTGTTAAGAGCAAAATCAGAAAGTGGCTTTTTAAAAATCTTCATAAATATTAAAAAAAGGAAGTGTGAAATTGAAAGTAACCACACTAGCTTTTTGTTTGCAATGTTGGTGTAACCATGTTGTCCCAGGGCATTAGGGAGACAAGACGAGTGAGGCAAAAGAAGCTGGTCCAAGAAAAGATATATTTCCTCACCCACCTTGTCACACTAGGTTTTTCTGTCTTGACAGGTCTGAGAGCTTCGTTCACACTTTCATACATGCTGACTGCTCAGCGGGCCCTCAGTAAAATAGCTCTCCTCATTTCAAATGCAAATTTCCCTTTACTACAAGCACATTTGGAGCACTCACTATCATTACATCAGGAGTGTGGACTCACAAGACAGAGTCTACACACTGTTATTCCTGCCAAAGTAATTAAACTCATGCACTGCTTAAAACGTTTCCTACACTTTTTTTTTTATTTGTAATTGTCTTCTCTTCTTCATTCTGGGTTGTGTGTTTTGGCCCATAGTGGGGCTGTTGGCGGCTGAAAGGCCCTCACTGCCACAAGTCTCACCCAGTGGGACACAAGAGACTCCTTTGTACTGGATTCATTTTAGTGTATATATATTTTGTTAATTTAAAGTCACCCTCTGGGGAGACAACCCTTCAGCTGTTTCTCTGGGACAATCAAATTCCCTGCAGGGCTGGAGACAGAGCCCTCTGCACAGGCCAACTCTCCAGGCCTTGGAGGGGCTAATGCATCTAGCCACATCCTACTCTTTATTCATTTGTAGCAAAAGCCTGTAGGTTTCAACCCAATGCTCCAGCGCCCCGGGGGGGGGGCAGGGGGCAGCAACAGGGGGTGCCTATGTTAACGCCCCCGGCCAAGTTTCCTAGTTAAGCTCTAAAGCATGTCCTGGAGAGGGGGGATCCTGGCTTTCGCCATTCGCCCCCCAATGACGGCTGGCAGGGGGCAGCGTCCCTGAGCTCGCAGCCAGCCCCGCGTTTCACCGCGCCCCCCGCACCTCCCCGGCCAGAGGCTGCGGCGCCTGGAGCCCCGGGGGGCTGCTACTTACTAAAGTAGAGGCGGTACTGGGGCGAGTGGGGCCGCCCCCGCTGCTCCGTGCTGCACTGGGCCATGGTGCTGAGCCAGCTGCAGCGCGGCAGCGGTTGCACCAGCCGCCTCCTCCTTCCTGCTCCGGAGCAGGAGCAGCTCCGAGCCGAGAGCAGCAGCAGCCCCCGCAAGGCCTGCCCGAGCCCCGCATGCATGCTTGTGCCTGCCACAGCTCCGTCCGGTTCCTGCGCCCGCCCGGCAGGGGGACAGTCTGAGCATGCTCGGTGGCCGCCGCTGAAGCCGCTGCCCTGGTTGGCTCTGCCCGGGCGCTGCTACGCCCTGGTGCAAAAGTGGGGTGCAGAGGGGCAGCATGAGGCGCAGGGAGGGGCAAAAACAGGGGCAGCCGGAGTGAGTAGTGGGAGCCAGGTCTCTCGCACCCCGTAGGAGCGATCAGCTAAGAATGTGCGAATGGCAGGATGGGCTCACCCCTCTGACACCTGTTGGAGGGGCTTCTGGGGCAGCTCGCGTACCCCTGCTGCTGGCCATGTCGTCAGCCCCAAGCGTGCCACATTTTTGGGTAGGCCTGTCCCCCAAATCATGAGATTGGCTTAAAAATAAGGCAATAAACGGGGAGTTTTTATTTGCTTTCTTGCTCTTGAGCCTTTGGAATATCAAACTTTTGATTTCAAGCCCTAGACACGTTTCCTAGTGAAAACCCAGAGTCTCGCGTAACCATGTGACTGCGGGGAGTGGAGTTCTAAGAACACTACATAGTGCAAACTTCGCAGCTAATGCGTGACTCATGAGAATTGCAAACACCGTTGATCTAGGTCAATGTCTATGTAGCTAATTTCTATTTAAAAAAACTGGATATAACTGGCCGCTAGGGAGGTGATTCAATATCCTCCTCCCACCTCTTCCTTGAAGGGTCAAACTTTTTCATACATGATGATGCTCTGCTTAGAAAAAATTCGTGGCCAACTTCATCAGTTTCAAGGACGGGGAAAAAAGATCATGAAACAAACAAACTAACCAAAAAAAATATTTCCCTACTAAATAAAGAACAAAGGCACAAAACCGGGGTGGGTAGTCAGCGGTTGTCAGAAATTGGAGCCTCTAGGCTAAGGAAAATATAGCTCCTTGTTTTTTAATTGGAAGCAAAAGATTATACATAACCCAAACCCAGGGGTGTGTACACCACCTACTGAATTAATAAATTAATAAACACCTAGCACTTCTGTAGTGCTTTTCTACCATAAATTTAAAAGCATTTTATAAAGAAGGGAAAGTCTCATTGCCCCATTTTACAGATGAGAAAACTGAGGCACAGCATAAGGAAGGTAAGGGTTGCCCAAGGTCACACCATCAGTCAGTAACATAGCTTAGAATAGGACCCAGGTCTCTTGAGTCCCTGTTTAGTATTGTAGCCGATTACTCTTGGGCTCAGATTTTTAGAGGCAGAACATTGCCTAGTGAAATTTTCAAGTTGGATAACTCCATGCCGCCTAGACTCCCTGTAGAGGGATATTAAAGTGCCTAAGGAAGGGACTTTTCGGAAGCCAGCAAGTTGAGTGGGGAGCCGCGTAAACCAGCCAGGAGGACAGGGAGACGAAAGGAGCATAAGTGCTCAAGTGACTGAGCTGGTATGCCTGGCCGATACAGAAATAAGCAGCTCCCTCCACTCAGGATCTTCAGCCATGAACCCTCTCCTGGAGTTAAGCACCTAAGCCAGCTCAGCCACTTAGCAAGCCCATGCCCTGGCACGTGAAAAACACACACTCACACTCAGTACCTCTCTCACACTCACCCAAAGTTTCCCTGTGCTCTCATCTGTCTTTTGCGCTGTGCTATTCTCCTACCTATTGGTGGCCTGCATCCAGCCCTCCTGCTGCAGCAACTGACACATATCAGGCAATGGACACATATTACAGCACACCTACAGGATTGGGATCTGCTTTCAAAATAGGCATTTTCCTACCTACTTTAAAAATCCCACTTTGGGGCCTCCAGGGCTTTGGCTGAAGGTAAGGCTGGGCACAGCTCCTTCACTGTGGGATGGCAGTAGCGCTTATGCTGTTTTGAAAATGCTGATCAGTGAAAACTGAGGCATCAGACAACACCAGCGCTGCAGTTTTGAAAATGTCAGGATACCAACATGGCGGACTTTGATGCCTATCCAGGTGTCTAAATCCCTTTAAAATGTGGCCCTTGATCCCCAAAAGTGATTTTGATCCCTAATCTGATACTGATCTCAAAAGCTGATCTCTATTAACCACTTATTACACTGGCTGTCATACACTGTACTACTCCATCTCAAACATTATGGGCAATGATTTATTTTCAGTGGAGAAGCCATGTCACTAGTTCTAAACATTCACTGATTTCCCAGACTCTTTGTTTCCTGCTCGATGTTGTGGTTCACATCTTAAAAGCAACAGGCCTGTCTGTTCTATATGGACACTAAAGGTTCCATGGAACTTTTTGTAAGAATAAGGGATTTTCCCAATGGCCTTGTCCAATATTTCCTACTGTTGTGCAGTAGTATGCTAATTAGCTGCCACCCTACACCTGGCTGTATTTTAGTAGTGCCTTATTTACTGTATGTAGTATGCAAAAACTTCTTGGAATTTTTCATGGCAAAAAGGGCTAGGCAGAAATAAAATATTTGTATTTTTCTGTGATTTTTCATGATCATTTACTAAGTATATTACAACAGAGTCTTCACAATGACATGGAGGCTCTATTGCAGGCCAAGGGACATTCATCTCCATCTCCATAAAAGCTGCTAAATCATACCCAGCACTTCACCAACCCAGCATGCCTGTATTCCACAGCAGGCCAGCAACATGAGTTGCAAGGAGTTGGCATCTTTCTTCACTGATATCAGCAGACCTCCTCTTTTCAGACACACCTCAGCTATAACTTTCTGAAATTTTTACATTTTAGGACTGAAACTCTCCATGCATAGTCTCTGCTTGGAGGTTGTTTATTTTTAAAGTTTAGGAAAAAAACATTTCTACAGTTTTTAAATGTGAAGAAAGTGAAAAAATATAGACTTCTCCCATTATAAAAAAGTATTGTAACCTTTCTTAGATTAGGTCTACAGCTGAAGTTGAATGCTAACATGTCATGGAAATAACTCTCACTGGGAAGTTCTTTCACTTGTTTCAAAGGAAGCTGGATTATATTTGACCAATTTGGGAGCCTTTGAAAGTCACCTACTGAGCACAGTCAGTTTTTTGCTAAACTTGTGAAGTTGACTGCTAAGGGAGGATCCCAGGACATATCATTCTGCTTGCCTAATTTAGCTATGTAGTGAAATTCAAAGCTGTGAATTGTTACCAATGCCTGGGGCTGGAGGAAGGGCCTTGTAAGAACCATAAATAAGGGTGGGTTTTTGTGCACTTTGTAAGGTAAGCATGGTGTTATCTAGGGACTTATCTTGTAATGTTCAGTCAGCAGCAAGCTTTCAACAAAATGTAGAGGGGTTCCAGGTTGTGTATAGTACCCTGCCTGTACTGTCAGGGGAGGCAGAGACCAAGGCTATTTTAGCACACTTTAGGTGCTATAGAAATAATAATAAAGCTCCAAATAGACTTCCTATCCATATATGTTAGTATTGTTATACACAAGATTCCTAAAGTCATATTTAGGTAAGGAACCTCCTCATTATTAGCATGAAGTTTCCCTCAGTTCTATGAGATGTTGAATCCTTAATGCAAAAGGGAGTTTCTGTTCTGCATTATATATTAAGCAAATGCGTTGGAAGTATTGAAGTACTTAAAAAAAAAGTAATTTCTTCTGAAATAACTTTCACCTAATTTTTATGCACACAATTTTTCTTAGGAGGGGATTGTCTACACGTAGAGCTGGAGGTGTAATTTTTAACTCACGGAATTACCTGGGAGGGTACTAAAAATAGAGTGTAGCTGCAGCAGTGGGAGGGGCTAGCTGTCCCAAGTATGTACCTAGTGTCACAGACAGATATGTACAATATTTGGGGTAGCTAGACCCTCCTACTGCTGCACCTACACTATTTCTAGGGTGCTTGATTAGAGCTAGCATAGGTATGTCTCTCCTCAAGCTGGAATTTACATCTCCAGCTTGAAGTACAGATATACCCAAAATCTTAAAAGCATTGCTCCATAGATGCTGGAACTACGGGTGCAGAGGGTGCTGCAGCCATAGGCATCGACTCCGTGGATGCTCCAGGGCTGGAGCATGGGGAAAAATTAGTGGGTGCTCTGCACCCACTGGCAGCCAAGATCCCCCCCCCCAAGCACGCCACGTCCCCTCTCCTCCGCCTCCCTCCCAGCACTTCCTGCCCAGCTGCCGCCAAACGGCTGGGAGGGAGGGGAAGGAGCAGGAACATGGTGCACTCAGGGGAAGAGGCGGGGCCAGGGCGAAGATTTGGGGAAGGAATTGGAATAGGGGCAGGGAGGGGGTGGAGTTGGGGCATGGCAGGGGTGGGAGGGGCGGGGCCTCGTGGAAGGGGTGGAGTGGGTTGAGGCCGGGGGCAGAGGGGGGTCGAGCACCCACCGGGGAGAGCAGAAGTCAGTGCCTATGGCTGCAGCACCCCCCAACTTGAAGTGGTTTCCATTATATACAGAATTTACAGTTTGGTTCAATGGCTTACAGCACCCCCACTATACAAATTGTTCCAGCACCCCTGCATTGCTCTGATTACTTCAGGTGAAAATACAGGGGTCCAGCACAAGGCCTGTGCAGCACTTAAGTCCTATTTACAGAGCTCAAGCTGGCTCCTACTGAAATTACTGAAGGTGTTGCCATTTATCTCAAAGGGAGCAGAATCCAGCCCACAAGACTTACAGGGGACTTACATGGTTCAGAAGGCTTTATGCTTGTCCTCAGCACAGACAGGGTGAATTTCACTCTACCAGAAAGTCACTGGAGCAAAGCAAAATTTCTACAGCTTTATAATCACCTAAATCTGAAGGACATCCTTGCTTTGACTTTATATACTGCAGTCATGTTTTTCTTTTGTATTTTACAAGAATACTAACAATACATTTTGCCCATGAACATTTTTTATCAGTTATCATGACAAGCAATTTAAATACCGAAAAAATATTTTGAAACATTTTATCACTAAAAAATCCCAAACACCACTCGGTGTCCCATTTTACCTTCCTTCTGGAGAAAATAATTGTTTTTATCTTTTCAGCTAATAAAAGCATTTCATTAATATGTTACGTGCTAGTTCAGTGCTTTTGCTCTCAACTTGCAGTCACACTGTCATCAACATTCACTGTAATGCTACTTCCATCTACAAGGCTGGCAGGACCACTAACCATTACAGACCAGATTCAGCCATTCTTGCACTTGCTGAGTGAAACTCATCCCTGTGTGGAAAGGGCCGGCACAAACTCTGAGCATCACTTTGTCCCATTCAAACTAGGGTTTAAATTTCACCAATTGATTTGTGATACTACCTTGTAGTAATAAGAAATTCTGTCATTAATTAAAGGGGGCAACATCTACAATAAGTAGAGTTGAGTTTATTTTATGATGTTATTTTAGGGGCTCTAATTCTAATAGTGCATACCTGCAATATTTGGAAACTTTTGTTTAATTTAAATAAATAATAGATATGATTTCATTTATTTATATTACAGCAGTGCCTAGAGGTCCCATTTTCTTCTCTTGATTTGTGAAGTTTTCAGACATCAAAACCTCACATCATTGTAATACAAACTCTCCATGCCTTTGGTGAAATTTTACACCTTTATTTTATTTATTTTTTAAATCAGGATTCGTCTCCCTGTATCTTTACCCGACTCATTTTCTTGCTTCCCCTGGTTAGCTTTGATTTCACAGTCCCAGCTACTTGGTCAATCAAGTCAGAATATTTTCTTGGGAAAAGAGTGCTGCTACTGCTGCTAGGACCCCCTAACAAAGAAAAAGCCAGATTAGCCCTTGCTTAGTAAATTTACCTTTTCTCCTCATTAAAAAGAAAAAAAAGTATAGAGATCAAAGTGAGCAAAATGCAAATTTGGGTCATGATTTCTCCCAACAGGAACAACGAGGTATTAGCATTTTATTTTTAATTTGAGAATTAATGTTTTAATTAAGAAAATAAAAAGAGAAGGAAGCTATTAAGAATGGTGAAAGCCTTTATAAATTACAGCACAGAAACCCTGGATTCCATACCTTCCAGTTTGTCCCTGCTCAGATTGGGCAGTGTCCCAAGCCATAATTAACAGTAGCTTTTAATATAGGTAGAGATAGTCTTCATCATTCTTCACTCCCAGTCCCTGGTCATTGGCTGAGATAACATCAGGGCCCGTACGTGGCCAGTCTGATTTAATGGTCAGATCCTAGAGTAGCTTCAGGGATCACACCAGGGGTTACAGCTAGAGTTAGAAGCCACATCACGGATCAAACCAGTGTCACACCATGGGTCAAACCAGAGTCAATAACTAGAGTTAGGGCAAGAGAGCAGGGGCAAGGCAAGGCAACAGGAACAAGGAGTGGGAACCAAAGGAGGAGGCAGGAAGACTCTGGCTGGCAGGAGGCCTAGCAACTAGTTGCTCAGACATGGGACGTGGAAACTTTATGCTAAGAAGTGACCAAGCAGCAGTCTGCTGGTCTCACTGAGTCAGGGTGTAGCCCCTGTTTGTGTGGTATCAACTGCTCTCACTTGGTAACCTCTGGGTTTGAGACTTGCACTGCATGGCAGGTCAATGCAGCAGTGGGAAATGGTCTAAGAGCTTTACCACAAGGAATTAGAAACACAGGTCCTTTTGCCACACCAATACCAGAAAGCCCACATACCCCAACCTGTATTTTTCTTTCTTCAGGCAGGCAAGGCCCTAAATGGGCTGGATCACAGACCAGAACAAATGTGGAGAATACCGAGGTAAGCCTTGGCAAGAATGGAAAGTGGTCACCAGGGGAAGCTCTAGGCACCAGCAAAGCAAGCAGGTACTTGGGACGGCAAATTTGCAGGGGCGCAAGAATCCAGCATGAGAGCTGAGAACCAACAGGGGGCCCTGGGAGCTGTAGTTCCTTGGTTAGCTCCATGCCTATAGAGCCAGCCCTGGAGCAGGGAAAGAACTACATTTCCCAGCATTCCCTTGGCCGCAATTAACAGGAAAGGGAGGGGGAAGGAGTGTGGAACTGAAACCTCATGCTGCAGCTTTCTGTGAATAGTAGGGACAGAGCCAGCTCTAGGTTTTTTGCCGCCCCCCCCCCCAGCCCTGGGCTCCCCCCGCACCCCCGTGTTGCCCCAGCCCTGGACTCTCCCCTGCCCACACCCCCTGCTGCCCCAGCTCTGGCTCCCACCTGCACCCCCCTGCTGCCCTAGCCCTGGGCTCTCCCCCCACCCGCATCTCCTGCCGCCCCAGCCCTGGCCCCCACCCGCACCCTGCTGCTGCCCCAGCCCTGGGCTCTCCCCCCACCCGCATCTCCTGCCACCCCAGCCCTGGGCTCTTCTCCCCCCCCTGCACCCACACTCCCTGCCGCCCCAGCTCTGGCCCCCACCTGCACTTCCTGCCGCCCCAGCCTGGGCTCTTCCCCCCCCTGCACCTCCTGCCGCCCCAGCCCTGGGCTCTCCCCCAAAGAAAGAATTGGGTGGACTAAATGGACAGTGCCCCTCTCTATCTGAAGCCTAGCAAGGGAGGTACGTGGATCCCACTAGAATTTAAAATGAAAAGTAAGGGAGGGGAGGCTCTACTAGACTGGGCAGCTTTAGATACAGTACCAGGCACGTAGGAGGATTTACACTTCTGAGCCATGGAAGCAGAAATTGACTTTTCTTTTCTAGATTTAGCTAATATTCAGAAAGGGAATCCAGCACCTGCCTTCCAGATTTGAACACCCTCAAAATTCAGGAGTGCTCAAGCTCAATTTGGGCAGCTGTTACTTCATTTCTCCCAAATCAAATATACTGATCCACTGTAACTTGCTGTAGAAAAAGTAGAATAAATTGAGCACGAAATGCTTCCCAGTGGTTATTAGGACTGGAATTGCTATTTTCAACAGCCATTGCTTTTTTTTTTAATGTTATTATTTTTTTTAAGTTTTAGTTTTATTTGTTTAAAAGGAAGACAGTGATATTGCATTGGCAAATTCCCCATAGAAACAAAGAATGGAACAAAAGAATAATAAAGGCACCTCAACTTTTCCTCATTTATGTAGGACAGTCTTATAATATGCATCCAGATAGCCTTCAATCACACAAGCTGAAAATTGTTCCACTTTACTGCAGTTCTGTAAGCATATGGGAACCAATCCTGTCTGTGTTCTGTGCACATCCAAAATTCCTGCTGAATGACTCGCCCTGGGAGCGAGTTACCAGTGACCCAGGGCTGGGGCGGCAGGAGGGTGCAGTGGGGGAGGAGAGGGGCAGCCAAATTTTTTTTTGCCTGGGGCAGCAAAAAACCTAGAGCCGGCCCTGGTGGTCACCAGCTTTAGAGTTTTGCCCTTTTGGCTTTGACAATCCTGTCATTACCATTCAGAAATTGCAAAGAAATTGCTGCAACAGATTCTGCTGCATCATCCCCTCCAGTCTGTGTCCACTCTCACTGATGCAGTTCTGTAGTGCTTCCTGATGGTCCTCCTGTAACCATCCACCTTGCCCCTCTCCCTGTGTTTTCTCTCGCATACCTTGTCCCCCTCTACATACATACAATACATAACATTTCTGTATGTGTATACTCAGGCAGAGTCTTTATTCAAAGGATGAAAAATAGGCAGTGCAGCTTACCTGGTTGCACAGCCTGTTAACTTGAGTTCTCAGCTCTGAAAAATCCCACAGTCCCCCTGGCTCCTTCAAGGGAAAATAGCTTCATTAATCTCACATAAACATCTGCAATAAAAGTGGCTAAAAAGCAATCAATCCGCCACTGGTCACTTACTTTTAAAGACCTATTTTCTCTACTGGAAGCTCCCCTCTGGCAAGATCAACAGTGGGAGGCAAGGTGACACTCATATGCCAAACACTTCATGGGTTTGGTTTCTTATTACTTTCTCAGTAGCTTTCTCAGTTCATTTGGGAGCTCTTTCAGTGTATGTGTCAAGGTAACTCAGCTTTGAATTGTTCATCATGAAAAAATCAAGAAGCAGACTCCTACTTCCACCCATTTTTGCCACTTTAATCCCAGATCTATCATATTCTTATCTCATGGTTTAGCTGTGGACATACAGTGTATATATATTAACAACTTTTAATGAATAGGTTCCAGTGCTCAAAGTCCTCGCAATCATGTGGTAGTTCTTATCACTATTTACATCTCAACTTTACTCTCCCACGGGTGTTCTAGTACACCTAACATTTTGCATGCCATCAGAGTGATAGCTGATAGAAAAAAGACCATATGTGCAACAATATCTACTTTTACATAGACCAGGGGCTAAAAGAGACATCTGAACTCTTTACTTTCTCTACTTATGGAGCTGGCAGACAAGAAAGTAATTCTTGGGGACGTCATCATTGTAGGTTCTGATTCTCCACCTTCTGCCTGTGTAGACATTTACACCTGTGTGAACTGAGGGCAAAGAAATTTCAAGCAGCAAGTGGAGGGAGTGGCTCTTCACATAGTGTATTGTTTCTCTGTTTCAAACAAGTAGGTCCATGGAGAGAAAAGCAAATGAAGCACCTTCGGGGATTGTTGTGACTACAATCCCATCTAAGGCCTGGTCCACACTGACCCCCCACTTCGAACTAAGGTACGCAAATTCAGCTACGTTAATAACGTAGCTGAATTTGAAGTACCTTAGTTCGAACTTACCGCGGGTCCAGACGCTGCAGGCAGGCTCCCCCCTCGATGCCGCGTACTCCTCTCGCTGAGCTGGAGTACCGGCGTCGACGGCAAGCACTTCCGGGATCGATCCCAGAAGATCGATCGCTTACATCCGGACCAGGAAGTAAGTATAGACGTACCCTAAGATTACACGGAGTGCAAGTAAGCCATGTGCAGAGGGCTAGTGCAAACCTATGCACCTCTAAGGATACATCTACACTTCGAGCTGGAGGTATGATTCCCAGCTTGGGGAGACATACCCATGCTAACTCTCATTGAGCAAGTGCATTAAAAGATAGTGCATAGCTGCTGTGGCGGAAGCTGCAGGACAGGCTAACCACCCCAAGGATGTACCCATTGGAGATCCTAGGCCTACTTGGGGTGGAGCCTGTCCTGCAGCTCACACCATGGCAGCTACACACTATTTTGCACTAGCTCAGTAGTTCTCAAACTTTTGTACAGGTGACCCCTTTCACATAGCAACCCCCTTTATAAATTAAAAATACTTTTAAATATATTTAACACCATTATAAATGCTGGATACAAAGCGGGGTTTGGGGTGGAGGCTGACAGCTCATGACCCCCCATGTAATAACTTTGCAACCCCCTGAGAGGTCCTGACCCCCAGTTTGAGAACCCCTGCACTAGCTCAATCAGAGATAGCATGAGTATGTCTTCTGAAGCTGGGAATCACACCTCCAGATCGAAGTGTAGTCGTACACTTAAACTCTATTTTTTAGTGCATATGCTTTGTGCTAACCCTGTGCACAAGGGTGAATTTCACCCTTACAGAACTGTATGTTGATATCCTGGCTTCACTGAAATTAGTGGCAAAAATTCCATTGATATTGAAGGGACCAAAATGGCCCTTAAACTCTATTTACATTTAAAGAATTAAAAACTGATTAGACAAATTCTGGTCTTAGGCCTTGTTTAACAGAAAAGTTTTTCTGTGTATGTTTTCTCATTATAACTTCACCGAAAGTGAATCCATACCATTTTGCATATGCTGGCTTATGCTACTTCCCTGATGAATCATTGTGTGTCCATGTAACTCTATGCTTTTATTAAATTACTTCACAGCAATCTGGCAGCTATCCAATGGTACAATTGTAACCTGCCCCGTTACACAATGTTCCACCATGATTTTTCTTGCAGCTCATTGTAGGACACTTGCCAGAACCTACAGGAATTCTTAGGGTTGGGGGTCAAATTATCAGGAAGAAATCCTGCGATTTTGTTATTCCATAATTAATATGGTTCTAGTGAGGTAGTACCATTTTCAAACTGCTGTCAGATAGCCTGGAGGAAACACTGCTCAGTGGCATGACTCTGACAATCATTGATACAAACAGGGTGCTCTAGAATGTATTGGCAGTCACACAGCCAGATGGCTTTGGATAAATTGAGACATCCACCAACAGAACTGCTGTGAGGTTCCTGAAAGAGGAGGAGGAGGAAATCAAGCAGTTACTTCTGCATGACATTTTCCTAGAGTGGTTTTACTCGGTGGAGTGCTGCTTCTGGGCTTGCCCAGCTAACACCAACTGGTGGTACAGGATAGTGCTGCAGAATTGAGATAGCCAACACAGGCAGCAAGAACTTCAGGATGTGGAAGGCTATTTGTATCATAGTGCCTGAGGCCTTGGCTACACTCAGGACTTCCCAGCGCTGCCGCGGCAGCGCTGTGAAGCACGAGTGTAGTCGCGCTGCCAGCGCTGCGAGAGCTCTCTCGCAGCGCTGTAAGTACTCCACCTCTCCGAGGGGAATAGCTTGCAGCGCTACGAGCGAGCGTGCAGCGCTGCAGGCTCTGATTACACTGGCGCTTTACAGCGCTGTACTCGCTGCCCTCGAGGGGGGCGTTTTCACACCCCTGAGCGCAGCAAGTTGCAGCGCTGTACAGCGCCAGTGTAGCCAAGGCCTGAGAGTCCCAGGATCAGACTAGGACTACGTGTGCTAGGCATTGTGCAAACACAGAACAAAAAGGCAGCCACTGCTCCAAAGGGTTTACAGTTTAAGTATCCGTGCAGAGCTCACCCTGAAGCTGCAATGGCAGAATACCAATATGAGAGTTCTTCTCATTGCAGAGGAGCATTTGGCTGTTGCTATATGGAAGTTTACCACCCCCAATTGTTACCAGTCTGTAGCTCACCAGTTTGGTGTGCACACCTATTAAGAGGGTGCTGCTGCCCTCGGTCTTACATCTTAGCAATGCTAAGGATGGATGGATTTGCCTGGTTGTGGCTACCGAATAGTATTGAGACTACTGATGGAACCCAAATGCCTATTATTTGCCATTCCACACTAGGCATTCGAGTTCAACAGAAAGGGGTATTTCACTATGGTGATCCTGGACAAATTAAGCCATTGTAACTGTATTAACATTAGTGGCGTCGTCCTGGTGTAATGTAACACAGTTTGTCCCTTAACCTTAATTAGATTAAAATAGTCCATGGTTTAGACAGTCCAATTTCAATAATAAAATTGAAAATGGTGGGCCTGCTTACTACAGCTTTCAACAGGTATAGATTTGTTGAAGTTAAAAAGTGGTAGTTAACCAAGCCCATTATTTTATATAAATGTACAAAAGTCCAAATACATTATTTTCAGTAGTTTAAAAAGAAATATCATGTAACAGCTGTGAGGAGCCACAAAAACAAATAACCGTTTGCTTACTTACTGGCTATCAGAGTCTTGATGGTGCTTTTGGTTCATTTATGGCTCTGGATCCAGATAAAGATTAGCACTGACCACACAACAATAACCTAATACTGTTGCTTGGGAACACAATGCCAATATTTTCCATGTTGAGATCAGCACCTGTTCTGTCTCTTAAATAGCACAATTTATAAATAACTCATATGAATACAAACATCAACTAGATTCCAATTTTCTAAGAATTACATAAAGACAAGGTGTGGGGGGATTAGGCAGATTTCACCTTAATTTAAAAAAAAACACGTGTAATTTGTTTAAACTTTAATATAATCCATTCACTAATTGGTTTTAAGGTTAGAATGGAACAGAAATAATTTCTAGAATTTGAGTTATTTCTTTAGTTATTTCTTTATGCATTGTGTTTAGCAGCTAAGATCAAGTAGTTCACAGAGAGTTATGGTAATGTTTTGTGTAAGTTTTATTGCAAGCCAGATAAAGTACTGTAGAATGAAGGAGAAGAAATAGTTTACAAGGGTGTCTAGTTAAAACCTGGTGTCTTGTTGTTACATACCCCAGGCCTCCATCCTCCAAAATGGGCTATCACACAGGACTTTTGTTTTTACCAAGCACTGGTTGTACCAGTTGTGATGAAGTCCTTTGGCTCATGGTTGGCTGAACCAGGACAATCTACAATGGTTTGTCTGCAGTGTGGGCAGGGAGTCACAATCCCTAACTTCAACCCATAGTGCAACGCCTTTAAGTTGAGAAATTACCTAAAAGCTCATATTTTCAATAACAGTGCTGGACAGCATGCACTTAGAATCATAGAATATCAGGGTTGGAAGGGACCTCAGGAGCTCATCTAGCCCAACCCCCTGCTCAAAGCAGGACCAATCCCCAGACAGATTTTTACCCCAGTTCCCTAAATGGCCCCCTCAAGGATTGAATTTACAACCCTGGGTTTAAGTAGGCCAATACTCAAACCACTGAGCTATTCCTCCCAGGACTTCATGAGTCCTAGAAAGCTGTCTTGTATGTGGGTACTTCAGAAGGGTTCCATCAAAAGTAATGCTGCTGTGTAGATCCTTAAGCCATTGTAAGGACAAATAATGCAGCAAATGGCATCATGCAATCAATGTCCCTGAAACAGCATCCTTGCTAATGGAAGATACTTTTACTCTGGAGAATGATTTTGGGAAGGGGGAGAATATATTTGCATATGGATAGGTTATTTAATGTTAAACTTGGTCGTAACCCTAGGTAGGTTGGGCAGAGCGTCCGATGAAGCCCAGGATGTAATAAAGTTTGTTCCTTAGTTTACTGCCACATCTACCTGCCTACATGGAAAATAGTATCTTCCCCAAAAATTCATTACTTAAAAATATAATAAAACCACATGAAAATGATGGAAGTCATGGGCCCTGACCATAAAGCATCAAATGAAAAGAATTGGCCACTGAGCTCCCCCACCTTAATCTATTGTTCACTGATGAGATCCTTAAGGCTCTGTAATTTATCACACTGCTATCACCACCACATATCTGCTTGCCTTCACACTTTCCTTATCAGTGCATCCAGAGCAGTTGTCACCTTTAAGACACTTGTATTACTTAACATACAGACAAGAGAGGTATTTAGGGCAATTCAAAATGTAAGGGAGATCTCTTATATGTATGCTCTTGGTATACACAAAGTCTTCACAGTAAACCTTTAACTGTTTTATTCTTCTATTAGGTGTTGGGGTGGGCATTTCATGCAGCACTAACAAACTGCTGCATTTAGCATGCTAATTCATTTAATAGTTTTGTAATCCTTTAGTTTCACCACTTGGAAGAAACTAGGAGCTTTAATTAAGAGGTAATGTCAATGGAATAAGAACAATTATCACAGGACAATGGACTCCTGCTGCTTCACAGCCTGAGGCATTTGAGGAAAAATAAATGTTGAAATGAGGCACAAGCACTGCGGCACTGCATCTTTTCTTTTTGCTGTTTCACTGCAGTCCTTCACAATGTCAGCTGCAGTGATAAAACTATAGGCATGGCTACAGTTTATAGTATGGTAGTAGTCACATTACTTATGGACTGTGGGGAGGTGCTCAGATACTACAGTGTTAAATGCAGTATAAGAACCTATGCAGACAGTATAAGATGGGTTCTACAACTCCATCTCTTTGTGAGGATGAGGCCTTAGGCCAGGGCATCAGTGCAGCTACATCCATTGCTTGCCACCAGTGGTGGAGTTGAGTCCCTAGGGTAGGCAAGTTCCTAATGCAGAAGATTTATCAGCTGCTGGTGTTTTTAACTCTGTTGATTAGACCCTCTCAGACAGGTTACATGTCAGTGTTAAAAAGGCCAGGCGCAACTGAAAATAACACTATAATCTCTTACGGGGGCTGACGCAATGGCCACTGAAGTCAGGGCAAGTGGGAGTCTGCCCATACGTATTGAAGCAGGTTTATATCATGGTTTTCATCCAGAGATCTCAAAGTCCAAAGACACCAGGAGGAAATAATTAGGAGTACAGTCCTTTGTGTATATCTTTCCCCTAGTTCCACTATCCCTTCTTCTCTCCCTTTGTGGCACTTATATTTTTCTTGGTCCTTCATCATGTTCCATGTTACTCTTGGCTGCATTAGGGCTTATGTAAATCAGGGATATCTGCAGTGGTGTAACAGTCACCCCTGTGCAATCCCCCACACATAGTCACAGGGTACCAGTGCGAAACATGCCAGTTTCCCTAATCTAGACAAGCCCTCAGGTCCATTCAGTGTCCCACCTCAGGCAACTTTTTCATTACCCATTTGACCCCCCGCCCTCCACACACCCACACACCCTGTTTCCTTTCTAGTTCTAGACCAGTGATTTTCAGGCTTTTTTCATTTGCGGACCCCTAAAATATTTCAAATGGAGGTGTCGACCCCATTGAAAAACTTAGACATATTCTGCGGATCACAGGTTGAAAACCACTGCACTGGAGAGTGTCTCCCCTCTAGTCCCTGGGAGGGAGAAGGGGTTGGGTGGGAGAGGGGGGAGGAATGGGGTCTCCTGTACTGAGCTGTCTGTTCACACTGACAATGGAGAAAGGAAAAGCCATGGAGTTAGAGCGTGACCAGTCCCTGGTGTATTAAGTTACTGCCCCATGGCACAGAGAATGGGAAAGCCTCCGGGGCAGCCATTGTAAACGGATTAACCTCAGTTGTGGTTTGCTCAGGGCCCCCTCCGGCTCCGAATGGATGGGAAACCAGAGCGAGCCGGCTGTGTGTGAGCCTGCCCTGCATAACAGTGTGCACCGGCTTCCCCACGTAACCGGGCAAATCGCTCAGCGGAGACAGACACAGCCCCAGGAGAGGGGGGAGGGGTCTGAGAGACTCTTTCCTGTCACTATCCAAACAGCGATTTTTAAATCCTATTCTGTCCCTGGGGCAAACATCTGTGTTCAGAAGGGGCCCATTGCCCACAAGCATCGGGGTCACCCCTTGTTGTTACCCCGCCGCAGCGCAGCGCAGCCCTTCCATTTGCCCGAGCTTGAGCTGCTGGCCTCTCAGGTAACAGGTGGCAGGTTCCCCAGTCAGGCTCCAAGGGCAGCAGAGGATGACTTCATAGGGGTGGGGCTCTGCGAGGCTGTAGTCGAGGTGGCAGGCAACCTGAGCCAGGGAACAAGTGAACTTGTGAAGTCAAAGACAGGTGAGCTGAGCTGATAGGCAGCTTTTACACTCACCTGGGAAACAAGCACTAAACTCAGCTCCCTAAGAATCGACATTCTCCCAAGGAAGAGGGTTGTCACTGCTGAAAATGGAAACCAAAGAAGCCCCTGGGAAAGAAGGCATGGGAGCCAAGAGGAAGAATTTGACCTTCTTGAAGCACAGACTGTACATGGTGGAGAGAAGGAAGACAGACACTGTTGTTGAGAACAGTGTTTCTGTGGACCAGGGTAACTCTGGCACTTTGAGGAGGAGCCAATCTGACAGGACAGAATACAGCCAGAAGTTACAAGGTAACGGAAAAAAAATTATTTATTATTTGTATTGCAGCCCTATCACAAACCAGGACCCCATTCAAAAAGCTTAAAATCTAAGTGACCATTCCCTCCCCCCCCCCCCCCACTATGGTAACCATTCCTGGCTGGTTTTATATTTATAAATAATGCCACTTGCACAGGATTCCAAATGGGATTCATATGATGCCCAGCTTTTTAAAGCCTATGTACAAAATATACATGGAACTAAAATCCTACTCTACATGTTAGCCATATTATCGACCAGTTCTTCAGTATTTTGAAAATATGTCTCCGCATGAGCTGATAGTATTTTGTGGAATGGGATATACAGTGTCAAACTAATAGAGGTGGGAAGGGATATTTTTGTTTAAGTTAAAGCTTGATTAAATTTAAAAGAAAAATGTGCCTGTTCATCTCTTATCTAGATTGAATGTGTCTGAATTTCAAGTATATCAAATTACATGCCTTTAATAGTTATATGAACTATGTCATCAGAATACCTTTTATGGCAATAATCTTGTATCAGGGGAATAAAACAATAATGTGTTTTAATAAAATATGTATGGTTTTGGTGCATTTAATAAAGGAACAGCATTCCCTCAAACGGAAAATATAATGTACATAGCTACTGAGCTGTTGAAATGCAGTTAACAGGTCTGGTGATGACATTCCCTTTCAGTGACTAAAATGCTACCTATTCAGATGTAGTAAGAAGCATGAAGAGCTTTAGGTTAATTTTTCCTCTCTGCAATACTGACTTTAAGGAGAAATTCACTATTAGTTAATTTGCTGGTGCATAGTGAAAAACAAATCATACTTTGGAATTTGAGTTACTTACAGCTTAATATTTTGAGAAAACAGTAATACTAATATAATTATATCAGTAAAGTGGGAAAAATCTTACTTCATTGTTCTGCCAAAAGAGAAAAGGAACTTAACTATTAGCATATACCAGAATACATGATAGGTGATCTTTATTGAAGGTGCTGCTCCTTCCTTTCACACATATTAGGCTTGAGTCTCTTCTCACTTATATTACTGTAAATCAGGAGTGAGGAAGTCACAGAAGTCTATGGAGTTACAGCAGTGCAAAACAAACAAAGTGAGAGAAGATTAGGGCTACTGGGTTTCAGAACTATAGTCCTCTTCTAGTGAATTCAACGAGAAGTCCTTTGGCACCTTAGAGACTAACAAATTTATTTGGGCATAAGCTTTTGTGGGCTATAACCCACTTCATCAGCCCATGAAAGCTTATCCCCAAGGTGCCACAAGGACTCCTGGTTGTTTTTGCTGATACAGACTAACACGGCTACCCCTCTGAAACCTTCTAGTGAATTGTCATTCTTGATAGCAAAATGAACTGTAACCAATTTGGAAAGGGCCGTGCAAATTTATACTTAGCGGATCTTTAGCAGAGATAATTTAGGGTTTATTTGTGGGGAAGGAAATCTGCAGGGCTGGTCAAACTTGTTAATAAAAATAAGATCTACAGAAGCACTGATCTGACGGTTAACAGTGTCTTATCAAACATTCTCTGAACTAGTGTTTTTTTGGGTGGGGTGCAGGCAGGGTTTAAGAAATTTTAGTTTAAGTAAAAAATGCTAACTTGATAGATCTGGCCACATTCTCTGAATGGATAGAGAAAGGGAGGCAACCCTGCCCTTTCTACAATGTGCCTCAATCCCGTTGAGAAGGCCTCACACATGAAAGGTCTTGTCTACAATGGTATTTAAGTTAAGCCTGTTTATATTAGGAAAATTTGTGAGAGTTTTGGCTGTGCAACACCAGTTGAACCCCCTAATGTAGGTGCACTGTACTGGTGGAAAATAGGGCTCTCTAAAAATACCACCTCCACGAGGGGCATAGCTACCAGTGCTGGGAGCATGTGCACTGTCTATACTGGTACATTACAGCACTGAAACTTGCAGCGCTCAGGGGGGTGTTTTTTCACACCCCTGAGCAAGAAAGTTGCAGCACTGTAAAGTGCCAGTGTAGACAAGCCCTTAGACTGACCTAGCTTTGTCACGATATACCCTGTAGTGTAGACACAGGCTATGTCGATGGAAGGAGTTTTTCCATTGCTGAACGAAAACCATCTCTGAGTGATGGTAGCTATGTCAATAGAAGCTGCACATTCACTGGGGCTTGGCTACACTTAAAAGTTATATCATCCTATGTCCTGAGTTTCATAGTCAGGTTGACCTACCCCCAGCACAGACATGGCTAGATTGACCCAAGAATTCTCTCCACTTCTCGAAGAGGTGGATTAACTACAATTGATGTAGAAACTCCTTCTGTCAATGTAGGAAGCGTCTACACCAGGGGTCAGGAACCTTTCAGAAGTGGTGTGCCTAGTCTTCATTTATTCACTCTGATTTAAGGTTTCGCATGCCAGTAATACATTTTAACGTTTTTAGAAGGTCTCTCTCTCTATAAGTCTATAATATATAACTAAACTATTGTTATATGTAAAGTAAATAAGGTTTTTTAAATGTTTAAGAAGCTTCATTTAAAATTAAATTAAAATGCAGAGCACCCCGGACCGGTGGCCAGGACCCGGGCAGTGTGAGTGCCACTGAAAATCAGCTCGTGTGCTGCCTTTGGCACGTGTGCCATAGGTTGCCTACCCCTGGTCTACACTAAGGTGCTGCAGCAGCTGCACCCTTGCTGTGCTTCTATATCATAGACAGCCTAGATGATGAGAGCAGCTATAATCCATGCTATAATTGTGCTGTTGTCGTCCCAGCCCTTTCACAGGCACTAGAATTTACTTTTAAAAGGTTGTTAGGCACACAGAAAAATGGGTGCAATTTGTATGAATAGAATTACAGACATGAAAAATCCACAATTCTTAAGGATCTAGAGCCTCCCCATGGATTTCCATTAGATTTTGCCATTTTCTACAGAATCTAAACTTTCATCTAAAAAGAGTTACTAGATCTCTGGTTGCAAAGATAACCAGGGGCATTCAGTTAGCTTTGTGAATCGAGATATTGAAACAACAGGATTACAAGAGGTGTGAACTTCCCATTGTAAAGGCTTTTCACTTTAAAACTTAATCACTTAATTAGCAACACAGCTATGGAAATGTTAACTAATGATTATACCAGAAACATCCAGTTAATGCACTTATCTAGTGTGAGTGGTCATTCAACAACTTGATGTTTCATTCCTTTAAAAAATTCCTTTTGAGAAAGGCTGTACATTTTGCATGTCAAAGCATCATTTAATTATTAAATTTCACAATGCATTACAAATGTCAGTCAAGTCTCTCAGTATCTTTTGTAAGGTAGCTAGGTACTATTAGCCCCATTTTACATATGGGTAAACCTAGGCACCTACTGATTGATGTCACAGAGCACCTCAGTCAGTGGCAGAACCAAAATAAAAAGGAAGTTGGTTGGAATTCAGGAGATCTGTGTTTGTTTCCTGGATCTGCCACAGACTCCTTGGCTAAGGCCTTGTCTACACTACGAGAGTACTTCGATTTTAGTTAATTCGACTATGTGGAATCGATATTACAAAGTCGAACGTGTGTGTCCACACTAAGGCCTTGTCTACACTACGAGAGTACTTCGATTTTAGTTAATTCGACTATGTGGAATCGATATTACAAAGTCGAACGTGTGTGTCCACACTAAGGCCTTGTCTACACTACGAGAGTACTTCGATTTTAGTTAATTCGACTATGTGGAATCGATATTACAAAGTCGAACGTGTGTGTCCACACTAAGGACAGTAATTCGACTTTGTGAGACTTGGTGAGTCCACACTAACGGGGCAAGCGTCGATATTGGAAGCGGTGCACTATGGGCAGCTATCCCACAGTTCCCGCAGTCCCCACTGCCCACTGGAATTCTGGGTCGAGCCCCAAATGCCTTCTGGGTAAAAAAATGTGTCGAGGGTGCTTTTGGGCGCCTGTCGTCATCCATCCGTCACTCCCGCCCTCCCTCCCTCCCTCCCTGAAAGCGCCGGCGGGAAATCAGTTCGCGCACTTTTCTGATTACTGACAGCGCGGACGCCACAGCAGTGCGAACATGGATCCCGCTGCGACCATCGCTGCAGTTGTGGCAGTTCTCAACGCCTCGCAGCTTCTCATCCACCTGTACCAGAGGCAGCTGCAGATAAATCATGAGAGGAGGCTACGGCACCACCGTGACGGCATGAAGTCGGACACTAGCTCCGACCTCTCAGAGAACATGAGACCCAGCGCCCAGGACATCTCGCTGTCACTGGGTCTTGTGGATACTGTTGACCGGCGATTCTGGGCCCGTGAAACAAGCACGGAATGGTGGGACCGCATAGTGCTGCAGGTCTGGGATGAATCCCAGTGGCTGCGCAACTTTCGCATGCGGAAGGGGACTTTCCTCGAACTGTGTGAGTTGCTGTCCCCTGCCCTGAAGCGAAAGGACACCCGGATGCGGTCAGCCCTGACTGTCCAGAAGCGAGTTGCCATAGCCCTCTGGAAGCTCGCAACGCCAGACAGCTACCGGTCCGTCGCTAACCACTTTGGTGTGGGCAAGTCTACCGTGGGGGTTGCTGTCATGCAAGTAGCCAAGGCAATCATCAAGCTACTGCTATCTAAGGTAGTGACCCTGGGAAACGTGGAGCTCATCATAGATGGCTTTGCCGAGATGGGATTCCCAAACTGCGGTGGGGCTATAGATGGGACTCACATCCCTATCCTGGGACCGGACCACCAGGCCAGCCAGTACATCAACCGAAAGGGATACTTTTCCATGGTGCTGCAAGCACTGGTGGACCATCGGGGACGTTTTACTAATATCAACGTTGGATGGCCTGGCAAGGTTCATGACGCTCGGGTTTTCAGGAACTCTGGTCTGTTTAGACGGCTGCAGGAAGGTCTTTACTTCCCGGACCACAAAGTAACTGTTGGGGATGTGGAGATACCTACAGTCATCCTCGGGGACCCTGCATACCCGCTAATGCCCTGGCTCATGAAGCCCTACACTGGCGCACTGGACTCAGGGAAAGAACTATTCAACTACCGGCTCAGCAAGTGCAGAATGGTGGTGGAGTGTGCTTTTGGCCGTCTCAAGGGGAGATGGAGAAGCCTACTCACTCGCTGTGATCTCAGCGAGACCAATATCCCCATTGTGATAGCTGCTTGCTGTGTGCTCCACAATTTGTGTGAGAGCAAGGGGGAGACCTTTATGGCGGGGTGGGAGCTTGAGGCAAATAGCCTGGCTTCTGATTACGCCCAGCCAGACAGCCGGGCGATTAGAAGATCCCAGCGGGACGCGCTGTGCATCAGGGAGGCTTTGAAAGCCAGGTTCCTGACTGAGCAGGGTCTCCAGTGACTGTTTACTTTGTGGACACAGATGCTGGACCTGCCCCCGTTTCTTTACCCAGTTACTGTTGACTATCCTTCCAAGTTACATACCCCCTTCCCCACCTTCCCAACAAATAAAATCTGTTCCGTTTTGTTAATGAACAAGGTTCTCTTTCTTACTGTTTTCGCGGGAATGTTTTAAACCGGGGACGCAGACTGTGGCGGGGGGCGGGTTTAGTGTTCTGATGCAAATGATGCTTCTAAACTCCGGGAATGACAGGCTCCGCAGTGCTGGATTGGTTGTTTCAACGCAGCCTGCCAGCAGTCCTGGGCGGGACTGCGTGTATGTGTCGGCCAAGTGACTTTCTGGCAGGGGGCGGAGGGTAACAGACCCCCTGCTGCGTGGCTCTGTGATCCAGGATAAGGACCGCGGCAGAAGATCTCTAACTGCCCTCCCCCGCAAAAAAGTCACAGATCAACCCCCTCGCACCCCAGAACATGAAAACCGCCTCCCAGACTGACCAGGGTAACTGGTGACTGCACTGTGTATGTGTCCTGATGCTGGACCTGCCCCCGCCTCTGTAGCCTGCTACAGGTGACTGTCCTGTCCAAGTAACAAACCCCTTCCCCCCCTTCAGACAGAATCCCCTCTAAAAGTCACTCTCGGAAACAGTACTTAACAGAAACAGATGTTTTATTATGAACCGCACATGAAAAGGGGGGGGGAGGAAACTTGGACGTGGGCTAGTGTGAGATGGGTAGGAAAGGACTTTTCAAACTTTGTGGAATGAGAGCCTTCCAGTGCTGCAGCAGTGTGCAGGGGCCGACTGAAAGTTTTAACGGCCCTTGCCGCCCCTCCTTCTTTGTACTTTTGGTGAGGGGGGTGTGGGACTTGGTGGCGGGGGAGGGCGGTTAGAGATAGACAGCAGCAGGGCTCTGTCCTCCTGCCTCCGGTCTTGCAGAACATCCACTAGGCGCCGGAGCGTCTCCGTTTGCTCCCTCATTAGTCCAAGCAGGGTTTGAGTAGCCTGCTGGTCCTCCTGGCGCCACCTCTCCTCCCGTTCCATGACTGCTCTGTGCATTTGTGACAAGTTCTCCCTCCACTGTGTCGTCTGGGCTGCCTGCTCTCGTGAGCAGTCCATAAAACATGTCTTCACGCGTCCTCCTCTTCCTTCTCCTAATCTGCGCTAGCCTCTGGGAGTGTGATGCCAGGCTGGGTTGGGAGACAGTCGCAGATGTGTCTGTGGGAATGGGAGAAAGGGAGTGAATTCCTGAGACAGATAAATGAAGTTGCTAACAAAGAACATAGTCTTTCTCTGTGAACAACACCATGCACTGGACCTTTCACATGCGCACTCAGGACAAGGTCGAATTTTCGGCCCTCGCCTTCAGTGCCTGGGGTCTTGCAGTTGCGATCAGAGAAGCATTGCAGGACACCTCTACTTCTGTTGCAGGAAAGCATGGTAAGCCGTAGACTTGTGGCAGCTTGAAAATGTAATAGTAGCACTGGGCTCCTTTCGCACTGAATGCAAGGCCACTCTCTGCTGGCAGCAATCAGGGAAGCATGAGCTCTGCCCCTGTCCCACCACCTCGCGGCTGTCCCCGGGAAAGCTCCCTGTATGCTGCCCCTCTGCCGCCTCCACCGCGTGGCTGCAAAGCAGTCCCAATACTAACATTCCCCTCCCTAATTTAAAGCAGGGCGTCATGTGTGATATTACTCTCATGAGGATCTCGGAGGCCGAGAGGGGAAGGATGCTTCGGGAGACCATGCAGAGGCCAGGGCCGTATGCTGCCATGCTGTGCCATGCCATGATCCCGGACTACCTAATGGACTCATGGCGTGGGAACGTGTGTTACCATGGTGGACCGAACAAGATCGCCCTGCCGCGGAACCTGATGCGCATGCTTGAGCGGTACCTCCAGGAGAGCTATGCCGAGCTATCCCAGGAGGACTCTCTGTCCATTCCCGGGCACATTGACCGTCTTTTCCTTTAAGTGCAGCATAAGGGACTACAGAGTGGAGCGTCCTGTGGTGGCCTAATCATGAATATCCGGACATTATTTGATTTTCTATACATAGTTAGGACTAAATAGTTGACTAAGCCAAATAAATCATGAACACCAAATTGCTAATATAGTTAATATTCCTGTTTTGTTATAAATAAAAGTTTCTATGTTTAAATGAGTGAATGAAAAGCCCATTCTTAACAATATAAATATTCCAGTTATGTTAAAATTAAATGTTTAGATGTTTAAAGCACTCACTGCTTGATCCTTCCCCTCATTCGGTGTCCGGAGTAAGGGCTGTGGACGGTTGGTAGGGGATCTCGGTAAGGGTGATGAAGAGCTCCTGGCTGTCGGGGAAATCAGCGGTGCAAGCGCTGTCGACTGCCTCGTCCTCCTCATCTCCTTCCTCATCTTCCCCGTCAGCTAACATTTCCGACGAGGAACCGGCCGTGGACAATATCCCATCCTCGGAGTCCACGGTCACTGGTGGGGTAGTGGTGGCGGCCGCACCTAGGATGGAATGCAGTGCCTCGTAGAAACGTGATGTGTGGGGCTGGGATCCAGAGCGTTGGTTTCCCTCTTTGGTTTTTTGGTAGCCTTGTCTCAGCTCCTTGATTTTCACGCGGCACTGCGTTGCATCCCGGCTGTATCCTCTCTCTGCCATGGCTTTAGAGATCTTCTCGTAGATCTTTGCATTCCTTCTT
This sequence comes from Emys orbicularis, assembly GCF_028017835.1. Taxonomy (NCBI): domain Eukaryota; kingdom Metazoa; phylum Chordata; order Testudines; family Emydidae; genus Emys; species Emys orbicularis. The sequence goes on along the minus strand of NC_088687.1, from coordinate 33,612,665 downwards.
TTGGAGCGCAGCTCTGAAAGCACGGACTCATCGCCCCACACAGCGATGAGATCCAAGACTTCCCGATCAGTCCATGCTGGGGCCCTCTTTCTATTAGATTGCACGGCCATCTCTGCTGGAGAGCTCTGCATCGTTGCCAGTGCTGCTGAGCTCTCCACGCTGTCCAAACAGAAAATGAGATTCAAACTGCCCAGACAGGAAAAGGAATTCAAATTTTCCCGGGGCTTTTCCTGTGTGGCTGGTCAGAGCAGCCGAGCTCGAAGTGCTGTCCAGAGCGTCAACAGAGTGGTGCACTGTGGGATAGCTCCCGGAGCTATTACCGTCGATTTCCATCCAAAGAGCTCTATGTCGAACTAAATAGCTTCGTGGTGTGGACGGGTGCAGGGTTAATTCGATGTAACGGCGCTAAATTCGATATAAACTTCTAGTGTAGACCAGGCCTAAGTCATTTCTCTATACCACAGTTCTCCCCCTGGTAAAGTGGGGGCAATACGTTACTACTGCACATGGATTTCATGAAGATAATTCATTAATGCTTGTGATTTATTTAGAAACATTGATGGGGATCTTATATGTGCTTAGATGCGTCTTAGGACTTCTGACTCCCAGTCCCTTGAAAATAATGTCAGTTGCTTTTGACTGAATAATTGAGGAAATTAATACTGTCCTTAAAAATCATATAAAAAGTAATGGTAAGTTTGTCAGTTTTTAAAACAAATTGTTGGTCTCCTTACTAGTAAGATTTGGTCTTTCCTATAAAACTTGGACCAACAGCAGTGAAAGTCATTGTTATCTATGTAAACATGTATGTATTGCATCATAGCTGGGCTTGGACTACTCTAAGGCCTCCATCCTGCAAACACTTTTGTACTTGAGTAACTCAAGTTCAGTGAGTGTAGTTACTCACATGCATAAGTGTCTGCAGGATCAGGGCGTAAGCGAAGCCAGGTCTACACTTAAAAATTAGATTGACCTAGCTATGTTGCTCAAGGCTGTGAAAAATTTTGCACCCTGTACAACACAGTTAGGTTGACCTAACTCCCTGTATAGGTGCTGTTAGGTCAATAGAAAAATTCTTCCATTGACCTAGATACCCCCTTTAAGAAAGATGGATTACCTCCATCAGCTACAGTGCTATAGCTGTGCTGCAGTTGTGTAAAAATAGGAGGAACACACAAAATATTTGTAGAGATTACTTATGTTACGTTTGTTTCTTTTAAAACCTAGCTATATAAGAGCTTGGCATATTATTGTCTGAGGGATTATGGAAAAAATGGGTTTCCAGAAAGTATCTGATTTAGGGATTTGCAGTATTTTACTTTAAGGTAATAAATATTTTTGAAAAATCTTCATGTTGGAAGTCTATCTAGTATTAATACCCTTGCTTTTGACTTGTCACTTTAGTGGTGTACTGATCAGCTGTACTGTCAAATTGTTTGCAGTATTCTTGGAGGGTAGCAGCACTATCCTTTGATGTTATAAGAAGTCAGAGAACAGCTCCTCCCCCAGCCTTTTTCTGAACAGCATGCCTCTTCTTCCTGTCAGCTGACTGCTTCTCCAACCCCCTGCTTCTGCATCTCCTCATTGAAAACCCACATATTTCTCCCCTAATTTCCTTATATGCTTTGGACTATATTTAGATTTTAAATATACATAGAGCTAATTTCTTATTGCACTGCAAAATTTGTTGCTCTTTGGAGCAGCTGGTTTCTTGATTGAATTAAAGTCCAATTAGGAGTAAAAGTTTGCATAGCTTACACTAGTGCAGAAGATATGCCTATATAAATATACCCATTGTCTTGAGATCATATAAGGCAACAAGTCCACTTGTCCTTCCAGGTTCAAATTTCTATTCAGTGGGCGTAGGTCTGCTTTTACTTGCCCCAGTGTAAATCTGGAGCAACTCTGCTGAAGTCATTGGAGTTTCACTGATGTATCCTCTTTGGGGAACCATTTTTGTGTTCTATGTTTGTACAGCACCTAACAGAAAGGGGTCCATGACTGAGGCTCCAAAGGGCTACTGAAATAGACATACTCTAAGGGAGTGAAGACTAAGACCCAGTGTTTTTAAAGTGTATAGGAATTCCATCTCCATACACATGGTCAGCCCCACAAATAAACGTTTTATTAATCAAAACTGTTAGATCTTGGTTCAGAGACACCTGACAATCCTTGCAGACGATCCATGCCAAAGCTTGACATGTGCATATCATTGGATGTAGCCCTTCCTCAGGTCTTCTGTTACCAACATTAACCAAGTAGCATAAGACTGATATAAATACACCAGCCCATGACATATTGGAAAGGTTTATTTGCAGGTAATAGCACTAACAGTCAAGGCATTCTTCTGTTACACAGCAATAAGCTTTCTCTTCCAGCACATTCCCATGGGGATCTCTCTAGTCTCCTGTCAGCACACAAAGAATTAACAGTCTAATGTCAAGGAACTGAAGAAAGGAATTTCATATAATATGTGGATTTTTTCTATACCTGATGCAAAACAAATAATGACAGAGTTTGTAATTAGGTAATTCAACCATCTTTGGTCCTGATGTTCTGAGAAATCTCATTGCCCTGGCAACTCATGCAAACTCAAATATACTATAATATTCCTCTTCTTGTGTTCTAAATACTGTATTTTTTCTTCTTCTTACGCACTGCTTACTTTCATAGCTTCTTCAGGCTGGGTGAAATTCCCCTGACTGCAGAGTGTCAGCATAAGGTTTATGCACCACTTAAGTGCCACTTGAGCCCAGGGCCGGCTCCAGGCACCAGCTGAGCAAGCTGGTGCTTGGGGCGGCAGATTGTTGGAGGCAGCATTCTGCCCAATCCTAGGGCGGCACGGCCGCTTTTTTTTTTGGTTCTTGTTCCACTCGGGCCGCCCTGTAGGGGGCGGCAGCGCGGAGAACCAGAGCGCCCTGCAGGGCAGTCCTCTTCCTTCCCTCCCTGCCAACCGGAGCGGAGCCCTCGCGGCAGGCGGCGGCGCAGCGGGAGGGGCCGCATGGCAGTGCCCCTGCTGTAGCCCTGGCCGCCCCCTTCTCTCTCTCTCTCCGCAGGTTTTTTTTTTGCTTTGCCATTCTGGCCGCCCGTTTTTTTTTTTTTTTTTTTTTTTTGCTTGGGGCGGCCAAAAAGCCAGAGCCGGCCCTGCTTGAGCCCTCAAAAATAGGCCATGTACTGACCCTTTGCAGAGAGGGCAATTTCACCCTCTAGGACCACTAGTTTTGTTTTACCATATTATACTCACTGACATATATCCCATCATCAACTCAATTCTCCAACTCTCCTCCAATGAGAATATTGGGTATGTACACAGGAAGTAAAGACAGGGCCCTTGGAGCAAATCCAGCGTCCAACTGGAGTACCTCATCTGGGAACTTAGGAAGAATCCTACTCCCAGGGCTGCCCGCTCTATGAAGTAGAAGGACTGGAGGATGGTGGATCTTCTGGCTCTGGCTTCTCCCAAAACAGGCCCCAACACTTCCTGCAAGTTGCTGTACAGTGAGGGAGCTATTGCAGAGGAGGGATCTATTGTGTATTGCACACAAGGTATATAGCTCCACAAATCCTACCCAGACTCTCCTATTGCACCTGTGGAGGTAAGTGCAGGGATTTGCCTCTTCATGATTATCTTTGAGGGATGTTTTTAGACTGCATATTCGCAAAAGGAACAAGTAAAACACAGGTAGCTCCTTTGACAATGTCAATACTTGGAGAATGTTATGCTCATATAACCTGACATCTCTAAGGACAAAGGGACTGTATTGTACAACAATGGCACTGAGCCGAAGCAATACTTCTTCTTTCTCCTCCCCCAGCCCTCACCAGACTTATACCACTGTTGATGCAGATGCCAGATGGAAAATAAAGTCTGCCTATATTTGAAGTATGTGTTTGCTATAGCTGCATTCCTCAAGCTTTCCCTCTTTCCCTTCTGACCATAGAATGCTATTAATATCCTCAAAGGGCTCACAGATTCATAGATTCTAGGACTGGAAGGGACCTCGAGAGGTCATCGAGTCCAGTCCCCTGCCCTCATGGCAGGATCAAATACTGTCTAGACCATCCCGGATAGACATTTATCTAACCTCCTCTTAAATATCTCCAGAGATGAAGATTCCACAACCTCCCTAGGCAGTTTATTCCAGTGTTTAACCACCCTGACAGTTAGGAACTTTTTCCTAATGTCCAACCTAAACCTCCCTTGCTGCAGTTTAAGCCCATTGCTTCTTGTTCTATCCTTAGAGGCTAAGGTGAACAAGTTTTCTCCCTCCTCCTATGACACCCTTTTAGATACCTGAAAACTGCTATCATGTCCCCTCTCAGTCTTCTCTTTTCCAAACTAAACAAACCCAATTCTTTCACCCTTCCTTAATAGGTCATGTTCTCAAGACCTTTAATCATTCTTGTTGCTCTTCTCTGGACCCTCTCCAATTTCTCCACATCTTTCTTGAAATGTGGTGCCCAGAACTGGACACAATACTCCAGTTGAGGCCTAACCAGCGCAGAGTAGAGTAGAAGAATGACTTCTCGTGTCTTGCTCACAACACACCTGTTAATACATCCCAGAATCATGTTTGCTTTTTTTGCAACAGCATCACACTGTTGACTCATATTTAGCTTGTGGTCAACTATAATCCCTAGATCCCTTTCTGCCGTACTCCTTCCTAGACAGTCTCTTCCCATTCTGTATGTGTGAAACTGATTGTTCCTTCCTAAGTGGAGCACTTTGCATTTGTCTTTGTTAAACTTCATCCTGTTTACCTCAGACCATTTCTCCAATTTGTCCAGATCATTTTGAATTATGACCCTGTCCTCCAAAGCAGTTGCAATCCCTCCCAGTTTGGTATCATCTGCAAACTTAATAAGCGTACTTTCTATGCCAATATCTAAGTCGTTAATGAAGGTATTGAACAGACCCGGTCCCAAAACAGACCCCTGCGGAACCCCACTTGTTATGCCTTTCCAGCAGGATTGGGAACCATTAATAACAACTCTCTGAGTACGGTTATCCAGCCAGTTATGCACCCACCTTATAGTAGCCCCGTCTAAATTGTATTTGCCTAGTTTATCGATAAGAATATCATGCGAGACCGTAACAAATGCCTTACTAAAGTCTAGGTATACCACATTCACAGCTTCTCCCTTATCCACAAGGCTCATTATCCTATCAAAGAAAGCTATCAGATTGGTTTGACACGATTTGTTCTTTACAAATCCATGCTGGCTATTCCCTATCACCTTACCACCTTCCAAGTCTTTGCAGATGATTTCCTTAATTACTTGCTCCATTATCTTCCCTGGCACAGAAGTTAAACTAACTGGTCTGTAGTTTCCTGGGTTGTTTTTATTTCCCTTTTTATAGATGGGCACTATATTTGCCCTTTTCCAGTCTTCTGGAATCTCTCCCGTCTCCCATGATTTTCCAAAGATAATAGCTAGAGGCTCAGATACCTCCTCTATTAGCTCCTTGAGTATTCTAGGATGCATTTCATCAGGCCCTGGTGACTTGCAGGCATCTAACTTTTCTAAGTGATTTTTAACTTGTACTTTTTTTATTTTATCTGCTAAACCTACCCCCTTTCCCATTAGCATTCACTAGGTTAGGCATTCCTTCAGACTTCTCAGTGAAGACCGAAACAAAGAAGTCATTAAGCATCTCTGCCATTTCCAAGTTTCCTGTTACTGTTTCTCCCTCTTCACTGAGCAATGGGCCTACCCTGTCTGTGGTCTTCCTCTTGCTTCTAATGTATTGATAAAAAGTCTTCTTGTTTCCCTTTATTCCCGTAGCTAATTTGAGCTCATTTTGTGCCTTTGCCTTTCTAATCTTGCCCCTGCATTCCTGTGTTGTTTGCCTATATTCATCCTTTGTAATCTGTCCTAGTTTCCATTTTTTATATGACTCCTTTTTATTTTTTAGATCATGCAAGATCTCATGGTTAAGCCAAGGTGGTCTTTTGCCACATTTTCTATCTTTCCTAACCAGCGGAATAGCTTGCTTTTGGGCCCTTAATAGTGTCCCTTTGAAAAACTGCCAACTCTCCTCAATTGTTTTTCCCCTCAGTCTTGATTCCCATGGGACCTTACCTATCAGCTCTCTGAGCTTACCAAAATCCGCCTTCCTGAAATCCATTGTCTCTATTTTGCTGTACTCCCTTCTACCCTTCCTTAGAATTTCAAACTCTATGATTTCATGATCATTTCACCCAAGCTGCCTTCTACTTTCAAATTCTCAATGAGTTCCTCCCTATTTGTTAAAATCAAGTCTAGAACAGCTTCCCCCCAGTAGCTTTTTCAACCTTCTGAAATAAAAAGTTGTCTGCAATGCAGTCCAAGAATTTATTGGATAGTCTGTGCCCCGCTGTGTTATTTTCCCAACATATATTTGGATAGTTGAAGTCCCCCATCACTACCAAATCTTGGGCTTTGGATGATTTTGTTAGTTGTTTAAAAAAAACCTTATCCACCTCTTCCACCTGGTTAGGTGGCCTGTAGTAAACTCCTAGCATGACATCACCCTTGTTTTTTTACCCCTTTTAGCCTAACCCAGAGACTCTCAACACTTCGGTCTCCTATGTCCATCTCCACCTCAGTCCAAGTGTGTACATTTTTAATATATAAGGCAACACCTCCTCCCTTTTCCCCCTGTCTATCCTTCCTGAGCAAGCTGTACCCATCCACACCAACATTCCAATCATGTGTATTATCCCACCAAGTTTCAGTGATGCCAACAATATCATAGTTGTATTTATTTATTAGCACTTCCAGTTCTTCCTGCTTATTACCCATACTTCTCGCATTTGTATATAGGCATCTAAGATACTGGTTCGATCTTGCCTCCCAGTTTTGCCCTGACCCTCCTTTCTCTCTGCCATTATAGCCCACACTCCCTCTTGTTTCCGACCCATCTCCCAGGTCTCCATGTTCCCCACTTACCTGTGGGCTTTGCTCACCTGTCCCCGTCGAACCTAGTTTAAAGCCCTCCTCACTAGGTTAGGGTCTTTCCCCTCCTCGAAAGGTGAACGCCATCTCTGCCTAGCAGTCCTTCCTCGAATAGCATGCCGTGGTCAAGGAAGCCAAAGCCCTCCTGGCGACACCATCTTCGCAGCCAGGCATTCACTTCCATGATGCATTTATCTCTGCCCAGGCCCCTACCTTTAACAGGAAGAATCAAAGAGAATACCACCTGCGCTCCAAACTCCTTCACCCGTACTCCCAGAGCCCTGTAGTCACTCTTGATCCGCTCAGTGTCACACCTCGCAGTATCATTTGTGCCCACATGGATGAGTAGCATGGGGTAGTAGTCAGAGGGCTGGATAATCCTCGACAATGCCTCCGTAACATTTCAGATACGGGCCCCCGGCAGGCAGCATACCTCCCGAGATGAACTGTCAGGGCGACAGATGGGCGCCTCCGTCCCCCTCAGCAGAGAGTCTCCGACCACCACTACCCTAAGTTTCCTATTCGCAGTGGTGGCAGCAGACCTCCCAGCCTTAGGGGTACGAGGCTTCTCCTCCTTTATTGTAGGGGGTGATTCCTTCTCTCCTGTATCAAGAAGAGCATAACGGTTACCTATTACCACCGCGGGAGGGGTCGGAGCAGGGGTGAAGCACTGCCTGCTGCCAGAAGTAACCAGCTGCCAGTGTCCACCCTGAGCCATCTCCTCCTCCACCAGTGGTGTATCAGCAGTCCTGTGTACTGGGACAGCTACCTCAGTTGTCTCCACATGGACACTGTCCAGGAATTGCTCGTGGATTCGGATGCTCCTCAACCTAGCCACCTACTCCTGTAGCTCTCCCACCTGCTGCCTGAGAGATTCCACCAGCAGGCACCTTTCACATTGGATGGTCCCCCCAGCCTGGATATCAGTAAGTGGAAATTGCAAGTTACAGTCTCTGCAAAACCACACCAGGATCTGGGTAGAAGCATCCATGCTCAGGCGCTCTGTCTGGCTACAGGCGCAGGTGGAGGAGACAGAAGCAGTGCTGGCACAGGTGTTGCGGGTCTTCCTAACCATCGTAAGCCTCCCTCTGTCAAACTCCCTCTCAAACTCCCCTGTCTGCAGCCCCCTGTCCACTGAAAGGGTTGTTTAAGCAAGAAGTTTTGAATGTAGTTGGTTTATAGGTTTTAAGGGGAATAAAGGGAAAACAGAACTGGCAAGGGACCCTCGCTCCCTTCCCAACTCCCTGTTAGCAGCCCCTGGTCGCAAAAGCTCCCTGGTCACTTGTGCACTGCTTTATAAAGCCCTGGCCTGTATGAATGCCCCGCCCACTGATTAAGGCTCAGCCAATTACCAGAGGCTTCTAGCTTTCAGACCTTCCTTTGAAGCTCACAGCTTCCAACTGCCAGCCACAGCACACAGTCCTTCAAACAAACAAACAAACAGACTGACAAACACAAGCTCAGCACACAGCAAGTAACCCCCAAACACAAACACACACACACACACACACACTACAGAGAGTCACTTACCCCAAGGGTGCTGTATTGCTCCTCCTTCACCTGGAGAACTCCCTTGCAAAACTCCCTGTTAGCTCAAAAGCAATCAGCTGAACATAAAACCACAAGTTCTGCTATAATCATTGATTCAGTAGCTCCCTTTTGTATTGTATAGAGACAGGCACATCCAAAGTGAAAAAGTAAATATATTTAGCAAAAATGTAAAGTTATATTACAAAAATACAAAGAAAACAAGATTTACTGAAACTTCTCCTAGCTATTTCTTTGTGTTGAGGTTGAGTGTAGTTATTTCCTGGTACCTATATTATGTACCATATATTAAGACTAATAAGTGAGTACTGACAATACAAGGATTGAATTTGATCAAGCAATTTGAATGACAAACCAAAATAATAACTCAAGGGTTACATCTGGAAGCCCAAAATGGGATGCAATAGTTTTATTTTGTTCATTAAAAAAAAAAAATTGTTGTGTAAGATTAGAATGTTTCTCTTCAATAAGTCTGTTAGAAATGTGAATGTAAACAATGTCCTATTAATCCTGATAGCCAGACAGAGTGATACTAGCGAGATTTTCCATGTTGTCTGGTGCTTTATTCACAAGGTAGATAAATTATTTTCACATGCCACCTCAATGGAAATGTTGATTTTTGTGCAGAGATCACTACACATAGAACTTAAATGGATTCAATTCTGCAGTATTTTCAGTGGTTCACTCTGAAGTTTTAAATATAGTTACAAATCAAGATTTCTATAAAAAAAAATGAATGCACTATTGCATAGAAGGAGCAGACGGAAAGCTCTGGCCCTATGTTTTTAGCTGGGAAATGAGAAGTAATTGGAAGGAAGCCATGAAAAGGTACAAATGACCCCTTTGTTCTCCCTTTTACCGGTGTGGGCCAATTGCTAGGTATAGCAACAGCCTGTTCATTTATTCCACTTTGCAGCATCTATGATGAATGGGTATTATAAGTGGATGCAGCTCCACTGAAATCAGTAAAATTGCACCTGCTCACATCAGGGCTGAATTTGGCCTAAAAATCTGGATCAATTGGGCCTGGAGAGGAGAAACCTCCTTTGCCTAGTTTGCCATTTTGATGGCAGTGTTTCAACCTGAAGAAGAAAACATTCACCCCTCCTGATCACCCCTCTTCTATTTGCACATCAAGGCTGAGAAGCTCAATGGTGGAAATAATGATTGCCCAAGAGGAGAAAAAAAAACTTTAAGCAGAAAAGTGCCTAACTGAATAGGTCTACAAATTTATTCAGCCTCACCCTTTGTGTTTGCCTCAATTTTGATATTTTCAAAGAAATGCTCTGATAAAAAAAAAAACCATGGCCACACAGGCTTACTAGTAAGTGTGTCATATAATGAGGGTAAGATTAGCAAAACAACTGCCATTTTTGAAGATCCAGGGTCAGCACTCAGCATAATTATAGAAGATGATGATAACATGTCGGATCAATAACAATTTATGACCCGTGATAATGAACAACTCAGAATATTCCATCTTGCAAGCTTGTTGGTTCTCTCACAAACATTATCCCAAGTATCAGAGACATAGTTCTTCATTGTCTTATGCAGGCATTGCTGGATGTTTATGACTCTTCTCCTGCTAAACAGTTCATTCATAAACTACAGAATGTTAAATACTGGTTATCACCTTGCAAAAATAAAAGATACATCTTGTTATTGGCTCGTTAGACAATAAGGTGTACACAAGATGTTGACACAAATAGCATAAGAGTATGGGCCCAATAGAGGGCTCCAGTGTATTGCCACTCAGCTGTAAGTCTCTCTGCTGTCAAACTGTTATATGAGTATTGCACTGATACTCAGTAATGGTATGTCCATTTTTTTCTGGTTCTATACACCATCTTGTGGCTAGCAGTATCTTAAACACCCTCCAAAGTCTCTCTTCGTATTAAGTGTTTTTTCCTGTGAAAAAGAGGTAGATCTGTGCCTACAGATAAAATACACAACCTGTCTACACAGCTCACACAATATATCTGCCAGATTGGCAAACCAAATGCCTTACGAACCTCTGAAAGGAAGGAACCTCATTACAGACAAATTCTCTTTCTTCTCTACCTGTAACACATATATATGACTCATCAATATCAAAGGAACATTTCCAAATGTCTGGGATAAAAATAGGTATTTTAGGTTTATTATAAGGGAAAATAGTCATGAGTGGCCACATCCCCATATCTCCTGCCCTTTGGATCCTTTGTTACTGGATATCACAGCTGACCTCATTCTCCTAGAATTTCTCAGCAATGTCCAAAGGAACCTATTCAGATAGAATTACAGATTTCATCATCATCATGGACAGATGAATTCGTAGCACAACTTCCTGTATCCCTGAGCCAGAATCTTTTTTAACAGGGCAAAGGTTATTTCAGTGAGGCTCAGTTAAACGCAATCTTCATCTTACATAAGAAGTGACATTTTTCCTGCCCCAAAGAGTTAATCTAGGGCCAAGATTTTATTTCTAAAGGAGTCAAATGCGCAAATGCTAATAATTTTAAATGGGAGATATGTATCTAAGTCGTTCAGCTCTTTCAAAAGTCCCAGCCTAAATTTAAAATAGTAACCTGCCCCAGATGACCACAGCCTTATCCCATAACTGCCACTGGCAGTTATTTCTTCCACCAAAGCAACTGCTACTGGGTACTCAGAGACCGGTTATTTGGACTAAATGGACCACTAGCCTGATCCTGTATAGTAATTCCTATGTAGCTACTCTGCTGAATATACTTCTCCCCTCATTGCCCATGTGGCTGGGGGAGTCTTCAGTGGACACTAGCATTGTTTCTGACCCCATATTCTCCCCCTGCACTAACACAGAGCAAACCCTGGAAGGAGCTATGCACAGTATTCCCACAGTATCAGAGGGGTAGCCGTGTTAGTCTGGATCCACAAAAACAACGAGGAGTCCGGTGGCACCTTAAAGACTAACAGATTTATTTGGGCATACGTTTTCGTGGGTAAACCCCCCCACTTCTTCAGATGCATGGAGTGAAAATTACAGATACAGGCATAAATATATATAAGGTAACTCCCTTCTCTTCATGTGCCAGTATATATATTTATGCCTGTATCTGTAAATTTCACTCCATGCATCTGAAGAAGTGGGGGGTTTTACCCACGAAAGCTTATGCCCAAATAAATCTGTTAGTCTTTAAGGTGCCACAGGATTCCCACAGTGAAGCTCCCCATTCCAGGACAATGAAATGACATGAGTCTGCTGCTTGTTTAGCCTTCTTTGCTTCAGCCAACGAGGCAGGGTTTATCCTTGTCTGAGATACACCAAGCATCTGAAACCAAGCATCTTCGATGACTCTGAATAGACTAAACATGTATCAGTGACTCAAACCAGAGGCATGACAGTGGGAATAAAGGTTCTCACACTACAGTTCTCACAAGTGTTCTGTAATAAATTTTAACAGAAAAGATGGCCCCACAAGCTGGGTCCTTGTCACCCGTCACTTCACTGCAGGAGAAGGAAGAGCAGCTGACCAGGCGAATGATGGCCAAGAGAGTAAAAATCATTGCAGAACTGGTGCAGACAGAGAGAGACTACCTCAATGACCTGGAGCTGTGCATCAGGGAAGTGGTTCAGCCCTTGAGAAACAAGCAGGTAAGAAAGCGTTGGGTTTATTTGTTTTGTTTTTTAGAGGAAAGGCTGATTTGACACAGATCTGTATTTACCACTGCTCGGTCTACAATCAACAATAAACACAAATGTCTGCCAAGGGATATGCAGGAATGGCATGGTGCCAGGTACAATTCTAGGCATGACTTTTTTGAGGGGGTGGGGCTTGCGGCAGGGAGGGCAAGCAGGAATACTTTAAATGCTCAAGGCTTTCAGGGTGAAGTTCATTTCACCTGCATAAAGCTGGAATAAATGGGGCAGAAACAGGACTGCAGCTCAGACCTCCTCACCCTGAACCCCATGCCCATTATTCCAGGCTATGAACTAGAATAGCAGCCGCAACTCCTCCATGCTGCTTGAGCAGCCTGCTGTGTAATCACAGATTACACATCCCCTCCCCTGGCTTTCTCCCATCACCATGGAAGCTCCATTATACAAATTTCCCCAGTAAGGGGCTTGAATGTTATGGTCCTTCACACCGTGGTGAATTTCACCCTTGAAGACAGCTTTTATTCAAACAAACTCATCCTGGTTGCTTGAACAGCTGTTGTGGGAAAATGCTAGGCAAGGCAACCCAGTGAGTCCTGAGGTATTTGCATTTTAGATAGTGAAGCTACATGTAAGCAGGATGACAGGTTTCAGAGTAGCAGCCGTGTTAGTCTGTATCCGCAAAAAGAACAGGAGTACTTGTGGCACCTTAGAGACTAACAAATTTATTAGAGCATAAGCTTTCGTGGGCTACAACCCACTTCTTCGGATGCATATAGAGTGAAACATATATTGAGGAGATATATATACACACACATACAGAGAGCATGAACAGGTGGGAGTTGTCTTACCAACTCTGAGAGGCCAATTAAGTAAGAGAAAAAAAACTTTTGAAGTGATAATCAAGATAGCTCAGTACAGACAGTTTGATAAGAAGCAAGTGTGAAAATACTTACAAGGGGAGATAGATTCAATGTTTGTAATGGCTCAGCCATTCCCAGTCTTTATTTAATCCTGAGTTGATTGTGTCTAGTTTGCATATCAATTCCAGCTCAGCAGTCTCTCCTTGGAGTCTGTTTTTGAAGTTTTTCTGTTTTAAGATAGCCACCCGCAGGTCACGAAAGCTTATGCTCTAATAAATTTGTTAGTCTCTAAGATGTAAGCAGGATGGATCAGATTACAGCTTTCCTGCAGGTCTTGCAGTTCAGATTATACCCATTCTTCTCTTCCACAGAAACTTCAAACTTGCTTGGCTGCTATTCAGAGAGAGCACATTTTCCCCCAAAACCTTTGCAGTTTTGGGCAAACTGTGTGCTGGAGTACCAGCATTCCCTGCAGGCAGGAGCACTCATATGCTGGGTGTGCAACAGGTTCTGGCAGACAAATTTCACAGCCTACCAGGCCAGGCAGCTGGTATATGCTACTAGCACAGCTCAGAATCCACACTAGGTCATTAACCAATTATCTGAACTGTGTATATATGATTCCATATGAAACAGTTTGGCTGCTTAAGTTGGGCCAAACTATTTTTCAACTGCCTTGACTCCACCTCTCCTGGAATCCTACCTATTTTAGGCATGGCAAAGTACATTAGAGGGTTGTGATTTGTGAAACACTCTAACATGTTGCTCTAGAACAGCCTGATGTGGACCCTGCTGGTGTGCTCTATAAGGTAAGGTACTGCGCCAGTAGGGCCTGTAGCACACACATTAGAAGAGTGTGATTTGTAAAGTGCTCTTATGTGCTTTGCTGGCACCATGTAGACAAGCCCTTAGAGACCCTGGCACCTGCTGGTGTTACTGAGAGGACAACATGACTCCTTGTCTCTCTTCCTCTCCTCACTAGCTGCACTCATCAATTACAGTCTTGCCAATGTTGATGTGAGAGCTTTCTCCTCTGCAGCTCCTGGCATTTGGAACCACCTTATGTATCCATTTGCTGCTCTTCATACTGAAAACATTTTCTCCATTGTCTGCTACTTTTAGCAGTTAGGCACATATACCAATTTGGGCCTTTGTCATTATGTGCCCGTGTATTTCTGAATACCACATACACATTGCATTAGGTAAGATTTCAGAGATCCACTGTTAAAAGACAAAAGCTTATAAAAATAAGATCACAACCCTACATTTTTAATTTAATATAATCTGCATTTTTTTAAAGCAGGCTTTAAGAATGTCATATGCTTTTAAGATTATTTTTGGAGGTGAATAACCACATTTGAAAGCTTGTTTTTTATTTATTTGAGGGCAGACTGCTTCAACAGGGAAAAAATAGTGTCTAGAAAATTGAGCTATAGATGAATTTTTCACATTTCCTAATGGATCAAAAATGTTGTTAATCTCTATAATCAGAAATTAACTACACAAGCAATTAAAACATGATGTTGATTCTGTTACTGTAACATGCAATTTGATTCTCCTGGACTCCTTCTGTAAGCTGCTGTGTAAACACACAGTTCTATTACTAATGGATAGGCATGTTCAGAAGAACCAGCATATCTGCCAAAATCAACACTGCCTTTAGTTTTCTGCCTTTCCACATACTGGGTAACTCTAATTGTTCCATAACCTTAATCACTGTCCCTCTGTCCATGGAAGCAAGTTGCCAGTATGAAAAGTATATTTTCAATTTTTTTTTTTTCCTATTTCAAAATAAGCAGTGAGATAATTTTGCCCTATGTATTAAGATTTCCTGCTAGTGTAAGTTGAAGTCAATGAAGTTGTGCCAGTTTGCATCAGCAGAGGGTCTGGCCCACAGATTATGTTAATGACTAAACATAAATCTACATATGCAGTATTGTTGTAGCTATGTTGGTCCCAGGATATTAGAGACAAGGTGGGTGAGGTAATTTTTTATTGGACCAACTTCTGTTGGTGAGAGGGACACGCTTTCAGGTTAGGAAGAGCTCTTGGGCCAGAAGTTGGTCCAATAAAAAGTATTACCACACCCACCTTGTCTCTTTAATAACCATAAATATTCTAGCCAAAATACACTGCCTTGATTTTACTCCTATCACCTCACATAAAATGGCCTCTTCTAGTCCAGAAAGGCTATTTGCCTGATATTTGGCACCTATGTAAACAAACAACCAGGGCTCAGTTTATGTAGTCTTTATGGGTAACATGATAAAGGGATCAGATTCTCTCATAATTGTCACTTTCAGTTGTACTGTCTTTTTTTCTCTATGATGAAATAAGTAAACATTTAAGCCAGCTACAGCTCTTCCTTTAGCTAGCTAATAATATTTACTTCTCTCCAAGACACACATATTCCCTTTAGGAATTGTTCAGAATAAGTTTAAATACACTTGATAAAGTGCCCCTTGTTAACTGCTTTAGCCCAGCTGTATTAATTAAAACACTGCACATGTGTCCTTGAAACTGCAGCAAGGATGTTTACATAGGCTTTTGCAAAAGTGGCATGTCTTGGAGTTTTGAACACTTGAGAGGCTAAACAGGAAAAAACCTGTACTATTCAGTGTCCCTCCTTCTGCTTCTATCAGTTGTTGCTCAATATTTGTGTTCCATCAGATTGTTAGGTTTGACGTGGATGGCTTGTTTAGCAACATTGAATCAGTCCATCAAATATCAGCCAAACTGCTGTCATTGTTGGAAGAAGCCACAGAAGACGTGGACCCACCCATGCAAGTAATTGGTATGTTTACTGTCTTTTTGAGTCCTACAAAATGGTATGAAGGGATACTATAAGAACATTTGTCCATCCCATACCCCCACCAACCTTTGTTCTAAGCTAGTGTCACTCCCATTGGGAGCAGGCCCTTACTAAATCCCCATAATGATTCATAAAAATAAAAAATGTACAGCCTATCTAGTGATGTATTGCATTCATACAGTGTAGCCCTTACTCCATCCTTACTTGATTTCAGTGGGGGAGTAAAAACTGTAAAAGGGAGTCCTGACTAGGATGCCACAGGTACTAACTGCAGGGTCACCCCACCCCACCTTTGGCATTTCCTACTTAGATAATTAGGCAAACTTTCATATTGTACTGTGATAGTAAAGAATTTAAACAAATGATTAGAAAAATAAAAATATCAAAACATCGTTGTACTGATGTTTACTTACAATATATTATTCAGCCAAGAATTATTCGCATTTGAGCATGGCGAATAGACAAATGGTTCTCAAACTTTTTTTTTCGTGGACCACTTGAAAATTGCTGAGGGTCTCGGTGGACCACTTAATGATCTTTCCAAATGTTGTTTGTACCGTTAGCTAACTATTGTAAAGCTCTTTGGATAAAAGTGCTATATAAAAAAAACTTAATAATAATTAATGGGTTTTTTTGTTCTACAAATAAAAGCACACAACTCATTTTAATATCAGTAGTCTTACCTTTCTGATGCGATGGATGTGCCCTCTCTCCCCTGCCGCAGCAGCTCCTGAGCTGGGGCTAGGAAGGAGTGTGGGGGGGGTCGCTCCCTCTCTCCCCCACCGTGGCAGCCCCCTAGATGAGGTTGGGAAGGGGGGAGGGTGTCTCCCTCTCTCCCCCGCTGAGGCTGGGAAGGAGGGCCGTCTCTCCCCAGCAGCCACAGCCCTGGAGCTGGGGAAAGTCGCCTCTTTCTCTGGCCACCACAGCCCTGCATGCCCCAAATTCCCCCCACCCCCTCTTCTCACCCCATTGCCTCCCCACCTAACTCTATTCCCCCAAAGGCCATCACCTCACCTTACATGTGCATCTTCTCCAGGGTCCAGGCACCTAATTAGTGAAGCCACACCTGCATGGCTCCACTAATTAGGTGGGTGGCCCTTCATTCTCTTGTGTTCAGCCGCCCAGGTGCACACCTTAGAAGGAACTATCCACGGACCGCCTGAATGGAGCTCACGGACCACTGGTGGTCCACAGACCACAGTTTGAGAACCTCTGGAATAGAGTTCCAAACAGGGTGTGGCTCATGGTCAACAAGGGAAGGTAAAGCAGAACACAAGCTGTACATTTATGCCTGTAGTTTGCAGTTGTTTTAATCAGATGGACTGATTACATGCATCATGACAATCACCCATTCAAGAGTTCTTGTATGGTTTTAAGGATGTGATAAATCCACTCTTTAGGTTATTAGACGCTACAGGCCAATTATGGCGATGCAAGCCTCTGGAATCCTGGAGTATAGGAAGCACCTACTGTGCTCCCATAGTGGGAGAGAAAGGTGTTTTGCCTCCATAATCAGGGCTGCCTCCAGGTTTTTTCCCGCCCCAAGCAGCGAAGAGAGAAAACAAACAAACAAAAAAGCCGAGATCGGCGGCACTTTGGCAGCTGCTCTACAGTGCCGCTTCATTCTTCGGTGGCAATTTGGCAGCCGGTCCTTCCCTCCGAGAGGGACTGAGGGATCCACTGCCGAATTGCCGCCAAAGATCCGGACGTGCCGCCCCCTTCCATGGGCTGCCCCAAGCACCTGCTTCCTGCGCTGGTGCCGGGAGCCCGCCCTGTCCATAAGGCACAAAACCTCCAAGGGCACTAGGGTAAGTGTGCTCAGCTGTGGCACTTCTAAAAGTGTGGAGGCAGCACTCCCATCAGTGAAAACCTGCTAGTGCTTACTGGTGCATAGGAAGGACAATTCCACACCCTCACCCCCTCTTGGCCAATAAGTGCTTCCTAACGCATTATAGCAGACTCCTACTGCTTGCATTCCTAAGCACAACCAACCACATTATGGCTGTCTCCTGCATAGGTGCACTGCAAGGGACAGAGGGTTTCCTTGTGCTGTCTTCCCCTCACAGCCAGCCATGATTTACTCCTAAATATCTACGCAACAGTTTTATTGGATACAAAATCCAGTTTTGGATAATAAAAATTCTATAAAAATTTTATATACTTGAAGAGAGATTTCACTTTTAAGTCCAATTTATTTTCTACATCACTTACTCGCAGATCTGTGAGGGCTTACCATGAGGTTTACTCAGCATTGGACCCCTCTTTGTGGCAACATCTGAGGATTAGCACTAGTCAGGTCCGATGCCCCCTGCCAACAGTTGTTCACACCACATTCCTCCTCCCTCTCCAGGACTCATGGAGCTCCCTCTTCATGACTCAGCCCTCCAGCCAAGTCACTGTCTAGTCTGCCCCTTCCAGGGTATCAAAGGCCCACTGTATCAGCTGTCCATACGCTGTTTCAGACAGTCTTCTGCTCCAACGCTGGGTCCTATGCCACTTCCCTAGTGGCCGGTAGCCACTCTATGTCTAGCAACTCCTGTTTGCTTGCTCCAAAACCCTGTTACTATTTTCCTAGACTCTTTCCTACTTCCCTCTTTGACTACTTGCCAAACTCTGTAGCCTCAAACACACCTCCCTTCTCCAAGGGAGTGACTGCGGACTATTTCCTCTGCAGCACCCTTCTGCTTCTCATCCTGGTGGCTTTATACAAGTTCAGCCTGCCCCTGCCCCTGCCCCTGCCCAGCTGGGCTTCACAATCAATTAGTGCTTGTTTTTCAAGCCTAAATCTCCTTCCAGGTGCAGTTGACCAACCTATAAAAAATAGGAGTTAGCAGAAGAGAAAACCTTGATTAGTATTAGAACACAGAAAAAGAAGAAACATTTATTATTCTATAGTTTCAGCTTCCAAAATCTGTTAGTGCTTTCCAAGAGTCAAGAGAATGAAACCTGAGCAACAGAAATGGGAAAGAATTCTTAGCCAGACTGTTTAACCATCTTTGTATTTTGTCAACAGCTACTTAACTTCAATGACTAATAAACATTTTGGGGACAATACATTTTTGTTAAATATGCAACACCACTACCCAAGGTATACGATAATACATTATATAGGCTTTGAGACAGCCAGAAGGTTCTCCAATAAAACCAGAGAAGATCAAACTTGGCATTCCTTGGGTTTTGGATTAAGACAGAGGAGATCCTTCTTCTTCTGTCTCAGAACTGCCCCCAGAAGGCAGCACCAGCCCTTTTTACATTGCCTGCTGGGCCTGGCTCGTCTAGCTGCTGGAAGACCAATTCTCATTGGTTCTGCTAGCAGCTGACCCTGCGTGGTCTCTCTAGGCAGCTTCTGGAGGTCTAAACTGACTGCTGTTTTCTCCCAAAAGGTACCTCTTTTGGGTACGGTGTGTCAAGGTGGGAGTGCCTCCAGCAGGGAGGCATCAAATGCCTGGTACACCCCTTCAGACCAAGTTTAATTCAAATACCTTTTGCAGACCCAATTTAATGAAAGCTGTACATGAAGCTTAGCAAATGTGCTCACCTCCCATACTCAGAACTCAATCAAGTCATTACGCACAAAGAGTAGTCAAAGGACAGTTTGGGGTGTTTTGTTTGTTTGTTTTTTCCAAATTAGTCATAAGCCTGAGGCAACATGCTATAGAAAAGCCCCATGTGCTTGCAAGAGAACTGAGAAAAAACTATAATTTGCCACAGATTTTAACGCATATGATGCTTGGCCAAAGTAGTGATCTTAGTAAGTCTGTATCCTGTTTGCCAAGGCAAACAGCTAAATGTAATTTGATGAGACTGTGCTGTTTGATGGTATTTCAATAACTGTGCGTCATGGTGATTCACACACCTAATAAAAAATGTTGCATTCTATCAGGCAGTTGTTTCCTTCACAGCAAAGGGAGTCAGTGTTTCGAGTCCCTACTGTGTCTGGGAGAAAAGACAAACAATTTCATGAATTTATTAGGTTCTATTTAGCTATTTACATGGAAGTAGTATGGACATAAGAGCTATTTATGAAACTATATGTGGGTCTGGTTCAGATGGATGGCTAAACCATATTGTGTCAGTGACTAGAGTGGGCAGGATAGAGCTGGAAAAAAGTGAAAGAGTGATTCCTTCTTGTGCGCTTAGTTTCTGAAAAAGGGTGGTCATATCATTATAGAGGGTTAATTTAGCCTTTGGCATCCCAAAGGGATAACTTGTGAAGATAGCTTTGTTTGTGGGGTTCTAATATTCACTGTGTGGGATGTAAAAACAAGCCCTTGAAAAAACAATTGTCTTGAGGAAAAGGAACAAAAGAGGATCCCAAAAATAATTTCTGACTCTTTAACCCATTCTCCAGTGACTAGGGGCTAAAAAAATATATTTAATGTAGATATTTTCCAATGTACAATCTTTCTCTTGAATCCAATCAGTCAGTGTAACATTGGACTGCGCTGCTAATTCACCAGTCTGACACCAGAAATGAGATAGGTCCTGTCTATATTAGAGAAATTTGCACTGGTGTAATAATATCAATGTAGTTAGTTACACCAGGGTAAATCCCTAACATAGACACACTTACCCAAGAAAATTGCACCAGCATAAGCTCTACCTTATATCAGTGCAGTGTGCTCACTAGGGGTTTGGCCTGGCAAAACTACATCGAAGTTGCATATTTCTCTAATGTAGAAAGGACCATAATGTAGTTGGTTTCCATTTTAACGTCCCCTGGTTCTTGTATTAAGAGAAAAGGCAAATAGGAGCACCTCACTTTACCTTCTCTAATGCTATTCCTTGTTTTGTGTACCTCCAT
Organism: Emys orbicularis; assembly: GCF_028017835.1. NCBI lineage: Eukaryota > Metazoa > Chordata > Testudines > Emydidae > Emys > Emys orbicularis. The sequence continues at coordinate 33,592,083 of NC_088687.1, read as the reverse complement.
CATGTCCCCTCTTAGTCATCTCCTCTAAACTAACCAGTCCTAGTCCTTGTCTACACTTAAAACACTGCAGCGGAGCAGCTACACCAACCTACGCCAACGGAAGGGCTTCTCCTGTCAGTGTAGGTATTCCACCTCCCTCAGGAAGAATTGTCCCATCAGCCTAGCTTTGTCTACACTGGGAGTTAGGTTGGTTTAACTGTGTCGTTCAGGGGTTTAGTAGTTATATTTACTGAATTTCCTAGTGTAGACCAGGCCCTAGTTTTCTTAGGGCTTGTCTATACTTATCGGGGGATCGATGCTGCAGCGATCGATGCATCAGTGGTCGATTTAGCGGGTCTAATGAAGACCCACTAAGTCGACCGCAGATCACTCTCCCATCAACTCCTGTACTCCACTGGATCAAGAAGAGTAGGGGGAGTCGATGGGAGAGCATCTCCCGTCGACATCGCGTAGTGTGTAAGTAGAGCTAAGCTACGTCGATTTGAGTTACGCTATTCATGTAGCTTAGATCAAATTTCCCTTGTAGTGCAGACAAGGCCTTATTCTCTCTCCATGCCTATGTTTCTTCATGCCTCTAATTATTACTGGTATCTGTCTCTGGACCCTATTTTTTTCCTGTATCTTTTTTTAGACTGGGTGACTAGAACTAAACACAGTATTCCAAGTGAGGAGGTACCATTGATCTACATAATGACTTTATATTATTTTCTGTCACATTCCACACATCATAAAATATTGTTTTCACTTTTGAATATATTGAGCGCAGATTATACACACTTTCCAGTTCTCCTCCTCTTGTATATTTTTTTCTCTCCCCATTCTAGTGACTGGATGTCACAGGAATGTGAAGTTTTAGAAATTTCAGCAAGGTTTCAATTTACCATTTGACCCTTTCTGCCCCCTTCCCTTTGTTGTAGAAACAGGAAGCACCACTTAAAGCTGTGGGGAAAGGTTGTTTCCCTCATTCAAGCCTTTCTGGGGTTTCATCTCCAAGATCAATTTACCAGAGCATTCTAGAATGCAGTACAGGAGAGCAGTCAGCGTTAGATTCCCCAGATTACTCAGAAGACTGAGACTAGAAGTAATACCAGTCCCCAAAGACAGCACAATAGTTTGGACTATATAGAGTATAATGGAAGCTGCCATAATAATTTACCTATGTCTGTGTTGGTTGCTTCAGTTCATATGGTCTGGGATGGAGAAGAACTTTAGACTTAGGAAATACATCTATCTCTATAAAGATCTATCATTTGAGTCAAATCAGTACATAATCACAACATAAACTCCAGTTAATTAATTTGGCATAGTGGCACACTATACTACTACACAGATTTTGTGGAGCTCATTTATTTTGTGGGAGTGAGTAACATTTTTGGTCCTATTTGGGAATCTGCTGAGATGAACTGTGAGCCTGTAGTTGGCATTTGTGGTGCTGAAAACAAAACGGTTGCTCTTATCAGAGACTAATGCACTAAAGCAGGGGTCGGCAACGTTTGGCACGCGGCTCGCCAGGGTAAGCACCCTGGCGGGCCGGGCCAGTTTTATTTACCTGCTGACGCGGCAGGTTCGGCCGATCGCGGCCCCCACTGGCCGCGGTTCACCGTCCCGGGCCAATGGGGGTGGCGAGAAGCGGCGCGGGCGAGCGATGTGCTGGCCGCGGCTTCCCGTCGCCCCCATTGGCCCAGGACGGCGAACCGCGGCCAGTGGGGGCCGCGATCGGCCGAACCTGCCGCGTCAGCAGGTAAATAAAACTGGCCCAGCCCGCCAGGGTCCTTACCCTGGCGAGCCGCGTGCCGAACGTTGCCGACCCCTGCACTAAAGGTTGTGCTGAGCAGTCACAGCTCCTATTGAAATCAGTGGAAACTATGAATAGTCAGCATCTCAGGGCTTGTCTACACTACCGGCCAGATCGACAGGCAGTGATCGATCTAGCGGGGGTCGTTTTATCATGTCTAGTATAGACGCAATAAATTGACCACCGATCGCTCTAGTGTCGATTCCGGTACTCCACCTCAACAAGAAGCGCAAGGGGAATCAACAGGAGAGTGTCTCCCGTCAACACACCGCAGTGAAGACACCGCAGTAAGTAGATCTAAGTATGTCAACTTCAGCTACATTATTCACGTAGCTGAAGTTGCGTAACTTAGATCGATCCCCCCCATAGAATAAACCAGCCCAAATCAAAACTAAGGGAACAGGACCCAGCGAACGTTTGTATTGTTTTCCTTGCATTTTTGGATAATAATGGTCTATATACAGGGTTAATGGGAAAGTTAGTCTGCAATGAAAGTTGCTAGCTGTTGGTATTAGCATTTATCACAGAGGATACAGAACAGAGATGATGTAAGTACCTTTGCCTCCAGGATTCTGGTAGATTTCTTATTTGTTGTCCTACACTAAGTGAAATGAACTTGGTGGTCTTATCTCAGTCATTGTTGTTCCCCTATTCACACCTTAAAACCAACACACATTAGACAGCCCAGTTAACCTTCTCTGCTATGGAAAAAAAACAGAGCTGTTGTTACTGTGGAAACGGAATCACTTTTCACTTCAAGCCAGAGTGGTTCATACAATGTATTATGAGACGGAATGCAACGGTCAGGCTGAAAGGCAACACGTACACTGCACCTGACAGCTCTGTGCTTGACCTGTGAATGGTGCGATGGATCCCAATTAATGTATCATTCTGCTTTTAATTTTAGTCATTATTACTATAACTCCAACGGAACCTTCTTGTTTATAAAAGGAGAAGAATCTGACTGGTTGCCACACAGGTGTAATTTTTCTATAAATGCCCAATACAGTAGCTCACATTATAATTATTATTTATTATGTGCATTCTAAGGTACATCTTGCTGTTGATCCTGGCACCATTACTTAGGGTTAGAAGAACAAAAAATAAAACCACTCAGGAAAACAGATGTACCCAGCTTACTGTCTCTTACTAACAAGGAAACCAAGCTAGGAGGTTTAGGGTGGGGGTGCAGGCTGAGGGAGTTAGGCACACAAATCCAATTTATATTCAATAGGAGATGGAAGCACATTTGAAAATCCCAAATATAATCCTTAAAGGTAAAATGGTGTAGGGTGTGGAGCTGCGGGGAAGGGAATGTAAGCATGTTCCTTTATCCTTTTCCATTTTGGTTGCATATAAGCCTAAATGGTATATAATAATGACTCCAGTCCACAGTATTTCTTTGGTTCTCAGTGATGTGAAGAAAAACTCTATCCTGGGCCTCAACTGTTGTTGCTTCAGTATTCTACAGAACAAATGAAAAGAGAAAAACAAATAGACTAATGGGAGGCTGGAATCGTTATTCCCGTTATGACCCATTTAGGTTTATATGCAGCTGAAAAAGCATCAAAAAGAAAATTAGCATGCTTACGTTCCTTCCCCCTGACGCCCACACACACCACCATTCTTCCTTTAAGAGCTAAACCACCCAGTTTGGTTTCCTTGTAAACTGAGGGGGATTGGGTGCAGGAGTGGGGGAGGAAGAGAGCATTTCATAGCTTTCCCTGAGCGAATTTTTGTTTTTTCAAACTGTTATAATGGTGCCCAGCTATGACAAAGATGAGCAACTGAGAAAGGCATATAGTAAATAATGCACATACACACACAAGGTAGCTTCTAAGGAGAGTAAAGTGGAAACCAGCCTTTTTAGCTCATGACTAATGTTGTGGAAAACGCCTTCTGAGATGCTGTTGCCTGGCTTGACGTGCTTTGTTTTTCTCTTTAACAGGAGAAGTGTTCTTGGAGATTAAAGGCCCACTAGAAGACACATATAAAATCTATTGCTACCACCACGACGATGCGCACACCATGCTCGAATCCTATGAAAAGGATGAAGAACTGAAACAGCATTTAAAACACTGCGTACAGTCCTTAAAGTAAGATCTTTTCAAATGATGATTCCTTCCATAGTCAGCTGCCTGGCAGGAAACATTTTAAATGGATGTAGATGAAAGGTCCCCTGTAAATCCGGAGTTTTATGAGGCTTGCTGGGAGCTCTGGCTTATGCTGCTTTCATGAAAAGATGACAAGCCAGGGGCCATGATTAGATTTCTTTCTCTCTAGGATGGCCAAAAATAGCACAAGGAAGGTTTCTCTTCCCTTAGCTTCAGTGTCCAGACTGGCAAAGAAATGCAGTATCATAAAAGGTGTTGAGAGAACCTTGTCCAAGCCCCCCAAAGACCTGTCACACACGCCCCCCTATCTTCTGTAATTCCGTCAAATGTGTGTGCACAGAATAACGTCACTGGAATTAAAATGTCATGTGATTGTAGCTATTTGCTTTCTCAGACAACATACTCGTGCTTCTGTCTCCCTACAGCTTTCTCAGGCTACAGGGATTAGAAGTGACTGCACTATTAGATACCTTGTGTTGTGGGTGTTAGAATTCACAGTTAAGGCATGCTGTGACTGCCTGAATGGCAAGTGAATTTGCTCAGTTCCACAGCTTCAATTTCCAGTTCTTTAGAGAAGTTCTATTCAGAGTTGGCATGGAACAGGATAATGTGACTTAATCCTAAACCCAGCCATGTGAATCTGAGCACCTCAACCCCAACCCCCAAATTCTCTTTCCATCTCCATTTTGCCATCTAGTCCGATGGCCTATCTCTGATTGTGGCCATTGCAGGATGCTTCTGTGGGAGGAAACCACCATAATGCATCTAATTACTGGATTCCCCCATTCAGAGCTTTATTAAGCTTTTCATAGCTGGAAGTGGCTCTAAAGTACATCACTATGAAGCCTTTTTTTTCTACTCTGTTCTTTCCTGGTTAACCCTTAATCTTTTTTCAGGAACTAATGGGAAAAAATCACTGTGTGTATTGCATTGTGGTTTTTGCTCTCCCCCCCCCCACCCGTTGGTTTTGTTTACAGTGACTAAAGATGACAAGCAGAACATTTATATCCACTTCAGCAAGTGTTAGAAATGTTAGTAAAAAAAAAAGAGTTGAAAGTACTCAATTAAACTGTATAGCTGTATTCATCTAAATCTGTAACTATCCTGTAGAGAGTACGGCTCAAAAGGGGGAATTAACTAGAGTTCCTACTAAAGAAGGCATAGATTCCTTTCCTCCATGAGGCATAACACATTCAGGTGCCCACAACTGTTATTCTTGCAAAATTTCACTTCTTAAAAACAAAGACATTTTTGTTTGGGCAAAGTATTGCCAAATTTAAAAAAAATACTGAAACTGGATCCAAATGATTAAGGGGTGGAGCTGCTGCTTCTCAGCTGAGCTGTATCCTACAGTATTAAAATACTTCCATATTAGGACTGTCGTGAGGTTTGTGCTCTGCACACCTGTGCTGGCACACTGTATTTAATTATCCTGGTCCAGTCTCTTACACCGCATGCTGATTGCTGAGGAGTTCCAACATGCCAGAAATTCCATCCAAATTGTAGGTGATACCTTGGAGATATCAGCATTAGTAAATTCTGTAGAATCTTATAATCCAGTAGTGATATTGTGCATTAGCTTAGCCTATGGAATTCATTTTGTATACATTAAATGTTGCTGGTGATCACCTGCTTTACTTTTAGCCAGAAGCATCTTGGTTACCAAAGAGAGCTCTCCCAAAGCTATCACTGCAGGAACACTACAGCATTACTATATCAGCTTCCTGATGCTCAGTTAGTCAGCTGTAGTTGAGGGGGCTTTGTGCTGGGCAGCCAGATGGCAATGGGTGATGATTTTGGGAGGGAATATTGCTCGGCACTGGGCAACAGAGAAGTCAGGTATGAAGAGATGCTGAATTTCTGATTCTAATGTGTTGTTTCACTAAACATACCATCCTGTCCAATGGCCAAACTTCTTCTGTATGTTAAATCATACCTTTAATAAAATATCCCATGTTAATTTATCTATGTGTGTTTGTTTCCAAAACATTAGCACACATCCCTGCATATTTTTGGTGTATAAATTCATAGTATTTACACATCTGTTGATGGCTTTTGAGAGTTAATCTACAGAAAGAGTCTTTCAGGAAGTAAATATTTTCATTGGGAAAAAAAAAAGGAATCCCAATAAAAATACAAGGGAACTTATATTCAAAAAGACTGAAATACACCGTCCATCTTTCATTCTTTACAATTGTATTTCTATTTAAAGAGAATAGAGTGGACATATATATATAGCCCAAGAATTTACACTCTTTCTTTTATTGATTAGTGATTTTGTAGCTAGGACTTAAACATTAATTACTGCTAGCACAGTACCCTCAACTCCCTCATATAAACTATCTATGAGATGGTTGAGTTTTATCAACAAAGCCTGATTTATTAAAGTCCTTACACATTAAGGGCTGTGTTTTCAAGAAGATGTGGGGCCAAATTCACTGGTACCCACTGGCTGCTTTGTGAAGTACCTAGCTCAACTGGCCAGTTACGACTGCTTTGTGTCACTGAACACATTAGTGAATTTCACCCATAGTCTGTATATATTTTTTCTTAGGAGGAAGCTAACACTTGTTTTGTTTTTCTCCTTTTGCAGAAAGATATATGAGGAAGAGTAAGTATCATGCCAACTTTTTTGTTGTTTTTTAGAAAAAAAAAATCTAAATTATCTCCAGATGTTAAAAATGTTTAAAATTGCATGTATGGAAATGTTCAGAACAAGAGCATCATTTTAGTAAACCAGGTAATCCTGTGCAGCAACAGAAATTAGATTTCTCCTAGACATTCGTGATAAAGTCTTTGACTTTTAATTTTCCCTAATCTATCTGGTTTTCTAATTACTATTGCACCTGCTTTGCAGTATCTTTCAAAACTGGTTTATGAAGCTACTTAATCTGGTTCCCAGTCCTTCCAGCGCCCTTTATTTTATCGCCTCCCTTCAGAACAGGTGTATTTCTGTGATTCTAAAGCATGCTTCTCAAAAAACAACAACAGTGCTGTCCTTTGAAATCCTAGACTAGCACAGCAAGGTCCAAGTGATAGAGATTTGAGCTCTGGATTCAAAACCCCTCTAGACTCTTCTCAGAATAAAATTCTTTCCGAGCTAATGACTGTCTCTCCTGCCTTAAATAAGGCCATAAAGAAGGGTACATTCCTAGACTGTAGTTTTGGGAGACCCACAAGCCCAGGGCCATCAAAATGGAACAAATCTGAAGATATTTTGGGAGAGGAGTGAGAGAAGAAAGTGCTTGAACTGAAAAAAAAATTACAATCCTAGGCAAAAATATTAATTCTGATAGAGAAGAGGTAAGGTTATATTGCTCTCCTAAAATTGCTCTGCTAAATACCTTATGGGGGTGGGGAAGGAACACTTGAAAGCCAGGAAATTCTAAGTTAAGGCTACAGTCATGAAAAAAAAAAAAAAGCAAATAGTTGAAAGTGTGAGTGTTTGTGTTTATAGTGTGAACTGGCCATACTGACTTGCACTGCACTATCAGAAATTAACATGCACTTTTATCCCTCAAAGAATGTCCAGTAGAAACACTAAATTGTGAGTTTCTCACTGAGTTTAAATCGATCAAGGATTCATAAGCAGTTACCTCTTAGATGCCAAATTGTGCCTGGTCCTTGTGTGGTTGTGATTGTGACAGGTGCAAGGAGCCATTCTCCTGAGCGAGGACCAGACATAACCACAGTCCATGTACTCAGGAATGCTAAGGAATATTGTAGTCTGTGCACTGCAAATACCTTCTCCTGAGGTGTTGCAGTGTCATGCCACCCCTTCCTCAGGATTGTGGTTAAAAACCACCACTGAGCCCTTACCTTGTAGCAATTTGAAGGAGGTTCTGTGGCCTGCAATGTGCAAGAGGTCAGACTAGATGATCATGATGGTCCCTTCTGGCCTTAAAATCTGTGAGCCTATAAAAAGAATTGCTTCAATGGGATCCATTGCTTCTTCTTCCATTCCTGCTCTACACAACTGGTTTATCCTGATTTAGAAAGTACACTGGTGTTTACCCCAAGCATCTCTGAGGTCACTGGAACTGTGAGGCTACAGATTGCTTTTCACTGTAGTATAAACGGGGAAACATCGTCTTCAGTGTTAAAGCATGCTACACTTAGCCATCAGTTGGATGGGTTACTCCAGCTGGACAATCAAATATAACCGAATTCTGTGCTTATTTATACCTGTGCAACCTCATTGAGTTCACATAGGTGTAAGTGACAGCAGAATATGGGCCATAGTGATTTATTTGCCCTGTAGATTTTGTGAAACAGTGAATTTGCACACACAAAAATAATAATGTTTAAGTAACATTACAAGTTATGACAAACACACACAGCAATAACTTAATGTGACCCCAATTCCACCTTAACACGTTTTCTGCTAGTGTGTTCCACAATGGAATTATATATTTCATAAAGAGAGCATGCCAGACTTAACATTGAATAGTATATTTTTTCCTAGTTTGCCAGCATTACTATTTAGACGTACGTATCCATAGCCCCACCCATCTGTGGCTTTATTTTGTTGCATGCAGTGCAGAGGGGTGTGCAGTGGAACCTGATGCAGTTAAACCAGCTGTGTTTACATGACTGCAAAGCAACAGCAATGATTTGCAATGAGATTACTGCAGCTACTTATGGCACTAAACTACTTGCTAAATTCAGGATAAGACTGGGTGGCTGCAGTGGCATTACAAATGAATTATCAGCTTAATTTTCTGCACAAAAGATGTCACAAGTCGTTACACATCTGTTTAAATTGTGTGGCAATGCAGTGTTCTGATTGGCTGCAGTGTATTCTAAAGGGGTGTATTAGAAACAGGACTAATCTAGGGAGAGTGGTTATCGTAAAATAATCTTACTGAGTAGAATTAGATGAGTTGAACTTCGTGGCATTTTGTGCCGCAGGGAGTCATCATCTCACAACAAACCTACTATCTTTCAAACCATATTGCTAGACTGTGTCATGCAGATATGTGAACAGAGGGCTGTTTATCACTTGGGCGGCTGTCCAAAGTGCAACTGTATGGAGAGAAGACACTTGAAGATTTCGATTCATGAGGCAGCTTTTAAAAGATTTGCATTCATGGGGCTTTTCAGGGAAAACAATAACAATTTAAGATTATTTTTATTCCTGCTGCCAGAAGCGAAAAGAAGGGAAAACAGCTTTATATTTGATGCAGGATAGATGGGGAGGAGGAAGAGAAAAGAGAAATGATGAAAAGGTTTGGGGACATCAAGAGGCTTTAAAAAGCATTTACTGTTAAAACTCCGTTTTTCATGCAGGACTTTTTATACTGAGTGCCTGCGCGTGAGAGATGGCTTAAATATGCAGATGCCTCTTCTCCAAAGCATCCAAATCATGACTTAATTAGTCAACAGTGCTCCAGTATATTTCTATAAGTGGAAGCCAAAGTTCGTTCTTTCTTTCTTTCTTTCTTTCTTTCTTTCTTTCTTTCTTTCTTTCTTTCTTTCTTTTTCATCAGCTGGGTTTATGGCTGAACACAACAAAAGTTGACAGTTTGCAATATTCAGTGGATATTCCCTCTATGTTCCTTTTATTTTCCATTAACCCAGTCCCTCCCCATGCTCAGACATTCTGGCTCACCTCTCATTAAATCTCACATAGTTAATCTCAGAACTTTTTTCCTTCCAGAAATTCTTTCTTTAGGATGTAATGGAAGCACTGCTCTGTGTTTCTGTCATGAAAAGCTGCATTACAGTCAGGGCTCCTGTCTTCTTCACACTATTATCAATAGCTCCCTTCCTCCTTTAAAGTGCAGACCTACAAGAAGGTCCCCAGCAGTTTATACATGATTGCTACCAACATGGGGTTGTAGCAGAGTTTCCCAGTGTGTCCAGAAATTTCTTTCCTTCTCTTTCTCTCTGGAAACACTGTCACTGTCATGAGTGAAGAGGCAAACAGGCCCTTTTTACCCACGTGCTGCAGAGGAAGCAAATTACCCCAATACCTTTCCATAAAAGAACCTGCAGAAAGAGGTGGGAGCAGGGCTTTAGAATGTTTGCCACTTGGTGGGGATGGATTGTGTGGGAAAGGAGGGAGTCACAGCATGATAGGAGTGGGGTCAAGAGATCCAGATGGCTTGGATAAGCTTGGGGTAAACATCCAAACTGGAGAATCCAGACCAAATTTTGAATCCTTTTCAAATTCACCCATCGCTAGCTGTAATCCACCAATCAGCAACCAAGGCTACTAGTATCGACCCTGTCACTTCTGCAGCAGAAAGCATAACAAAGGACTGTGGTTACAGAGGCAAGCTCAGTGGTGTAAGGTACACAACAGTTAGTGGGTGTAAATAAGGAACTTTGAGCTGATGTCACTTTCACACTGAGGTGCCTAAATGAGGTGTAATACGCATACTTTAATACATTCTTTTTGTTAGTTATTTTTCCTACTGCATCCCTCTCTCCCAGGCTTGGTGTGTAAAGTGTACCATACAGACTCCTTTAGCCTCAGTGGGCCAAATTCAGAGGTCATGTAGAAATTATATGTTAGTAAGTAGATGTGAGTCTAAGAAAGTCTAAGCTGGTGTAACTTTCATACTGAGGGAGCCAGAAAAAGTTTTCAATTTACCCCAACTCAGACTCCCCACTAAATGTGTTTCCTAATTGTTCCATTTAAATGGGAATTGCACCTGTGTAACTGAATGCAAAACAAGGCCCCAGTTTTGACATCTTCAGTAATTAAAAACTCAACTGTAGATTTTAAAAGGTAATAACTTCACTGACTAGATAGGACTAATGCATTTTTTTCTTCAGGGGGTTGCCATTTTACATGACAGTTCTGTTTGTTTGTATAAATAATAGAGGAAAACCGAATTTAATGGACATGGGATCCCTGATGATCAAACCAATACAGCGTGTGATGAAATACCCTTTGTTACTGTGCGAGCTCTTGAATTCGACTCCTGCTTCCCACCCTGACCACAAGGCACTGCAAGATGCCTTTGCTGCTGTGAAAGACATTAATGTGAACATCAATGAACTTAAAAGAAGGAAAGACTTAGGTAGGGAACAGAGATGGTATATTCCTTTCTCCTATTAATTGTATTCATACATTGTAGCTTTTGGCTGGTGATTATGGGAGATGGTTTCAGCTCCAATTATGTTACCAAGGATATTGTTTTCTGGCTTTATCTGGGCTACAAAACCTGCTGGGTTTTGAGATACATAACTGGTGTATAGACTGCATTGTAGTCTCAAATTTAGAAACAAACATCCAGGTTGGATCACTAGGGATGTAAACTTCAAAAATGTGAAAATGAAGATAGTTCAGTATTGCATATAATACATTATACTAATGTCAGTGATGCTCCTGCAAACATTAATAATAATTAATAAATAATATTTTTTTTTTAAAGACCTGCCATCTTTAAGCCTTAACTTTACTACCTCTTTCCAGCATTTTCACACACGATTACAGCAAGGGATATCAAAGTCTCTTGTCTCAAATGGTCTTATATTAGAGTGCAGAGCTGTGTTAGAGCCCTATGAATACAGATTATTAGTGTTGTGAAATTCTCTGTCTGCAGTGTTGAAGTATAAGAAGAACGATGAAGAAGAATCTCTTAAAGAGAAGTTTTCCAGACTGAATATTCACTCCATTAGCAAGAAATCCAAGAGGGTTACTAGCCATCTGAAAATTCTGACGGGGGGAGAGCCTCAAGTACGTAGTCAGCCATTTGCAAATTTGCATTGAGGACTTCATAATGTTACTTGTTTTACGGTATTTATCATGTAATTTTCCGTGTGTCACATCAAAGATGAAAAGATATTATGACCCTAGATTGAAAGGAAAACCTTTCAATGTGTCCTCCATCTTTTCTTTTGGATCTAGCCTTTTCTACAAATCTCTGACCTGCAGCAAAGAGGTACTGGTCAGCAATTCTCAACAAAATGAATATGCAAGTCAACGCTCAATAGATGGGTTGGTAGAAGATATTATAGGTGCAGGATAGCTACAGAGGGCATTTTCTGTGCATTTTATTCAGCATCATTCAGATCCTAGTACACCAGGATCATCAAACAAGACTTATATGCTGATTAGTATGGGCAATGAGTTTTCCCCTACATGCATAAGAACCTTTGACTGTCAAAATGATTAGATGACTACACATTTTTTAAAATAAATCTGCTGCAGTGTGTTGAATGCAAAGAATTAAAACACTACTTTATTGTTCCATTGCCCTAATTAAATAATTATTGGTTTATTGGGAAAAAAATTTCAAAAGCACCTAAGCCATTTGGGAGGCTAAGTCCCATTGACTTTCACTGAGACTTAGGCTCCTAAGTGACTTAGGTGCCTTTGAAAATGTTATCCCAATAAATAATTTAATTAGGGCAATGAAAATATAAAGAAGTGTTTTAATTTTTCACTCAAGCCCCATTTTCAAAAGTATCTTAGGTGCTTCGGACATTGTGTCTCAATGAAAGTCAATGGGACTTAACCTCCTAAATGAGTGAGTTGCTTTTGAACATGTTACCCTGTATACTTTACTATGATTGCTTATCCAAGAACATTTGCCCTTTGAAAGGTTACCTGCAGCCTTGTGCTTTTTTTCTCTGTTTCTTTTTGAGGAGATGTTTCTCCCTCCCCACTCCCTGCACCTCCCCGTTCCCAATTTTTTTTTTTAACATTAGAAATTCAGATTTACTTCTGTTTTTCCTAGAAGGCTCCATGGCAGACTGGGGGATTAATAGGATTATGATATCTGAGATACAGTGGCATCTGACTGAGAGGGGAAATGATTTTTATTCAGTCTGTTAGAACTATTTACTATTTGTTTTTGTTAACACTTTTTGAATTCTAAAAACTTGAGAATCACTTTGGAAAAAAGATGCCTTTGTTAAAGATTCAGCATTCCCTCTCCTATAATTGGAAGCTGAGAAAGCTCATGACGCACATCTCTGAGTCTTTCAATGACTCTGACAGTGAAAGCAGTGAAGACTAGACTTGACATTACTCATATTTCTAAGGTAAAAAGCAAGCAGAAAGGAAAAATTAAAAATAAAAATAAAATTCAGGCTTTCTTTATATACCATAAAGAAGTAAAACAACCCCTTTAGAGATAATGGGACTGTAACATGTACAGGGCCGCACAGTGCTACAGAAATAATAGCAACAAAATTTCTGCACAGGCAGTAGTTGCCCACATCTGCATTAGGGAGCACTGGAGGAAGCACTGCTATGATGTGAAAAGACTTATGTTGTTACCTATCACTTCTTGCCCAAATTGTGTAAACATAAAAAAGGAGGGGTTCATTGATAAACATAGATGTGCCTACAATTAAATAACTTCATGCTACCTTAATGCTCTGCAAAACTCAAAATCTTTATCAGACACATTCCAGTATCCTTGTTTTTTCCTCTCTTTAGACCTGATAATTGTAGGTGGGTTTGGAAGAGTTACTTCAGTACAGTAATCCAGCTTCACAGAGAGGAATTCATGGGCTTTTCTTTAGATTTTTCTAGCAGACCTCTGGCCATTCCTTTCATTAGTTCACTGCTGCCCTAACCATCATGTAAACATCTATTTCAGGTAAAAGACCAGACCTTTAATAAGGAGGAAAAGCTATTTAGAAGTTTAGAAAAGACTGTGAAATTTTGCGTGAAGAATATTTCATTCTCCCTACAACATCTACAGGTGGGTATATCACACACCCACACCTCTATGAGCTATGCACACATAAAACATATATGTGAACAGTTTAACACACACTTTTCACAGTGTCATATAATACCAAATCCTAAATGGCCCTGTACATATGCATACAACCCAAAATGCAGCAGAAATGAACAAAGGTGAATTTCACATTTTCTGAGTAAGCCCTAATGGTGTGGAATAATCTGCTAAATTGAATGGAGATAACCCTGTTCCTTGAGAAATGTACAATAAAACTGGATAAAACACAGGATAATATATCATAGGATACAATCTTGCACTGGTAAGGGATGGACTAGATAACCAAAGAGATGAATATTATTGCAGGGTTTGCATGAACAAGTATACTGTATTACAGCAAATTATCAATCTATTTTAATTTTCCCACCGTATTCCTTTCTAGGATTCCATGCTTCTAGCTGCACAGAATATAACTGAACTACAAGGTATTTTACACCACAAAGATGATGAAGACAATGGCTGTTCAAAAATGCTGAATAACATTGGAAACCCCTGTGAAAGCTTTGTAAGTTCATGAAACATGCCAGTATCACACAGCTATCAGCATGTATGAGCTGTGGGTCATACATACAAATATGAAGGGAAAAGAGCAGAAATAAGCAGGTCTCCATTAAAAATACTGAGAAAAATATAACTTTTCACTTAAGTTTCTGTAGGAAATAAGATACGTTACAAAAATTCGTGTCAGTTTAAGTACAATGTAAGCTGGATCAGGCCTCTGCTTAAACTAGCAGTGTTGCCAACTCACACAATTTTATCATTAGTCTTATGATATCTGGTGTTTACTTAAAGCCCCAGGTCCTGGAATCATATGAATATGTGGGAATTGCAGCTTTTCTTTTCTTTTCTTTTCTATCCCTGGTGGTTGCAGAGAAAAAAGATTGAAAACATGAGCTCTAACGTTTAAAGGCAAATAAAAAAGAACCCAATATATATAATTTTTAAATCTCATGATTTTTGGGGTCTGATTTGTGATTTTTGAACTCCTGGGATTGGCAGTACAAGCTAAGCTTCAGGCTGGAGTACATCTTTCAAGGTAGGGAAAACTTCTGCCTGAACCAGGCTCTCAAGCTAAACTAACATTTTCAAGCAAGGGGCAAATTTTATATCTCCTTACTCTTACACCTCCTAAACTCCAGCCCATCAGTTTCCCTCCACCTAACTCAAAATGGAGTCCCTGTACTAACAGCAAATACTCTCAGTGACAGATCACTCAATCCCAACCAATGAAAGGACTACTAGTTATATTTTTTTACTAAAAGATAAGCTGTTCCATTCCAAAACCAAGCCACCAAAATGGGCTCTGTAACTGCAATTCTACTTCCTTTCTAATTCCACCATTTAAAATAATTGCATCATTTAAAAGTATATTTTAAAAAATAAATAAAATGAATATAGTGAAGAAAGGAACACAGGAATCGCCATTCTGGCTCATCACAATGGTCCACTGAGTGCAGTAGGTTTTGCAATAGTGGCGGGTATGAGATGTTTCTCCTTAGTGGACAATTATGCCATAACCTGTGCATAGGGGAAGTTTCTGCTTAACCTCTGTAGGTTAGAAGTTGGGCTCATGACCTGAAGCATGAACGTCTATATCCCTTCAAAAAAATTTTTATCCCATCTACTATAACTGTAAATCTTTACAATATCCATACAGATATATTTTCCTTCTTTTAATCCTAGTAGGAGTTTGGCAACAAGGATATCTAGAGCTATATGTTCCAGGGATTAATTATGCATTAGGTATGAGTTTGAAACTGCTGCCTTTCAGTTTAAATAGCCCTGTGCTTTTGTATTGTGAGAGTAGGTAAATAGAAGTGCCTGATTTACCTTCTTTATCCCATTCATTATTTTGTATACCTGAATCATGTTCCCTTTTATTCATCTCCTTTGAGAACTAAACAGTCCTAGCCTTTTCAATGTCTCCTTATATGGAAGTTTTTCTATGCCTGTAATAATTTTTGTTGCCTGAACCACTTCTATTACTGTTATATCTATTTTTGAGGTAGTCTGACCAGAACTGAATGCAGTAAACCAAGCAAGGGCATATCACTGATTTATACTCTGGAATTACAATATTTTCAATCCAATTCGTTATACATCCTAACATTTTGTTTGCACTTTTGACCACCATTTCACCAGGAGCACAGATTTTTATTGTGCTGTTTCATGTTTTTTTTCTTGAGTACTTATAGTTGAGAACCCAGCTATGGAGATGAATAATTTAAATTATTTCTTTCCATGTGCATTACCTTGCATTTGTCACTACTGAATCATCTCCCTAGCCCTCTTAGTTAGGGACAAATCAAGAATAGCCTCTCCTTTCCTGTGCTCCAGAACCAACAGTTCCAATAAACAACTGATTAAGGTGCTGAAAAATTGTTTACCTAAGTATTTGTCATAGGTGCCAGCTTTTCACATGAAAATGGAAAGCTTTCTCCACAGAACAATTATATATCAAAGGCAATACCAATGTGAAACTACCACTGTACATCAGTCCTCACCTTGAGGGACCACTCCTGGGGATGATGGACATACAGCCTTTTGCAGCAGTGGTTTTTGTTATGCAGGAGCCTTCTTTCTTGTTAGTGGACTGAGTCTAGCAATTAATTTCTCAAGACTATCCAGCAGCCTTTAGAATCTAGATGGTAATGAGTATCAGTCACTAGCAGTCTGTGTTGGATGTGAACCAATGACCTATAGGTGAAACAATCTTTAAGCCTGATATTAATCTCTTGAGCAATCCAGATACCCATAGGCATGGTTTTTTTTAAAAAAAAATATATTTTATTTAGCCACCAGTACTGTGAATTTGTGACTCACTTTCAGTAAACTAAAGGAAACCTTACAAGAAAGCATACCACATTTTAATCAACTCAAATCTTTCTATCTGTCTGTGTAGACATTTATACTGCATCATCAGGATATTAGACCTATCCTCAGGAAAGTGGTTGTTCCTTTATTTTATTCAGTGGGAAAGACTGCCATTTAATTGAGATTGCACTGCCTCATGCCTCGGATGGTCCTTCCCAGTTTAAAGGTCCCGGTCCCAGTGAAGCTTCACAATATTAATACTGTGGCTAGCACAGGGGACTGGAGGCAGGAATTCCTGCTTTCCGATCCCAGCTCTAACACTCATCCTTTGTGTGCCCATTTAACTTGTCTGTGCCTTAGTTTCCCCATGAGGATAATAATAAAGCCCTGTGCAGTTAGAATTGTTACTAGGCTGTCTGATAGGGGTGCTGTCGGGCTTAATTAGTTACTGTTGGAAAGCCATGTGAGTGCTACAAATGGGTGAATGCAGTATTATTATTTTTGCTTTGTTTTTAACTTTAGAACATAATTGTAAATGCTACAAATGGGAGAATGAAGTATTATTTGTTGGACTGATTTTTTGCTTTGTTTTCCCCTTCCCAGGTGGATCAATTGGAAAAGCTGGTTTTGACCCCACTCTCAGCTCTACAAACCTTGTTTCCAGGCCCCCAGAAACTTATCCAGAAGCGTTATGACAAGTTGCTGGATTACAATGGCTACCTTGAAAGGTCAGCAGGAGATGAACTGAATCTGGCAAAGAAGGACTATGAGGCTCTCAATGCACAGCTCGTGGAGGAACTTCAGGTGTTCAACAGGACAGCTAAGAAGATTGTGATGAACTGTCTGCATTGCTTCATCACTCTCCTCAGGGATATGATGTCCTCAGCATTTCAGTCATATTCGACCATTGTGGTGCCTGTTCCGGTGAGCAGACTGTCTGTGTGCACGTGTATGTATGATATTTGGCCAGAAGTACTTAAAAACCCACTGTCTGTTCTGGTGATCACAGCGGATATTTTTTTCACATTTCATGTCCTTCACCCTTGTCTGCTTTGAGCTTTTTTGTTGTTGCTGTTCCTCCAGTAGTAGCAATGGGAGGAGTCAGCAGTTGCTAGCATTTTAACCCCTGTATTATTTACCGCTGCCCTGAGCAATGTTAGATAACCCACTAGGAAGAATGCCAGCAGCCACTGGAATCCCTTCTACACATGTGCTCCCACCACTAATACTGGTGGAGCCGTGGCGTGTTAGCAATGGTAGGACAATGCTGTTGTCACAAAAGCCTACTGCAGACACCTCCTTCGGAGTAAGGAACAGCTTTCTGGTTTGGCTACAATATCAACACTTTAAATATTTTGAGGTGTATTTAGACAGCGCCTGCCTGAGCTGCATGGAAGTGTATTGGTTTGCATAACATTCTATTCACACACAGCATTAATCATAACTCTAAGATATGGATCCAACACTCCATCTAAATATAATGACTGAGTTAGGGTGAATATCAAACAATGCTAGAGTTTTGTTGTATTTTCCCCCCCAGAGGAAATAAGTCCTCTCCTTGACTCAGGATATGTCTTCACTACCGGCCGGATCGGCGGGCAGTGATCGATCCAGCAGGGATCGATTTATTGCCTCTAGTCTAGACACGATAAATCAATCCCCGAGCGCTCTCCCGTCGACTCTTGTACTCCAGCTCGGCGAGAGGCGCAGGCGGAGTTGACGGGGGAGCGGCAGCAGTCGACTCACCGCAGTGAAGACACCACGTTAAGTCAATCTAAGTACGTGGACTTCAGCTACGTTATTCACATAGCTGAAGTTGCGTAATTTAGATCGATCCCCCCCAGTGTAGACCAGGTCTAAGAGAGTCCGAAGGGTGTCCCCACAGTTCCAACCCCCCACACTCTGAAGAAGCCATGTTCTCCTGGCTGACATCTGGACAAGATTCCACACCACTCCTTAGTAAGCCATAGAGGTTACCTTTGGGTGCTGCACTGCACTCCCTCCAGGGGAGGATCAGGCTATTTCCCAGCCCCTGTCAAGTTAGAAGTGAGAATCCATGCAAGGGTTCAACACAGAGCTTTGCAGTTTAAGGGGAAAGTGAGGAATTTTCTACATGAGGAATTTTCACCAGTATAACTTGAATTAACTTTTACATTGATATAACAAACCAGTGCAAAACACAGTGTGGACACACTTATTTCATTAAAAGAGTGGCTTATTCCATTTAGCTTAAATCAATTAGAAAACAGATTTAATTAAACCAAAATAAGCCTTCCACACCAGGTTAAATACATCAGTATAAATTCACACTTTAAGCTATCCTTGAGCAACTTCCTCCTGTAGACAAGCCCTATATTATTAAAGAAGGCTTTATGTTTTTGGGAAAGCTGCTTATACCAGGCATTGTTTTTAGAGGGGATTTTCCCAGTGTCACTTTTAAGTTCTCCTGTTTACATCATGTTTAAAATTAGGGATGGGCCTGAGCCAAACTCACAGATCCAACACCACAGGGGCAAGTTAAACTGACATGACCAGTTTAAATCGTATCGAGTTAAATAGTCGGGAAGGAATTTTCCTCCAGGGTAGATTGGCAGAGGCCCTGGAGGTTTTTCGCCTTCCTCCACAGCATGGGGCAGGGGTCGCAAGCTGGAGGATTCTCTGCGACTTGAAGTCTTTAAATCACGATCTGGAGACTTCAACAGCTGAGTTAAGGGAAAGTGGGTGGGTCAGCTTTTGTGGCCTGCATCATGCGGGAGGTCAGACTAGATGACCATAATGGTCCCTTCTGACCTTAAAGTCTATGAGTCTATGAGTCTATGAGATACTGGTTTTTAAACTGATTGAAAGTAAACTGATAGCACTTCTGTGTATAGACAAGCCCTAAACAGCAATGATTTTAAGATCATGCCGTCTTTTATATCTGCCTGATGCCTAGCTCCTTGTGGGCACTACCAGAAACCATAATAATAACAACTCAGATTTCATGAGTCCTCGTGCTTGATCCACTAGATTAGAGCTACTGTTCCTTACCTCCCTATCCTATGTAATGTACATGATATCTAATCTTCCTATTTGCAGCTGTCTTCTTCAAGTATCTGTGAAGTACAAAATCAGGTGTTGGAAGGGTTTCACAATCTAAATTTTGTAAAAGAAAACAGCAGTGCAACATTTATTGAGAGAAAACTGAGCTTTGAAAAGAAGAAACCTGCTCCTACTCAGGTGAGTAACATGCCTCTGTCAGTGAAAATTTAACATGTGTCAAATGCATCATATTTTGATTCTCCTGGGGCCTAGGCATTGATTTGCCACACAGAGTTTAGGGCCAGAAGGGACCACCAGATGATCTAGTCTGACCTCCTAAATGGGGATCCAAGCTTGGTCCCTGGCTTTTGGGGCCTGAGCTTAAACCTCCATTCCTGGGATGAGAGTGCTACAGTGACCAGTAACTCGTTGGTGATTTTCTATTGTCTTTTCGTTACCTTTGCTTTTTGTCACGTAATCACCTTGAGACTTTTTCTGATCATCCCATAGCCCTTAGCTATGTATCAAACTATGAGCTAACCCTAAGGGTGTGATGGGTTCAGTCACAGAGATCCCCTTGTGAACTGTCACCGGATAATCTGGATTTACCTCTGAGCCCGTTTTCCCTGCCAGCTTGAGACTCCAGAACCTGAGCCAGACATGCTAGCCTGCTGCAACACGGACCCAGGTCTGGTCCACGCCCCCAAAGCTGAAGACTTTAACAAAAAACTGCTCAGCAGGTCACCTATTGACAGCACCCAGACACCCAGTTCCCAATGGGATCCAAACCCCAAATAAATCTGTTTTACTCTGTATAAAGCTTATACAGGGTAAACTCATAAACTGTCCGCCTCTCTGATAGAGAGATATGCACAGTGTTTGCTCCTCCAGGTATTAATCACTTACTCTGGGTTTACTAATAAACAAAAGTGATTTTATTAAGTACAAAAAGTACTTAAGTGGTTTCAAGTAATAACAGACAGAACAAAGTAAGTCACTAAGCAAAATAAAGCAAAAACATGCAAGTCTAAGCCTAATACATTAAGAATCTGTTTACAGGTAAAATCTCACCCTCAGAGATGTTCCAATAAGCTTCTTTCACAGACTAGACTCCTTCCTAATCTGGGCCCAATCCTTTCCCCGGTACAGTCCTTGTTAGTTCCAGCTCAGGTGGTAACTACGGGTTTTCTCATGACTGGCAGCCCCCTTTGTTCTGTTCCACCCCCTTTTATAGCTTTGGCACAAGGCGGGAATCTTTTGTCTCTCTGGGTCCCCACCCCTACTTCTAAATGGAAAAGCACCAGATTTAAGATGGATTCCAGTATCATGTGACATGGTCACAGGTCACTGTAAGACCTCATTCTTCATTACCCATGGGCTGACCCACATGTCCACAGGAAGGCTTGCAGGTAAATAAACCATCTACAACCAATTGTCCTAGTCAATGGGAGCCATCAAGATTCTAAACCACCATTAATGACCCACACTTTGCATAGTTACAATAGGACCTTAGAGTTATACTTTATATTTCTAGCGTCAGATACAAGAATGATACATGCATACAAATAGGATGAACACACTCAGTATATTATAAGCTTTGTAATGATACCTTACAAGAGACCTTTTGCATAAAGCATATTCCAGTTACATCATATTCACACTTATAAGCATATTTCCATAAAACATATGGAGTGCAACGCCACAAAGAGTATGTCTACACCACAATCACAGGCTCCAACTTCTCAATGTGCCAGGGGTGAATGCTCACGAAATTGGAGGTTGGGGTGCGGGATGGGCTGAGGGCTCCGGCTGGGGGTGCGGGCTCTGGGGTGGGGCCAGAAATGAGGAGTTCAGGGTGTGGGAGGAGGTTCTGGGCTGGGGCAGGGGGTTGGGGTGTGGGTGTGGGGGGTATGGGCTCTGGCTGGGGGTGCAGGCTCTGGGGTGCAGGAGGGTGGGACTAAGGGGTTCGGAGGGCAGGAGGGGGATCAGGGCTGGGGCAAGGGCTTGGGGCCCTGGAGCGCATCAGGGGTGCAGGTTCCGGGTGGCGCTTACCTCAAGCAGCTCCCAGAAGCAGCAGCATGTCCCCCCTCCAGCTCCTACGCATAGGGCAGCCAGAGGGCTCCACATGCTGCCCTGTCCGCAGGTGCCGCCCCTGCAGCTCCCATTGGCCATGATTGCCAGCCAATGGGAGCTGTGGGGGCAGTGCTTGGGGCGGGAGCAGTGTGCAGAGCCCCCTGTCTGCCCTATGCGTAGGAGCTGGAGGGGGGACATGCTGCTGCTTCTGGGAGCCGCGCGGAGCCATGGCACACGTGGAGCGGGGCAAGTCCAGGACCCCGCTCCCTGGCAGGAGCTCGAGGGCCAGATAAAAATGTCTGAGGGCCAGATGCAGCCCCTGGGCCATAGTTTGCCCACCTCTGCACTAGAGGATGTGGGGGGAGCTAATGGAGAGCTGCTGGTGGGTGCTCAGCACCCACCATTTTTTCACTCTGGGTGCTCCAGCCCCGGAGCACCCATGGAGTCAGCGCCTATGACCAAAATCTTAAATCGACCTATGTTAGGTCAACTTACAGCCATTGCAGTAGTTACTGTGGTGGCTGATGTCCACACTAGCCTTCTTCTTCGGTGGTGTGTGTCGTCAACGGGAGCGCTTCCACCAACTGAAGAGGGGCAACATGGAGGGCCAAAAGCCAGGGCTTTCAGCTCCATGCAGCTCCCTACTGGGAGCCCCGCTGTCCCTGGGGGCTTCTCGCACTCTCACTACCAGCTGGGAGTGGGGGGAGGGGAGCCATGTGGGGATTCTCCTCTCCGGCGGGGAGATCTACGCCCAGAGTACCGGGACCTCCGGGGGCAGCAGAGCTCCCAGTGGGGAGCCTGGGTGGCAGCCCAGCTTGGAGGGGAGACCTGGCAACAGCCCAGCTGGGGAGCTGGGAGCCGGCTTTCTTGTCAATTTCAGCTGAGACATGACAAGACAGCCAACAGCCAATGTAAGGAACGCAGTGTCTACACAGACACTGCGTCGCCCTAACTACACCGACGTTAGCCCTATGCCTCTTGTGGAGGTGGAGTTATTATGTTGGAGTAGTAGGGAGGAGCAAGGAGCAAGGCTCCTTACATCAGCAGGAGCAAGGCTGTAGTGTAGTGTCGACACTGACATAGTTAGGTCGACATAAAGCATTTATGCCCAGGCACTAACTCTGTAGTCTAGACCCAGCCTAAGACTGAGCATGCAAGTTATAGTTGTTTCACTTGTTAAATATTCTCACACATACATTAATCTTGCGATGTTTATTTTGTTGAAGTTTTGTGAGTGGGTTTGATGGTTTTATATAGCTAGAGCAGGAGCTGAAAAATCTACCATGGAATTCAGACATACCTAGCACACGGAGTAGTCTAGAAGTGTACAGAACTGCAGGAGCTCCACTTAATATAATAATAATTAATACGTTGCCTTTTATATAGCAATGTCATTTAATATAATATCACAGTCCAGGGCTCCTGACTTGGCTCCTGACTTGTAATGTGTTATATGACCTCAGTACATTATGCCAATTTTTGGGTTACTTCAAAATACTTTCAGTCATTTTACATGGGAATTGTAAGTGCACTGATACAGAGAGACAAGGTGAGTTAGGTGATACCTCTTTTTGGACCAACTTCAGTTGGTGAAAGATAAGCGTTTGAGCTTACACAGAGTTCTTCAGGTCTGTGATCGCTTTGTGAAAGTGTTCACCCACAGGTTTTTGTCTTTTAATAATTTTTCTGTATGAGTTCATTTGAGAGAACAGTGATTGTCTCATTTCACTATGCTCTTAAGTGAACTCACACAGAAAAATGATAAAAGACAAAAACAGTGGGCGAACACTTTTCACATAGTGATCACTCTGTATCTGACCTCTCTGTCTTCAGTCTCAAAGGAAACCCGCACAACACCTTTGAAAGATGAGCCTGGGAGCTTAAATTAATAAATCTGCTAGATACTAAAAATTATGGACAGAATAAAGACTTTGGATTTATGGTTTACAATCTCTAACCCACTTAACCCCCCACCCACCTTTTTTTTCTTTTCCTCCTATGACTTGGAGAGGTGTTAATGGGTCACTTCACCTTGAATGGTCCCTTGAAATATATGTTAACTATTTATACAATCTGTTCCACCTTGTATTTAGCTGTGACACTTTGAGTATATTTCCCAGACCGGAAGAACAGCTCTGTGTAAGC
This sequence comes from Emys orbicularis, assembly GCF_028017835.1. NCBI lineage: Eukaryota > Metazoa > Chordata > Testudines > Emydidae > Emys > Emys orbicularis. The sequence continues at coordinate 33,568,414 of NC_088687.1, read as the reverse complement.
TCAAAGTTTGTCTCCTTCACCTACAGAAGTTGGTCCAATAAAAGAAATAAGGTGGGTACGGTACTATCTCTAAGGCCTGGTCCACACTACCCCCCCACTTCGGACTAAGGTACGCAAATTCAGCTACGTTAATAACGTAGCTGAATTCGAAGTACCTTAGTCCGAACTTACCGCGGGTCCAGACGCTGCAGGCAGGCTCCCCCGTCGATGCCGCGTACTCCTCTCGCTGAGCTGGAGTACCGGCGTCGACGGCGAGCACTTCCGGGATCGATTTATCGCGTCTAGACAAGACGCGATAAATCGATCCCAGAACATTGATTGCCTGCCGTCGGACCCGGAGGTAAGTGTAGACGTACCCTAATATTCTGGGACCAACACAGCTACAACAACACTGCATAAACCAAATACCTGACAGTTCACATCCAGTACATTTTTTTTTATCCTTCAGTGACTATAGTTTCAGCCATTAGTGCAACAGGTGACAACACACACCTACAGTGCACACAAAACTCACAGGTTTGAGGGCACAGTTTAGGAAATTATACTCCTAACTGACAATAGGCACGTAAGTGCATGCTCTGCCTGTTCAAATGTAGATTGCTGCAATCAGACTGGGTGTGCATTAGTTTTATTTGTACACAGCTGTTAATCCAGAAGTCTTAAAATACATTGCTCCCAATTAATGTTGTGTCTCTTTTTTTCCCGTTTTTAGCCTGACTCTCCACGTCAGACAGAGAGCCAGAGATCCAAGCTACTGTCTACATATAGCACAGAATCACTATATCAAGCTAAGCGCAAATGCAATGCCACACAGGAATTTGATATTGATTTATATGAAGGTGAGCTGGTGGCTGTTGTTGAGCAAAAGGATCCCTTTGGAAGTACAAGCAGGTGGCGTGTTGACACAGGAAGTAAGTCCTTTGCACAAACATCCCAATAACAGCTTTCCTTTTGGCTATTGATTTTCTTTTCAGTCTGGGCCCATCTGTTTACCTCTATCAGATCAACAGTTTGTAAAAAACAGGTGACTGAAACATATTTGAAATAATTTTTCTTTTCTTTTTAATCTGATATCTAGTTCATAAAGGGTATGTGTATTCCTCCTTCCTGAAGCCCTACAATCCAGCCAAGGTGCAGAAGGATGTAGCAGAAACCAGTTTCTGTGATGACGATTTCGATAATATCAGCCTTTTTGTCTCTTCACGGCCTACCAATGATAGCAGTGCAAGAAATCTAGGACATAAGAGGAGTGACAGCAGCTCATCTAATAATAGCCTATGTGAAAAACATACAATTAATGGGACAGAGACTGATCACGACATGGATGATCAACATGTAAGCATAATACATGCAGCATATCTATCTATATCTGTTTTTTCTATTCCAAATATAAAAGTTGTGCACTACTGCTTACAATTTAAAGGGGAAACCTTAGTTTATAAAAGGACTGTTCTAATCTATTAGGATGCCATAGGATTTCACACAACATTCTTACCCTCCAGGTCCTCTGATGTAATGTTCCTTGGGTTTTTAATGAACCACACAATGTGTGAAAAGGTAATCAATGCTTATGTGTTAAATTGTGGGATTTAGCCATAACCTTGAATTGAAAGAAGGGTGGAGCTGCAACACCCCATGCAGACCCAATGCCTCTAGCTGCTCCTGGACAGTAAAGCCACCTCCCCGCCCTTACAAAGAGAGCTGGGGTAATCCCTACTAAAGCAGCTAGCTCTGCTTTGTGCTGTTTTCATCTATTTTTACTAAGAAGATCATGACCATTCTTTTCTGATAAGGAACCCTATGCCTTTATCTAGAGCAGGTTGCTGCAATGTGTGCCTTATAGAACATCTGGTGGTTGAGAGAACTGAAGTGCTCAAGTTAACAGCTGCTAGATTTAAATGTGTGGGACCTACCCTAGCTCAGTCTTATTTATTTAGTCTGGTTCTCTTTCAGCAGTGACTTAAAGGGCTGAGTATGGTTTTTCTGGGGATCTACTATGTGCCCCCTTGTGGCCAGAGATGGCCTTGCAGGCATTTTGCTCCTGTTAGCCCTCCACTTGTGCACCCCTTACAAGAACTACACATAGTCTCTGTTGTGGCTCATAGCACCCCACATCTAGGGCTAGTTTAATAACAGAAAATGTGCAAGCAATCCTTAGAGTTCCCAAAATAAAGTCCATAACAATAACATAAAAATTCATACTCAGCCATGGTTCTTCTGCCATACCTATAGCTCTTCCTCTTTCCCAATCTGCACTACCCAAAGCCACCAGTCCCAGCCTTTCGGGCTGGAGCTCAGCCCTCTAACCCTGGCTTCCTTCTTTTTCACTGTCTCCTTTGTTGTTTTTGGTGCAGCAACCTCATTACCTGAGGCCATGGCCACCACTTTTTTCATTCATTATTGGCCACGTTATATATATATTTTAATCTATTCTCTCTCTCAAGTATCCCTAAGGAAACACAGCAAGGCCTTTTTTGCACTATTCCATTTCCCTGACATTCTCACTAGTCCCTTTAGGGAAAAAATCTTTGATTCCAAGCCGACTCCATTTTTCATAAAGAAACGTTCTTTCCATAGAATGTTGCCAACAGTGCCAGAGAACATGATCAACAGTTTCTTTGGTTTTGCACACTTTACACAGCCTGTCTTTATGTCTTTTTAATAAGTTTAACTTACCATTTAAGGCACAATGACCTGTTAACACTTTAAAAATTACTACTTCATTTTTTCCACCATGATTGTGGAGTATAGTATTATCTTTGATTTTTTAGCATACATCATAGAACTTTCATCCTTTTGTTTCCTTAATCCATAGTTCTTGCCACTCCTTTGCAACCTCCTTCATGACCACATTTTTGAATTCTTGTCTATTTAAGGTTATCTTAATATGTACCTCCTCATTTTTTAGAGCATGTTTTGCTGTTCTGTCAGCCATCTCATTTCTAGATATTCTACTATGTACTGGAATCCGTGCTATTGTCATGGGCAGTGGGTGGAGCCCCCCTTTGGGGAGCCTAGCCCCCGGCTCCGCCCCTTCTGCCCACGGCCAGAGCCCCAAGACCTCCTTCCCTCCTGCCCGGAGAAGCCCTGAGCTGGCCGCAGGGCAGCCTGGAGTGTCCCCCTCCCGTTGGCTGGAGGAGCCCTGGGTTGGCCGCAGCCCTAAGCCCCCCCCCCCCCCCCAGCTCTGAGCCCCGGGCTGGCCGAAGCCCCAGGCACCCCACTCCCCTGCCAAGAGGAGCCCTGGGCTGGCCAAAGCCGTGCCGTGCCTCCCCTCCCCTCCCCAGACCCAACCCACCCAGGGAAAAAGCGTCTGTTAGAAGATGCTTTTGATATGCCCCATGCAGGTTCCAGGGTGGCTGAGGAGGGGTATGGGCCTCCTCAGGCGGCCCGGAACCTGCATGGGGCATAATAAAACAAAAACTTTGCCGCCAAACCCCGCAACCGGGGGTCTGGCCTATTATACCCGCCGCCCATGGCTATTGTAATAGAGATATCTGCTTGCATTATTTCCGTAGTTAGGAACATTATTTCATTTATTATGGCATTTTGACTTTCTGAAGTTCCTGTTCTGATTGTCATTATGACTGACAAGGAATCAGATAAAATTACAGCTGCAGCCCATTGCACATCTCTTATCAATGCTCTGTACATCGTCAATACATTCTTATTGGTACCTCATTTGTTTCCAGCTACATTTTAAAGTAAGTTCATCCTACTTTACACTTTTGTATGATATTATCTATGTGACTGTTCCAAGTTAATTTATTATCAAATATTGCTCCAAGAAACATAAACTTTTGAACTACTGACTTTCTCACCATTCTTCCCTAATTTTCTTCCTCGTTAAAAGTATTCTCTTGGTTTTTGCAAGTGAGAATTTAAATCCCCAATTATTTCCCTACTTGGAAATTCTCTGGAGTGCTTCATTTGTCTTTTCCACGGCTACTCTAAGTCTTTTATGTTTAGTCCATATAGCACAGTCGTCTGTGAAAAAGCAAATACCTATTCCCATCTGCATACTTTCCGGGAGGTCATTTATCATAATGGAACACAAAGTAGGGCTGATAACTCTTCCTTGTGGAGTTCCACTTGTAAGCCTGTCCGTTTTTGATAAAGCTGTTCCCATTTTGACGTGTATAGTTCTATCACTTAAAAAGTCCCTTATCCACCACACATTTTCCCTTTTATTTCAATTTTGGCTACAATAGGAAGCCTTTCCTTCCCTCCATATCATGTAATCTGCTTTTCCGCTGTCCAGGCAGATTATCATAAAGTTCTTAGTCCTTATATTTTTTTGTACCTCCGTTTCTAGTCTCAACTGTGCATTTTCCTTTCCTGAAACCATGTTGAACCTCATTTTTCTCTGAGCATTTCACTATCTTATATTTATCATTTTCCCCCTTATTTTCCTCACACATGATGTGAGGGCAATAGGCCTATAAGCATCTGGTCTTGTATGTACCTTGCCTGGTTTACTAACTGGTCTCAGCAAAGCTTGTTTCTATTCTATTGGCAGCACTCCTTTTCCCATATATCATTATATTAACTGCAATAGAATCTTTAGACTCCCTTCTGACCTGTGTTGAAGCATTTCATTACTTACGGTATATTATCTTTACCTGGAGCTGTATTTTTCCTTTTCCTAATGGCTACAATAAGCTCCTGCATACTTAAATTTTTTATGCATCATCAAGTATATTCTCTCCAGCCATTTAATAGTTCACAGTTATCCTCAATAAACCTCTTTTTTTCATGAAACTCATTGCTTTGAATCAGATCAGTACTGACCTTTTGGAATTCTTTTGCTAAAATGTCTGCTTTTCCTAAATTGTAGATCTCAGTTTCATTGTTTACAATAAGAACAGCTATACATTTACTTTTACTTTGAATTCCAGTCATTCGGTGAGTTTGCTTATATTTCTGAAAGATTTGAATCTTTGTCAATTTCCCACAGAAATTTCTCCAACTTTCTTTTTTTATTGTTTTTTTGATAATCCTTTGTGCCACGACCGTACACCTTTTATAATTCATTAAGTCTTTACTATTAATTGTGTGTTTTGCTTGCTTGTATGCCTTATTTTTTTCCTTGATTGCTAATTTGCAATCCTCATTCCACCAGGGAACCGGATTTCTACACTGGGGGCAATTTGATGTTTTGTAGATGGCCAGATCAGCTGCTGCTGTAATTCTTTTTATTATATCATCACAGAATTCTCCTAGGTTGCTACTTGTATACTTACTGCAAAAATATTCATCGCATTTAATTTTGAAAAGGTCCCAGTCAACTTTTTGAAAATTCCAGCTAGGAACTCTTTTTGTGTGTTTGACATTTCCTCAACCTTGGTACTCAATATGCATAGGGAAGTGATAACTTCCTATTTTGTCTTCTTTATAAAATTCCCAGCTGCATTTACTAGCTATGTTATTTGTTGTAGTTCCTGGATCCAAAACAGAAACGGAGCTATTCACGGAATTAAATCTAGAAGGTGCTCCTGCATTCATTAGCAGCAGGTTATGTATATCAATAAATTGTTCTAAGCATAGTTTTCTTACTTTTCCATATTTCATTATGACTATTATAATCGCCACAAATTGTGAGTGGGTTTTTTACATTAATAACTAATTTTTCTAGTTCTAAAATAACTAATTTTTACATGGATTATAAACAAAAATCTATATATGTTTTTGTTCTGCATCGGAATCTCAGTAGCACTATATTAAAAACTTAGTTTCTGCACACCCTTTTGACATTGCTAAGTCTTTTATGAATATACAGATCCCTCACCCCTTCCTCTGGTAGCCACTTGATTCCTCTAAAGTATATCATATCCTGGTAGATTGAACACAAGTTTACTTATTAGCTATGTTTCTTGCACACATATCACATGAGCCTTTTTTCCCATTTCAAAGATGGCTTTCTTAAATTCCTCTCCATACATTATTAAACTATGAGGATTCCAGCTAAGGATCATTAAAACCTTTAATAAGCTGTATTATTTTCTTCATTTAAAATTGGGTGAATGCGGTCTATCAAGAGATTGTCTATTTTTAGATATTTTTCTGCTGCTTTTGCTATGATTTTAATCCTTTCATTTTTTCTCCACGTCTGCAAGGTGCAGTTAATTACTTCTTAATGAATGTTATAAACTTCCCTTTATCTACAAGCAATATATCATCATCTCTCATTCCTCTCATATTCTCCTCCCTGCCCAATATATTTTTCTTTTTCTATTTTCTGCAGTGGCTACCTTTTGGTAGCCTCAACATATGATACTTTTTGAATAATTTTAATTGTTTGTATTTCCCTAGCTCATTCTGATACTGTATATCCTTTATATGCAGCTCTGTGCAACTAGGTTCTGTTTCCTCCACCTCATTGTTCCCTTACAAATGGCTGGTGCATGCCCAAACCTCTAACCATCATAGCGTTTCACAAGGTGGGGGAGAGGAAATATAGAACAATAGATACCACAGTTGGATCCCAGCCAGGATCATCCCTCCATTAAGCATGCCAGGTGGTATAATGCCCATATCTGCGGGGTTGCTACGCAAGAGCCTTACCTGCTGCACCACCAAGTCAGATGAGGGAACTGCAGATAAGGCTACACCCACTGACTCAGCTGGGTCAGGTGACTGGCAGCAGACTTTTGCTTGGACACCACCAGGCATAAAGCTTCCTGCTCCTGTCCCACTCCCTGGCTGAGCAACTAGTTGCTGGGTTTGCTGCTGAACAGACTCCTGAGTCTAAGTTCCTGCTGCTGGTTCCTCACCCTAGTTCCAGTGAGTGACTGCAACTTGACCCTTAGTGTCACTTCTCACTCCAATTCTGGCTTAATCCTTGGCATGGCTATTGATTCTGACCCTAGCATTGACCATCTTGGCATGGCTTCTGACTCTAGCTTTGATCTATGGTGTGACTTCTGAATTGACCCTGATGCTGCCCCCTGGCTCTGACCATTCGGTCAGGCTGCCCTATTCTGACTGACAAAGTGTTATGTGTACAGCTGTAAGTGGCTGGTTTTCTCCCTCTCCCACTAAATAGTCATTTAACAAACAATACTTTCGTTGCCTATTGTCTTTTTTATATCATCCTCGGACAATCCTAGTGGCACTCCATACGTCACCCTCTTGCTTCAGTCAGGAATTTAGCCAGTTGATGAGTAACCTTCATTTTCCCTTAGGTTACATTTTAAAGAAGTTTTTCAGCTTGTCCTTATGTGTACATTTTATCAATAGATCTCCACTCTGCATTCTTTTAGCTTTTTGTACATCACCAACACTTTGTTTTATCCATTCTGCCATTTTCGTTGGGTTAACATCTCCTATTTTCACATCTTGTGTCATTGATTTGACAATTATGAAATGCTGACTTTTATCCTGTTTTTCATTTAATTACTTCTTTAAATCCTGATATATCGAGTCTTTCCCCCCCCTTTCCCCTGATCTAAGACCATTCCTCATCCCCCTACTACTTCTCCTTCATAGTCCAAGGCAACTTTCTCTCTCCCCACATCCTCCATTGTCAGTTTCAATGTTCAACCTCGTTACAACTGGGGGCCAGCCGAAGCAGCTGTAGCTCATCTTTGTTCTGAGGGAGAAGGTAGCCTATAGTCTGCCTCCTCACCAGAAAATTCCTCCTGATAGACTGAAAGAGAGGGGAGCCCTAACCCACACTACAGGGCTCCTGACACCAGGCCCTTAAAGGAACAGTGTCCTGGGATTTTCCTCCCATCCACCTCCTTATTCCCTGGGACCACTTCCCTTCTTCTGCTACCAGGCCATTTTCTGGGCCTTTGTTCATTCCAACTCCCTGGAATGGGGTCTTCTGGCCCCCTCTACTCTTAAAAGGCCAGAATACCCTGTTACAGGGGATTTCGTTGGGTCTTTTTGTCGAAATTATCAGTTTTATTTTGTATTAATTGCCTTTTTATATAAAATGTACCCCTTCTGAGTACATTTTATATATTAAGATAAAATTTAACTATATTATGTCCCATTAATTTATCAGTTCAGGTTTCATTTCTGCTGGTTGTTTCTTTTTTCAGACTTTCTATGCTGTTTATGCATTTCAAGCAAGAAGCCATCAGGAACTTAGTCTTCAGGAGTACCAGCGGGTTCGGATACTCCAGTTTTCTGACCTGAGCGGCAATAAAGAATGGTGGTTAGCAGAAGCCAAAGGACAGAAAGGATATGTACCTGCTAATTACCTTGGGAAGATGACATATGCATAGGAACAGAAAGGATTGTTGGGACTATTTTCTCTGAAATAGAGACTCATAGTCAGAATAATAATCTGTTATAATTTACAGCAAACAGAGTGAACGCACACGTGGTTTATAACCCAGCTATAATATCTGGAGAGGTACATAGGCTACACTGAGAACTCCTACATGCTAAAAACCATTACTTTGTCAAGACCTGAGGAAGAGGAAGTGTTTAACAAGATTCTCTCCTAGTAACATACTTCATAAGTCAGGAGTTAACACACAAATACAAAGCACAGCTAAACTTACACCTTTCTATGGGTGCCTCTCCAACATATTTAGCAAATAATATGTGAACCCAAGAGAATTAACCTTGGAAAAGGATAAATTGTGTCATCAGAATTGCCGTAAAGACTCTCTTGTTCAGAGTGAGATGACTATTCCATCCCAACTCCCTATTAATGCTCAGAACATTACTTTTGGGCTGTGAACATTTACAGGAAGTCCATCGAGCCATTTATTAATTATTAGAGATGAAAAAAGTTGTCTTTTAAGAACATTGTCCTTTTTGGTACTTGATCACTCAAAAAGAGCTGTTTTAAAACTTAAAACCTGGCAAGTACCTAACCTTCACTCAGAGAAGTGCATTTTGCCAGATTTGGAATAAAAAAAGTTGGTTGAGAAATAAGCAAGTTATCTTTTGACAATGACATATATAGCTTGCACAATGCATAATTTTTCATAACTTAAATCTGTACCATATAGATCTAGATATATGCCCCACTAATATGTTTATATTTGGAGACCTGCACATTGCCAAATCCTGATTTTTTGCAGTTATTAGACTTTAAAATAAAATCAAGTGGTGCCTTTATTTGAATGCCTTATTGCAGTAGTTTTCAATCTGAGGCCCCCAGACTATGTCTAAGGGGTCTGCAAAAGGTGACTATGAAAATAAAGTTTTAGATCCCAGAAAAGGCATTCCATTTTTCTGATCAATCAAAAGTATGTGAATACTCCCACCTACAGGTCAAAACCTGGAAGTATTGTCATTACCATAGAAGCCCACAGTTTAACGCCCTTTCTTACATTGCATCAAACGCCATGCTGAGCACATGCAACATTTATAGTTGAATTCTGTTCAGTCAGTTTTCAGTCTAAGACTTCTATGATAGGGTCCATGGACCACAGGTTGAATGTTTAGAGGGGTCCACACGTCCATTTGAAATTTTTTAGTGGACCACAAATAAAAACAGGTTGAAAACCACGGCTTTATTGCTTATGTGACCCCTTTGGGGGTGCAAGTCTAGTCATTGAGAGAACAATGCCTTGAGGAAGTGCATCTAGGTGCCCGGACTCATGGTGTGTCACGGTATCTCCTTCAGATGCTTCTATTACTCTTGGAGTATATGACCATTAGATTGGACAGTGGAAAAAAATTAAAAGTATTTGACTATGCAATAATTAGATTTTCTAGTGTTTGCAGGATTAGGGGCCAACCTTTGTTATCACTAAAATAGCTTTAAATACTCTATCATCAGTGAACACAGAAATACAAAATTATGAGGAAAGATGTGATCACTGCAGTACTGCTCTTATAGGTTCCTATCATTACACAGTGGAAAGACTCCTATGGACTACAGTAGTCATCAGAGAAGACCTGCAGCCCACCTCTGACCTGAAATGGTGACCTACTAACATATAAGCCCTTGTCAGGTATTTTCTGTCCTACAACATCATTGATGACTGACTGTGATAGTGACAATACAATAAAAATTGATTATCAGACTGAATGGTCAACAATACACATAGGCAACAGTCATAGGCAAAGCCACTGACTGCATGTTTCCTGCTCCCCTAGCCCAAATGTACCATTTAAAGATAAAATGAATGAAACCATTTAATAGGATTCAGAAAAAAAAGAGACTACCAGCAAAGGAAGGATGAGAGAGGGTAGATTTGCTCATGAAGTGCAAAGAGGTCTGTCAAAAGAAAAATCTAGCTTTAATTTTTCCAAGAAAGGGAGAGACACTTGTTGAACTCGCAGAAGAGGAGAGGTGTGGCAGGTCATGGAGGAACTTTAGCCCTCTGTACATTGTATGACAGAAAAGGCTTGAGAGTTCACTGGTATGGACATACAGATTTTGGTATTTGAACTTCTGTGATTGATCACAATCCAAATGATAAATAAATAACAATGTGGTTACACTGCCTTATTTGTGATGCACAGGATTGTACCTAGCTGTTGCAATTTCCATGAGTGGAATGTGCCCATCCCTTCAACAAATGTTACCATCTCATTCGATCTGTTCAGAATGCAGTTGATATTGTAAATAATATTGTCTTTATGTCAAGTAAAAATCAAAAAGCTTTGGGGTAGATTGTTATGTCAGCTTGGTGCTGCGCAGCCTTCATTATATTTAATGGGGACTATGGGCTCAAAGCCCTGCGCGTAGAGTTGAATATACTCCAATAACAAATTGCACTAATTTTGCACTACAAACAACAAAAAAGTTTTGTTATTGGAAAGATCCCCCACAAGAAGTTTTTCAGCATGTCTTATATTTCAGAATATCTTAATTAGAGAGGATCTGCTATCTGCAGTAGCTGAAAACTGTTTTAAAGTAGCTGAATTGTGTGTAATAGGCTTAATAAGCTCCTACAAGCACAGTGATGAAGCTTTGTATGCTAGGGACTGTAGTTAAATGAAAGAACTAGGGAGTAAGATATTAAAAAGGGACTAGTGATTTTGGATGCCTCAGTATTTGTGTGCCCAGCCTGACCCATCTTAAAGGTCTCTGATTTTGAGAAAGTGCTGAGTATGCACACTATGAATATCAGCCACTTTTCAAGTGTCTCAGATTGCATCCAAAATCACTACTCACTTTTGAAAATCTTGGCCTAAGTGTCTTGATTTCACAAGGAATGAAGGACTGCGCTCTAGTACAAAAGGATGAGCTTTTCAAAGGAATCTGAGGGAGTTGGACACCTAAGCCCTATTGAATTTCACTGGGATTTGGGAGCCAATTCCCTCAGGCCCTTTTGAAAACTCCAGCCTTAATTGCTGGTGCCCAGAATATATTTTGTATATTTTAGGATAAAAATAATCTATATATCTTGAATTATATCCGCTTTCTTCCATCAACCACAATCACTTTGGAGTCACAAAAAGTTTCATTGTAATGTACTCCGTATTGACTGATGGGATTGGCTTTGATCATTTCTGAAACCTTCTTCAGTTTTAACTATTATAAATGAATGAGAATATATTTATTTTGCCAACTTTTATCTGTTTTTAAAATAAATAAACTCAAGCCAAGAGCATTGCCAAGATGACGATGAGAAGCTGTCTGAATTAATGCCTTGCCTACACTGGAGGAATTTGGCAAAAATTCTAATGGGACCTGCTTAAAGCAGATCTAGTTGAGACAGTGCTTAAAACACTAGAGACCCATCTACATTAGGGTTCCCTACATTGCTAACATCAGTGGAGGCAAACTGGTTTTAGTAAAGGTGTGATGGGGGTGGGGGGGAAGAGGCGCAATTTTTTTCTAATGCAGACATGACTTCAGTGTTTGAAGGGCCTGCTCCTGTTAATCAATGACAAAACTCTCATTGACTTCAATGGAGTAAGGGTGGGCTCCAGTTTAGTAAACCAATAAGGCACCAATCTTGCAAACACTTAAGCATGTGCGCTTTACTTACTTGAAGTCTATGGGATTGTGCACTTGCTTAAGTGTTTGTAGGACTGGGCGCCAACTTTGTCACAGTGTTTCTTCTTCGATAGGATTTTTTTTTAAAGTGATGCCATTGTGCTCTGCACAGTAATTTCAAGCCCAGTAGTTTCCAGAGCCAAACAGTGACACAGGGACTCAAGTTTTATCTTTGGCAACCACCTACTGCACTATTTTCCTTTTTGTTTGCAGTCCCTGTCCTAGACAGGATATCATTCACTTTTTCTGTGAAAACAACTTTGAGAATTATTCCTTCCAATACTTGTTTTTAAATTAATACATTTCAGTGTGTTAGCATCTATGTCTAAACTTCAAGAACACTCCTGCTTTTACTTTATGAAAGCTCAGAAAAAATGCATATAATAGGCCCAGTCCTGCTGTGGGGTTGGGTTTCCTGTATGAGAAAGGGCTGCAGGAATGGACCCAATAATTGCAATAGAAAATATAGCTATGACAATGCTGAGTGAATCCAGATTTTTTTATTGTAAATTCCATTTACAGCAATATTGTTTGCACAGAAATTTTTAAATTCTCCTTTTAAATTATTGTAATAATAAAGATATATTTTTGCACTTTTGTGTTGTCTTCTTTTAAAAACAATACATTTCTGCCTGAAGCACAACAGAACATAGATCCAAGACCTATTTTCCGTTCTGTTATCAACTACAGACCATGCTGTGATCATGATGGTAGCAGAGCAGAGGAAATGAACAGTTGCTTCAAACACTGCACTTGTCTATATTTATCTATCTTATCAATCTATCAGTATTTATAAAGTGCCATTTAGGCACTGAACAAGCTTTAAAAATACATTGAGAAAACTGCTGTGGAGCAGTTAGTTCGGTTCTGTCCTTCCCTAGCTGTAATCTAGGCTACTGATTTGTGAACATTATTAGTTCTCTGTCTTACTCGTGGATCAATCATGAGTTGTAATAGTGAAAAACATGTTTCACTCCTGGCTCTCAGAGAACTTTGTGCCAGATTCTGATACGCTTACTCACAATGAATAGCACTTTGCACCATAAGATTCCCAATTATTTCCAGCAGAACCACTTATAAAGCAGCATTCAGCGAAAGCAAAGTGATCAGAACTTGGCCATTTCTGAAGAATAAGCCTCCCAACACCTCTCAGAGGTAGGAAAATAGTAGACCGCCTATTTACAAGATGGTTAAGCTAAGACCTTGGCCACACTACAAATACTTTGCCAGTATAGCTCTATTGGTATACTTGTACCAGCAGAGCTCCCTATTGCAGACACAGCTTACACAGACAGAAGGAGTTTTACCTGTCAATATAGTAACACCACCTCCCCAAATGACATTAACTATGCCAAAAGCAGCGCTCTTCTGTTGGCATGGCTACATCTACAGTGGGCATTTTGCCAGCATAGCTATGTTGGCTAGAGGGTGAGGTTTTTCCACATCCCGACCACACAGCTATGCTGAGAAACATTTGTAGTAGATCTGGCCAAAGGCAGAGAGATGCTGTTACTTCTAAATCACACAATAATGCAGTCAACCTAGAACAGGGATTGGCAACCTTTGGCACACGGCCTACAGGGTAAGCCCCCTGGCGGGCCGGGCCGGTTTGTTTACCTGCCGCGTCCGCGGGTTCGGCCGATTGCGGCTCCCACTGGCCGCGGTTCGCTGCTCCAGGCCAATGGGGGCAGCGGGAAGCAGCGTGGGCTGAGGGATGTGCTGAACCTGCTCTAATTTTTCAACATCCTTCTTGAAGTGTGGACCCCAGAACTGGACTCAGCATTTCAGGAGTGGTCACAATAGTGCCCAATAGAGAATACAACTTCCTTAAAGGTTTTTCATCAAACTTCCCAAAGTCAGTCACAGACACCAAATAAAGAGAGTTTTGTTCTCAAAGGAGAATTGTTAGAAAAGTTATGAACATGTATAAACAAATGTAACATCGTCTGCATCCTTAATTATAACTAAGGTTAAGATTTTGTCATAGTTATTTTTAGTAAAAGTCATGGACAGGTTGCAGGCAATAATAATAATAAAAAATGCATAGGAGCCGTGACTATCACTAAAAATAATGGGGAGAGGCAGGAAGGAAGAAATGACACCTGGAGCCCTATGGAGGGGACTGACAGCCCCAGCCCCACCGCCACAGGGGCTGAGGCAGAGGCACAGCCCCTGCTCCAGCTGCGGTTCGGGGGCTCCCAGCTCCGCCCCTGCCGTTGACAGCTGAAACCGAAGTCACGGAAATCCAGTAAAGTCATGGAATCCATGACCTCTGTGACTAAATCGTATCCTTAGTTATTACATCACCACTGGCAAATGCTACAATACATTGTCTATGCAAACTTTAAACAAATATGAACAAACGTTTCTTCAAACTTGAGAAAGGGGACATGTTTAGTCCGCTAGATCTGAAGCATACAGTATATTTACAGTCTGTTGTAGATGGAGAAAATACACAGATTTACATTGTTAAGCATATTATAGAAAAAAAAAAAGCCAATCTAGAAATTAGCTGCATGGATATTTATTAAATGAATTATGTTATACTTCACACATATCTTTGTTTTGAAGAAACACAGAAACAAGATTAACAGACAGCTCTATTACTTCTTCAGTTTCTTTTGGGCAGCCTTCTTCTTGACCATTTGTAACCTTTTCATAGCATTGAGCTGTGATTCCTGAGAAGTAGGGCCCTTTAGGGACAGTGACTGATTGCCAGAATCTGCACTTGATTTGCTGGTGCTGCTCCCACTGTTACCTGTTGTGCTACTGCTTCCATTCCCACTATTCACCTGGCTGCTGCTGCCTGGGGCCGTGCTGCTAGGACTAGGAAGACCAACTTTGCTGACATTGTCACTGCTCACTGAACGACTCAGACCTGTTTTCCCCAAGGTCAGAGGTGGAAGAGGTTTTAGTTGAACAGGGTTTGTGTTGTTGTTACTGGAAGCTATTTTTGACCCTAGTCCTGTTTTAGATGTTGTTAACCCTGACAAACCCACAGGTTTCTGGTTATTAGAGGAGGCTGCAGGTTTTCCGCTGGTACTCTGTGCTGTTGATCCCAGTTTGGTGGTTGATGGACCGGTGGAGGAGGTTTTGGCTGCAAAAGCCGCCCATCCAGTAAGGCCACTGGTTGCTGAAGAGGAAACACTGGTACTGGTTGAGTTCCCCGAAATTGCTGCTGTGGTCTAAAATCAATCAATCCTATATTAGTAATGTTTGAACACATAGCAGGAATGGTTATGATCAAACTTCAGTTTCATATTCTTTACACAAAAATAACCATTAGACAATATTCTGATATTTCATCCTGGATTATCTCAGTCAAAAGCAACACAGAGAAAGGAAAGGAGACAGGTGCAGAGCCTTTGTCTTCACTGAAAATGAAGTTAGTATTATCATTTCTTTCCTTTTTCTAACCAGCGAACAGGATACCATATGGCACAATGATCCTTCACTAAACTCTATAAAAAGGCAGTCTATCTGAAGTAATTAAAAAGATCAACACTTGTGAAGTATAAATGAGAAAGGCAGTCCACTAGATTGTGTGTGATTCTGTTATCTTCTTAAAAAGCAGCTCGGGGTAACAGATGGTCTATCACATAATCAGACCGCAGGCAATGAAAATAATGCAGATACCAGAGTCTCTTGATCATTTTATAAAAAACAGTATTTTCCCCCAGCCCTCCTGATTCCTGTCCGCCTGTACCTGCCATGCCCCCACCACATACACACTTAAACTATCCACAAAAGTTACTGGATTTGTTTCCATTTAGTGTTTCTGTTAATGCGCTACAATAAATAATACTCAGCACTTATTATAGTGCTCTTCATCTTCAAATACACCTCTACCCCGATATAACGCTGTCCTTGGGAGCCAAAAAATCTTACTGCGTTATAGGTGAAACCGCGTTGTATTGAACTTGCTTTGATTCCCCGGAGTGCGCAGCCCCGCCCCCCAGGAGCACTGCTTTACCGCATTATATCCGAATTCGTGTTATATCAGGTCGCGTTATATCGGGGTAGAGGTGTAGCTTTAAAACAGTAATTAATCTTCACAACACATCGTGAATAGTTAGCCTTTGTTTACATTTGAGGAAAACTGATACATGGATATTAAATAATTCACACAAAGTTATTCAGTGAGTCTGAGTTAAGGCTTAGGGGTTCTCCGCTCCAATCCTCTGCTCAAACCATATTTCCTCCCATCCCCCCCCCCCCCCCCCCCGTAGCACATCCATGAAGTTTCTAAATGCTGAGAATTATGACTGAAATTAGGCATTGATCTTGCAATTATTTATGCGAGTAACTTTTCAGATGTATAAAGTTATTCACATGAACACTTGTTTGCATCATAGGCATCATATTATCCATATGGGCTCCTGTCATAACTATAAGGGGAAGGGCAACAGCCCTCCTGTGTACAATACTATAAAATCCCTCCTGGCCAGAGACTCCAAAATCCTTTTACCTGTAAAGGGTTAAGAAGCTCAGGTAACCTGGCTGACACCTGACCCAAAGGACCAATAAGGGGACAAGATACTTTCAAATCTTGGTGGGGGGAAGGCTTTTGTTTGTGCTCTTTGTTTTGGTGGGAGTTCGCTCTTGGGACTAAAAGGGACCAGACATCAATCCAGGCTCTCCAAATCTTTCTGAACAAGTCTCTCCTATTTCAAACTTGTAAGTACAGCCAGGCAAGGCGTGTTAACTTTATCTTTGTTTTCTCAACTTGTGAATGTACCTTTTGCTAGGGTGTTTACCTCTGTTTGCTGTAACTTTGAACCTAAGGCTAGAGGGGGGTCCTGTGGGCTCTTTAAGTTTGATTACTCTGTAAAGTTATTTTCCATCCTGATTTTACAGAGATGATTTTTACCTTTTTCTTTAATTAAAAGCCTTCTTTTTAAGAACCTGATTGATTTTTCCTTGTTTTTAGATCCAAGGGGGTTGGATCTTGATCCACCAGGAGTTGGTGGGAGAAAGGAGGGGGGATGGTTAATTTCTCCTTGTTTTAAGATCCGAGGGGTTTGGATCTGTATTCACCAGGGAATTGGTGAAGAGTCTCTCAAGGCTACCCAGGGAAGGGAATTAGCACATTGGGAGTGGTGGCAGCGGACCAGATCTAAGCTGGTAGTTAAGCTTAGAAGTTTTCATGCAGGCCCCCACATCTGTACCCTAAAGTTCAGAGTGGGGAAGGAGCCTTGACAGCTCCCATACATGGAAAGCAGTTAAACATATGAATAACTTTATGCACGTGAATAGTTCTTCTGATTTCAGCATGCTTAGGCTTGGTCTACACCTAATACTTACATCAGCACAACTATGTTAGCCAGGGTGTGAAAAAACCAAGCCCCTACGGAAACAGTTATGCCAATAAAATCCCCCATGTTGACGCAGCTATTCTGACAGAAGAATGCTTCTGTCGACATCGCCAACATCATTCGGAGAGGTAGTATTCGTACACCAGCAGAAAAACTTCTTCTGTCATTGTATGCTGCAACTACACTCGCTATGCTGGCGTAGCCATCCGTAAGGTAGACATTGTGACACTGGCAGACCAGGTGCCAGCTCATGCCAAGGCCACTGGGTCTCAATGAATGCGACAAATGCCTAGCTGGAAACCAGTCTGGCTTGCCTGTGCGTTAGCATTGTTAAAATAGATATCAGAGTTACAAGAATGTGTTTAGACTTCATGAAATGCTTGTAGGATGCTGCATGTATTAATCTTAATTATAACATCTGTATCCCATGTTATAAGGTAATATTTAAGTGTTTGCTTTGGAACTATAAAAATGCTTGCTCAGACTGTAAACCCCACAGTCAACAGACAAGCATTACCAGGTGTGAAATACAAGAGGTGTCATCTCCTCCCCCCAAAAAGAAGGCCTATAGACACCAGTCAAACTATTGTGGAGCATCAATGAACAAAAGACTTTGTTGATTGCTTCCCCCAACACCCATGAAGTGGGTACCCATACAAGCCCTCATCCCACCACAGCTTGAATGCTGGGGGAAGGGAATAAAAATCCCTATTAAAGAGAAACTGTGATCACTATGCTGCTTGAAATTCAGAGAGGGCAAAATTTCTAAGCAAGAGCAAGAGATCCCCAAGCTGATTGGTTTGGATTAGCCTTAAAGGATATATAGAGCTTGCATATTATAACAGCTACTATTATGTTTTGGAACCTAAGACTGTATCTCATTCGTGTGTGTATGTTTACCTACTTTAACCTTGTAAATAACTCTCGTTTCTTTTTGTTAGTTAATACATCCTTAGTTTATTACAGGACTGACTGTTAGCAATGTCTTTGGTAAGAGATCTGAGGTGCAACTGACCTGGGGTAAGTGTCTGGTCCTTTGGGACTGGGAGTAACCTGAATATTGTTTCGACTTTTGGTGTAAAAGATCATCTAACACAAAGGCAGGCTTGCCTGGGTGGCAAGATAGATCAGACTGCCCAAGGGGACAGTCTGTGACTCTGTGGTAAGGCTGTTATAGAGTTTGTGGAGTTCCCATTTGTTACTTGGCTGGTGAAATCTATCTATAGAACATACAGCCAGTCTGAGGTTTTGTGCCCTGCTTCTTGACAGTCTGCCCTGAAGTTGGCACCCATGCTTGTGGGCCACTCCAGACAGCTTGACTGACACAGCCTTACAGTTTCACATGCACTTAAGTGCTTTGCTGGACTGGGGTCACAGTTTGTTAGGCTACTCAAGATATTTATTATACTGTTGCTGTGGCTTCTGGTTTATCTCCTTTTATCACCTCATGACAACCTTTAACACTGAAAAATAACCCAGAGAAGGAGAAACATGAGACAAGGTATAGAAGAGGAAGGGATCTCACAAATTAGATCTTACAGAAGCAACAGGGCTTCTTCAGTATCATAAGAGAAGTCTTGCAATTGCAAATGCATGCATGTTACTTAAGAAAGGATGTGAATTGCTGTCCTTTCTCTGAGCGTGAAGATTTCTTACTTTTATAGAAATGCCATTTAAAAAAACAAACCAGAACAATCTACTTTTTTTCCCTCCTTATAAAATAAAAAAGTCAAGAAACTGAAAATTCACTATGTTACAGCACTACCGAATACAGATAAGGGCCTGTATTTTCATTTGGGGTTTTGATCAAGTGAAAGAGCAAGGTGGGGTTCTGACAAAGGAAAAAAACAGCTGTACAAAATTTAAGCAAGAACATTTCATATATGCAATAAAATAAAAGCACTTAGAGAGAGAGTTTAATGTACAGCACCTTGACTTCTGTCCTCTTGAATGCTAGGAAAGTTGTTGGGGTATCCAGCTTGAGCTTAATTTCAGGTTTCTTTACCAATGGATCTTTCACAGTTGGTGCTACTGAAACTACTGCAGGAGCTGGTTTCTGAGGTGGTTTCTGAGTCTTTTGAGCCTGCATAAATAATAAATTAGTTATGTTTCTGTACTAACGACAAAGATTTAATCAGAGTGACAATAGAAAACATGAATATTATGAGATCTCAACATTAGCCATTAGAATACTATCTTAGATGAGACCTGGAAATTAAGCATTGAGAAAACAGGTCAGGTGGAAACCCAACTTAGATTTGTAGGGAGGTTTCCAGCTGACAGGTAGGTGGGATTGAGTCCCATACCATGGGAAGATTCCAGCAACTGACAGGCATGCTGGGTGGGACCATATATTTGAGTGGGCAAACAAAGGCGGGAGGAGGAGTCAGGAGTTAGGCCTGATGGAGGAGTGTACGGAACTGGTGGATGAAGGGACAGGGAAGGAAAATATTGGGAAAAGTTATGGTTAGAAACCAGCTTCTGGGAAGCAGATTGCAGGGCTCTTTTCAGAGAAAGCAGTAAGGTGGCAGCATTTTTGCTGAGGTAGCAAAAGGAAACTGTAGCCTGCAAAGGGAAAGCTGACGTATGGCAGTTGGACGGGGAGGTGAGTGAGACGCTCTGTACCTCGGGTGAACACACTATGCCCCCATGTTCATCTTTATAAAATAATTGTGTGGTATCCAATGCAAAATTTGTCATGTTGGGTGTCTTCGGAAGGCTCATGATGCACTGAACATGGTTGTTATAGTAATTGTTACAGTAATGTTTTAGTAAGGTTATAAATTATAATTTCATGTATATAGTTATGAGGCTGAAAACGTATCCTCATGGCTTAAAGCAAGCCTAGGCAAAAACTCTCCAAGAGCAGAGAGGCAGTTCACACCTCATCAGGGCATCTATGGGACAAGCCCAGCCCAGCCTCACAGGAACAAAGGATACTGGCCTAGGAAACAACAAAAGGATCTGTTAGACTCTCAAGTGAGTCCCCCCCCCTTCCTTTGGTCAGTTTGGAACTGCGATGAGGTAATGCTCACCTGACTCTGAAAGGAGGGAGGCAAAGCCAAGAGGGAAGAAAGAACATGATAAAAGGGAGAGACGTTTGCCATGCACTCTCTCTTCCACTTACATCTACAGACATCACCACCAAGCGACTGAAGCGCTGATCAAAGGGGAGAGCCTGGTTGAAGAGCAACCAGCCAGCCTGTGGTGAGAAGCATCTAAGTTTGTAAGGGCATTGAAAGTGTTAAGATCAGCGTAGAATGCGTTTTACTTTTATTTCATTTGACCAAATCTGACTTGTTATGCTTTGACTTATAATCACTTAAAATTTATCTTTGTAGTTAATAAATCTGTTTGTTTATTCTATCTGCAGCAGTGTGTTTGGTTTGAAGTGTGTCAGAAACTCCCCTTGGGATAATAAGTCTGGTATATATCAATTTCTTTGTTAAATTGATGAACTGATATAAACTTTCAGCATTCAGCGGGCATAACTGGACACTGCAAGACAGAGGTTCCTAGGGTAGTGTCTGGGACCAGAGATATTGGCTAGTGTCATTCGGTTGCACAATCCAAGGAGCAGCTTACATGCCAAAGGCCATGCGTGAACAGCCCAGGAGTGGGGGTTCTCACAGCAGAGCAGGGTAAGGCTGGCAACCAGAGTCAAGGATTGGAGTTACCTAGCAGACTACCAGTCCAGATAACACCAGAGGGGAACGTCACAGTGAGCGTGAAATATTTATATCGATGGATGAGTACTGCAGTGCAATTTACTGAGCACAAGTAAGAAGTCCTGAGTTCAGAGTACTGAAGATAATCAAAGTAGTAAAACGACTACTGAAATCAATTAATAACTTTCACTGGCTATAGCAAAAACATTTTAAATGAGATTTTCCTAATAGAAAGGTCATTTCAACAGGTAACATTTTGCCGGGTTATCACAAAGTAGCTTCAAAATTTAACAAAATTTCTTCTGTATAACGTCTCAGTTTTAAAAGGTCTCAAAATTCAAGATGAATGAGCTGATGATTTATGTTTTGTGCAAATAAAGATGTTTTCTTATTCCAGTGATAACTTACTTTTATGTTATTTTCAGCTTTTATAAATTGTTTCTAATACCAAAAGACACTTTTTACCTACAGATTTTGACTCGTTATGAAACTCAGAAGTCAACAGCCTGCTTACTAAAGAAATTAGTTAGACGCTATCAGATTTATTTCTTATTTTGGCTTGTGGATCTCTTCTGTGCTAACCCCAGATGCTTTTGTTTGCTTGTAACCTTTAAGCTGAATCCCCAAGAAAGCTATTTTGGGTGCTTGGTTTTTGGAATTGCTCTTTTAAAATCTAGTAAAAGCCTAAGTTCCAGATGTATTTTCTTTCTTTTTGTTTTTAATAAAATTTACCTTTTTTAAGAACAGGATTGGATTTTTAGTGTCCTAAGAGGTTTGTGCATGTTGTTCGATTAGCTGGTAGCCACAGCTAATTTCCTTTGCTTTCTTTCTCAGATGTTCCCCGGAGGGTGTGTGTGTGTGAAAGGGCTTGAGAGTACCCCACAGGGAGGAACTCCCAAGTGCTCCTTCCTGGGTTCAAAGGGAGTTTTTTGCATTTGGGTGGTGACAGCGTTTACCAAGGCCAGAGAGAAGCTGTAACCTTGGGAGTGTAATACAAGCCTGGAGTGGCAAGTATTAATTTTTAAAATCCTTGCAGGCCCCCACTTCCTGCACGTGGAGTGACAGAGTGGGGATTTTAACCCTTTACAGGTAAATCAAGCAGCGAACAGACACCAAGAGGGATTTTACAGCTAACTGGCTGACTGGGTGTCCATAAGGGAGCTCCCCCTGCCCTTCAGTTATCACAGAGCCCAAACGAATTGCTGTCTCCAAATACTACTCATGTTAGACAAAAAGCTGACTCTTACCATTCTCTTCATCTGCCTGGTACAGCGGGCACAATACCACACTAGGCGAGGATCATTGACTTCTTTGTCTGTCACCTGAGGTTTATGACAATCCTGGTGGTAGAGATTATGGCACTCCTGACACTCTACTAACTGATTTCCAGAAGTAACTGTCATTTGCCTGCAAAACAAACAATTGAGAACACGTTACTGATGAAAGCACTTTAAGGTTATCTAGTCATTGTAATCTTTGTAAGGCTTAATATAAAAAATTAGAAATATTCTTATGCTATGGATACACTTTCTATTCTTAGCAAAATGAAAAAGATCCCTTTTCTACTGTATGAGTTCTTCCTAACAACCATCTTTCAAACTTTTTGTTGCTTTGAAGTAGACTCTAAAGAAAAGCTCAGAATTTTAGATTATTATTATAAACACATCTACAAGTCACCTGTAAAGGAAAAAGTCATTTGGTTTGTTCCCTTATGATGTATAAAGCTCTGAAAAATGTTCCATTACTATTACTATTACTATACCATCTGAGTGCCTAGGGAACAATACTGTTGTAAGATGTTGAACTGTATTGCTCAACAAATAGAGTCTCAATGACAACCATTCTTATACTCCTGGGGGAATTCTGTGCCACTGTGCCCGTGCAGAATCCATGTGCCATTCAGAATTCCCCCTCCCCCCCACAGAAAATACATTCTGCCAGAAAGGAGTTGCAATTACTCGTTTTGACCACCAAGGGCTGCTGTGGCACCAGAACAGAGAGCAGCCACTCCCGGGCAGGAGCAGCCCCAGCTGCAGATAGGGAAGAGAAAGAGGCTGCCTTCCTCACAGCAAACTGCCCATGGGGCCGGGTCAGAATATGGGGGGATGGACAGCATGGGGCACGTGGGGCTGCTGGGGTGTGTGTCACAGACTGGTGTTCAGAAGGGATAGTGTGGGGGACAGACTGGGGCAGGGGCTGAGTGGGAGTGGGGGTGCAGGGACACATGTGGACAGGTGGCTGCAGGGACACATGGGGAGAGGGAAGTGGCTGAGTGGGGGTGCAAGGACACCTGGGGATGGGGGGGGGGGTGCAGGGACACACAGGGATGGGGGGGTATAGGGACATATGGGGATGGGGCAGATGTGCCTGACTGAATGAGAAGCTAGGGGTCAGCATGGCAGAGGCTCCCTAACAATCCTTCCCCCCACCCAAAATCTGTTCCATACTTCTCCCACCCACACTCAATAACCCTCCAAGTTTACACCCAGGCTCCTTCCCAGTAATTACTTCCCTCTTGCTCAGCTCCTCTGTTATCCTTGACTCCCCTCCTTCTGAGGGAGGTGGGAAATATGTTTCTGTACAGTAGTTTCAATGAATTATTACTCAGAGTTATGTATTAATATGCCTAGTAAGGAATCTATTTGTCAAAAAACATTTCCTGCATCTTTTTTGTTGTCTGTATTGTTACAGACATAGTTGCTGACAGGTATTTTAAAATAAATTACCAAAATAATTGAAACTGGTGTGATTATACTGTGCTATTTTGACAAATAAAATATGCAGTATTTTAAAATATTGTGTGTGAAATTTTAAATTTTTTGGCACGGAATTCCCCCAGGACTAATTCTTTCAGTTAAAGGAGTCAAAAAACCCAGGATGCAAGTAGTACACTATTCTGTGGAACTTTTAGTAACCATCCTTCGCTCCCCATCACAGACAGACATTAGAAACATAAGATAATGCCAACATCATGAAGAGATGGAACAGAAAGGATTAGCTATGCAGTTCTGCTTTGAAAGAAATATGTAAGCTGGTGATGAGGACTTAGTTTTGTGTGGGCCTCTGCTGAAAAAAATCACATTGTATAAGTGACAAATTAGTGACATACCCAAGACTGGAAGTATGTCTGTGAAATAGTCAAATCACATTTTCCTAATGATTTCGTCTTTCAGATGACAAATCAGGCTATTTAATTGCTAAGCTGCTTTTGCTCATCTCCCTGAGGAGCAGGTACCTAGGTAACCATGGAAACTCTATTTGTGGATGGGTGGGGAAAGGTAGTACCTTTTTTCTTTATATAACAAGGAAATGAAATCAGAAGATGTTGTCGATATAGCTGTAAGAACAATTTCTGAAAAATATCTATTTCTTTTTTAACTAGGCTATTTAAAAAACAAAGAAAGAAATGTTTCAGAAATTCTGGAGCACATTATTTATATTCAGGATATTTCAGAAGCCATTTGATTCTTGAAAAATAGATTGGGTCAGAACAAAGCATCTCTGTTTCAACTGCATGTGACAAGGGAACACACTAATCTCCATATTTTAAAACTATAAAGGACAATTTTGGATGGATTACAAAAAAATAAACTTTTCATGCCAAGAAAAGTCAAAGCCTGACTTACTTTAAGCTAGTCTTTAAATCAAGAGACAGCCTGAATGGGTTTGTATCTTTTAAAAATGGAGACAAAATTAATTTATTCATTACAGTTTAGAAGGCTATTCTTGAAAAGAGAATGCGGATTTTTCCTAAATGCTCTTTCTTTGACAGGATTTCAATGTCAACTGCAAGTCACACACAACATTTTCTTTTGTAATATTTTTGCTTTTGATTCTTTAAGGTTCCCATAACTAGTGACTTGTGTTTTTTCCTTAAACATCTGTAGGCGGAAGGGAGGGCCAGGCATTAGAGCCGGGGGAGGAAGGGGGGTAAACTTTTTGGCCCAAGGGCCACATTTGGGTATGGAAATTGTATGGCGGGCCATGAATGCTCACGAAATTGGGGGTTGGGGTGCAGGAGGGTGTGAGGGCTCCGGCTGGGTGTGTGGGCTCTGGGGTGGGGCTGTGGCTCCCGGGCCATAGTTTGCCCACCTCTGCGTTAGAGGGAGGGGATTTTGTACCACCCTCCCATACTGACATTTAAAAAAAAACAAACAAAAAAAAACAAAACAGAAAAGAAAAGAAAATGGGGGTCACTCTAGCACTGCTACTTGCACTCCTCTAATTTGCAAAGCTGCACTCAGATCTCACTCTACAATAGTGAGAAAAGTGAATAAGCAGTCTCACTGTTAGTGCATGTTTCAGGGAGTTAGAACACTTCCATTCTAATGCTGGCTCTGCAGTGACTTGATATGTGACATTGAGCAAGTCACTTCATCTCTCTGCATTTCAGATTCCCTATGTGTAAAATGGAAATAACACAGATAGCAGTACAGATAAACTGGCAAATGACTGTCTTTTTGTTCTGTGTTTGTACACTTCCTCACACAACAGGGTCCTTGCCAGGACTGGGGTTCCTCAGTGCTATTGCAATGCAAATAAGTTATAATAATAATAATATTTGGGCTCTCCTTTTCTTCTTAATGCAGTTTAGCTAAGTGTTTCACATTTGGATATGAAGTTTTCATTAGCAGTTAGCCAAATATTATGAAGTTTCACTTTCAAAACACTATACGTATTTGCTTTACTTTACAGAAGAATTCAACACCTTATTATTAAAATGTTGTGTTTAACATTGACACTTTTTTGTAGATTTTTAAAAGAGTCTAAACCATATTTGTTTACAGTATTCAGTATTTCTGCTCAGATTAAACAAAAAAGCACCAATATTGAAGCAGGAGTTAATACTGGAAATCCCAGCCCTAACAACTGAAGCCTCACTCAGTAAGCCTTAATTAAAAAAAAACAACAACTTTCTAATTCAAGGCTATAGCAGGACACAAGCATTAGTGTCCTTGAGTAGTACTGAGGAAGCAAGGACAGGTAAATAAAACATTTGACAGAGTAAGAACGCGTCTTACATAGTTGTAATAAATCTAATAAACAGCATCTTATCTGCTGTCTTAAAATGTGGTTGGGATGTTGTGCACAGGCCTGTATTCTAAGTTGCCCCAGGTAACAAAAGTTCAACTCTGACTATTAAATACAATTTTTATAAAGGTAAGCAAAAGTTGAAGATAGAAAGACTGGTCCAAACTGTATTGTTTCAGTTAGAAGAACTGGGATAAAGTTGTGACAAATATGGCAGCTTCCTACAATTTTCTTGAAAAATCTTATTGAATTCAGTTTAAGTATCTTTGGAGTCCATTGTACTAAATGTAAAGTTTAAGTGTTAAGTGGATTTCTTGGGAAATACCTAGAGGAAAGTTAATGTAAATTCCCCATTTCTAGTTATGCAAAAAACCTGATTTTTGAAGTTATGCCCTGAGCAGAGGGCCTCTGTCTGCCAATTCTGTGCCCAGAGACTGGTGACCAAAGGCCGAGGCTATGGCTACTCTACAGAGTTTGCAGCTGTGTCACTATAGCGCTGCTAGTGCAGTAGCCCTAAGCCAACAGGAGAGACCTCTCCTGCTGACATAGCGCTGTCCACACTGGTGCTTAGGTCAGTGTAACTTACATTGCTCAGAGGGGTGGCTTATTCACACCCCGAGTGACATAACTTATATCGACATAAGGTGTAGTGTGTACGTAGCCTGAGCTGTATAAAGAAACAGCTAAAATGGCCAGACTTTGTTCTGGTTCTGAATCTGAGACAATTATAGACTTGTAACTATGGTGAAACCCAGTTGTGGGTTTTGCAGGACTGACACCACTGCCTGAGGTTGGATTCGGGGGTGACTTCTAGTTAGCTCTTTAGCATGCACGGGGGTTCTTTTATTGTTGTAATGCTTTCACCTTAAGAACAATGTGCTTGCTTAGAAAGAGCTGTGTGGTTACTTGTAATCGCTGGCAATTACACTGGGCATAGCCTCCGCAGAGAGAGTTAAGTGCAGCTGGTGGCCTTTTAGGTAGTCTGGCTTGCTGAGGATATCACAGTGTAAATAAGGGAACTCCAGTTTCTGCCAAAGAGAGATTCATAGATTCTAGGACTGGAAGGGACCTCGAGAGGTCATCAAGTCCAATCCCCTGCCCTCCTGGCAGGACCACAGACCAGTGGTTCCCAAACTTTGACAACCTGTGAACCCTTTTCACTAAAATGTCAAGTCTCGTGAACCCCCTCCTAAAAATGAATATTTCCAGGGATTTAATTGAGAAACTTAACTGTAACAAGTCACCGGGACCAGATGGCATTCACCCAAGAGTTCTGAAAGAACTCAAATGTGAAATTGTGGAACTATTAACTAGGGTTTGTAACCTGTCCTTTAAATCGGCTTCTGTAACCAACGACTAATTTAATGCCAATATTTAAAAAGGGCTCTAGAGGTGATCCCGGCAATTACAGACCGGTAAGTCTAACGTCAGTACTGGGCAAATTAGTTGAAACAATAGTAAAGAATAAAATTGTCAGACACATAGAAGAACATAAATTGTTGGGCAAAAGTCAACATGGTTTCTGTAAAGGGAAATCATGCCTTACTAATCTATTAGAGTTCTTTGAAGAGGTCAACAAACATGTGTCTGTACTGTGTACAGATGTGGTCCCCTCACCTCAAAAAAGATCTACTGGCATTAGAAAAGGTTCAGAAAAGGGCAACTAAAATGATTAGGGGTTGGGAACGGGTCCCATATGAGGAGAGATTAAAGAGGCGAGGACTTTTCAGCTTGGAAAAGAGGAGACTAAGGGGGGGGATATGATTGTGGTATATAAAATCATGAGTGGTGTGGAGAAAGTGAATAAGGAAAAGTTATTTACTTGTTCCCATAATACAAGAACTAGGGGCCACCAAATGAAATTAATGGGCAGTCAACCTGTGGAACTCCTTACCTGAGGAAGTTGTGAAGGCTAGGACTATAACAGGGTTTAAAAGAGAACTGGATAAATTCATGGAGGCTAAGTCCATTAATGGCTATTAGCCAGGATGGGTAAGGAATGGTGTCCCTAGCCTCTGTTTGTCAGAGGGTGGAGATGGATGGCAGGAGAGAGATCACTTGATCATTTCTTGTTAGGTTCACTCCGTCTGGGGCACCTGGCATTGGCCATTGTCGGCAGACAGGATACTGGGCTGGATGGACCTTTGGTCTGACCCAGTATGGCCATTCTTATGTTCTTATGTATTACATTATGAAAACAGCAACACTCTTCCAAGATCTCACTTTTGTAGCTTGTATCACTTTGAATAAGCCTGTTATAAGACAAGGCTCCTATGTTTCATCAAGGAGTATCAGATGTGAAACAGCATGAAGGTATTTAAGAAGCCAATCCAAAGAGTTCCTCCTACACAAGCATTCGGGGCTTGAGCAGTCGAGACAAACAATGCACGTTACAACAAAACTTAAACTTCATAATAATTTTAAAAACAATCCTAGCTGCCTATTTAATTTTAAGAACAGCAAAAAATATCCACCTCCCTTTCCATTCCTTATAAGGAGTCTTGAAGTTTAAATCTCCTCAGTGTGATAGATATGCTTGCTTTGATCTGCTTAGCTCTTGGAAGTCCAGGGGCTCCAGGCTGCTGGCCCTGTGCTGCTTGGGGTCCCTAGGGACAGCTCTGTGTGCCATTAGGAATTTTTTCCCGGGAACCCCCTGTAAAATTACCCCAGTTTGGGAACCACTAGTCTAGACCATCCCTGATAGACATTTATCTAACCTACTCTTAAATATCTCCAGAGATGGAGATTCCACAACCCTCCCTAGACAATTTATTCCAGTGCTTAACCACCCTGACAGTTAGGAACTTTTTCCTAATGTCCAACCTAAACCTCCCTTGCTGCAGGGAGTTCCATCTTTTGCAACAGAGCTATAAACCCGTAACCAAAAAGGCTAGCTAAAAGCAATGCCTTAACAAGCCTGACAATGGTAAAAGTTTGCCAAGTCATGGAGTGGCTGAAAAAACATATGCTGGGCTTGTGCTTCTCCAGCAGCAAGACTGCAAGTGTAAATCAGCTCCACAGACAAAAGCTGCATTTTCTTTCTTGGCTGTTCTTTTACCTCTTCTTTTGTGCATGTTTTTTTGTCTTAAAAGAAACTGGATCTGACTTCAAGGACAACAGCAGCAGTAACATCTCAAGACCAGCTAAACTCAAAACCTTTTCCCCTCAAAAGGACAGTTAATACCATTGTTAATACCATCTAAAAAGTCTGTCAAATAGGGGTAAAAGACTCTATTCAGCTAAAAGGGAATAATGTAAATTGTTAAAATGAAAGCTTTACTTAATACTTTGCATTTCAAATGCTTTAACTGTTTTTCCTTCTTTTTCTGTGTCTTTAATAAAAGATTAAAAAGACTTTCTCCCATTTATAACAATCATCATAAAAGTCTGCAATAACTTGACACAAAAATTCAAACCACAATTAACTGTTTGAAGTTGTAACTGCAACAACTTATCCATTGTTGGACCCGAGATACTCCTTAATTAACACAGCAAGAGCCTGAAAAGTAACTGAATAAGTAAGTAAGTAAATAAATAAGATAAATTTTCTTATTCAACAACTTTGATCCGTGTCACAAAATACGTGCTTGCTACTTTTTCCTTCTACTAGCCCTGCAAAGCTTGTACGTCACCAACAGAATTGTCACTTAAGTTACAATTTCAAAGTCATTATTAGTAGTGAAGATGCATAAGTCAGACAAACCCATCTTCACTCATTAATTCCCAGATCAATTTTCAGGGCTGGCCATTCAAAAAAACAAAACAAAAACAAACCATTTTTACTTGTAAACCAATTGAAAATCATTTTGGAAACATGGAAAAACAAACATAGAATGTTATCAATGTCACTTTTAAAACACACTTCAGAATAGAGCCTAACTTGAAGCGCACTGCTCATAGGTAGTGATTAACTGTAAAGTTTGACTACCAATATTTAAAATGAATACTTGTTGTGCAATATTTATATACTGGCTACTTAAGATGTTCAATGATTCTCCCGCTCCACCCAAGATGTGCAGAAGTCTTATCATTAGCAAAACATTGTTATGGTAAATAATTCCTCCAAAGACTTGATATTTGTCTTACTGTGACTTAGAAATTTTTCTTCTTAAAGGCCTCACATTTCAGGAAAGCATCTGTATTCAGGAAGCCACTTAAACATATGATTAATTTGAGGTATGTGCTTAAGTCCCATTGAAGTGCTTTCTACAATCAGGTCTAAGATTATTTATAAAATAAAAAAAACTCTGGTCTAATTTGATATGGAGACACTGAGAGACGACAAATATAGAACTAATTTGTCATTTTCATAGAAGAACTCATTAGAAGGAG
This sequence comes from Emys orbicularis, assembly GCF_028017835.1. Taxonomy (NCBI): domain Eukaryota; kingdom Metazoa; phylum Chordata; order Testudines; family Emydidae; genus Emys; species Emys orbicularis. The sequence goes on along the minus strand of NC_088687.1, from coordinate 33,538,151 downwards.
TGTGTGTGTCTGACAAAGCATGAGTCACTTACCGGCAAACAACGCAGGCTAAGCCCATTTCCATGGCAAAATCATCAGCACTGGTTTCATCAAAACTAGACAGATCAGGCATGGATAAATCCTTGCTAGTCTGGACTGTGATAGGGGACGAACGAGTCTCTTGCTTCTCTAGCCTGGGTTTCTTTGGAACATCAACTCCTTCACCAATTTCCACTTTCATCTATTAAACACCACACACAGAGATGGTGAAAATGTGAAAAGTTAGTGGTTAGTTGTTATCTAAACAACTAACTGGCATAATTAATTTACAAATACAAGTAGGTAAATTATGCGCTGTGGATCTGCACAATACATCTGGCATGCTTTCCTAGAGATAGAAATACATTCCCACCATAACATTTGTGAACTAAAAGCATAGAAAAGTCATCAGTTGCACAACTCACAATGATTTGTAAAAGATTCAGTGGTCTTATATATATATATATATATATATAAAACAGTTTAGCATATTTTTATTGATTCTTCTCCTCCCCAAAAAAAGTAGTATATAAAGACATTTGGGAAAAGTTATGATAAATCTTCTGTTGTACTGTCGGGTCTGTGCTAACTTATGATCCTATGGAGCGAGAGGTGACATGCTGCAGATGCAACTACAATGAGTCAGAATAGCCAAGTTCTGCATGAACAATTTGATTTTGGATGAATAATAATTTTAAATTCAAGCACAAAAGGAGCTCTTTTAGTCCACTATTATTTCACTATTAGAACCAAAATTGGGCTTACTTTATCAGCAGTCCTCTTCTCTGTTTCTTTTTTCACCTTTTCTGTTGTGATGGGCTTGCCATTATTGTTGCCTGAAGGCAGACTGGACGAAGCTTTAGGCTCCTGCTTACTGGAAATTGGCTTGGTAATAGACACTTTGGGTTGCTCTACTTCCTAAAAAAATGAAAAAAATGCTGATAAACATAACACATAAGACACTTGCTACTTTGCAACTGCTTAGGTCACAAATCTAGGTAAGCATCATATTTTCTATACACTCATTTAAAAAATGGCACAACATTGTATAACCAGTCGTATAACAAGTGTTTCCATTTTTTTTTAATCTTCTCAGAGGTAAATATTACTGGGATCTAGAACAACATTAACCAATCAAATCACATATGTGAATAAGTGTACCTTGGCCCTCTGGAGTGAATTCTACCCCACCTCCATCTCCTCTTACTATTCACCATTTCAGAGAGAAGTTTGTTTATTTTTCTGGATCCCTAAGTGCATCTTCCCTTTGGAACGTTAATATCAAAGGTAAAACTTTCATACTTCCAAAATTCACAGCCACAATGAGCAGATATTTTCAGATAGTTCTGATGACAAAATTCAATTTACGTAACCATATATAAATTGGCTTCTGGTGTCAGTGAACATCAATATCTCATTCCTTCTGGGAGGAAAATATTGATCTTTGCTTAATCTTGGTCAATATTTACCTCTTGGGTCAATAAATCTTGATATGCATCTCAACACAAGTCAATAACTGCTTATTTGTGTCAGTGATGGATAATAATCAGGTCAATTTTGAACATAAGTGATTAAATTAGTCCCAAAAGCCAAAGCAATATGTGTGAAAATCAGAGACTGAGCAAGGTGCCATGACTGAAATTTCAGTTCCTTTGGAAACAAGAAACCACAACTGGGCACTTAATACAGGTTATCCACTTGGCAGTGGAAAACAGTAGTTTATTGGTGAGGTCCCTTTAATATAATATTCTCCATCTTAAACAGTGTTTAGTAATTGTTCGCTTAATGCACTACTGGAAGAAGCTCAGACACTACAGTGATGAGCATGACATAAGAACCTATACAGAATAGAACATGACACACAATTTTTTTTCATTTGTCATGTGTGCTAGTTGTTTTGGTTCTGCAAATCATTTTGACTTTAAAACCTGCCCCTCAACTTTTTTTTTCTTCTTGCTGCATACAAATTAATCAACAGAATGTACAGAAAACTGATGTGGTTTTACCATTATCTGGCTACACCGCTTAAGATTTACACTCATCAACAATAATTAACCTGCATTTTTATGAGCTTTTAGTTCTAATTTTTGATTCAGGATGGATGAGCAACATGGTACAGAAGTAACAGACACACCACCACCAAAGCCAGGATAAAAGTATTCAGAAAGCACCATGTTACAAAGAGCCCCTCCCACCCTAACAGGGAACAGCTCTCTTCCAAGACCAGACACTGTGCCACTGAAGTCAATATGAATTTTTCCTCTAACTTCAATGGCACCAGAATCAAATGCATAAAGGTCAGTGATCAAGTAATAACATAGCTACTCCGCAAGTCTGTTTTCTCCCCCTTTCTGACTCTCATAGTTCTTCAGCTATAAAACTTGAAACAGGAATAGCTGGAGCTTTAATACTGCATATAAAAACGACCTACATGTTCTATTCATGCGAATACCTTTTGTGAAGGACGATAGCTTGAATCAATTCCTCTGGCCAAAGACTCATCAAGCAGAGCTTTTAGCTTTTCAGCAGAATCCTTACTCTTTGAATGCAGGAAGCCCAGGGCTTTCAAAAAGATGGGATCAAGTTCCAGGTTCACTGTAGCAGCCATAGTAGCTTCTTTGAAAGGAAATGAAAAAGAAGTCATTGAACTTTATTCATATGGAGTACAACTCAAATAACACAACAGCTAATAATCTCAAAGACAACTCTTTTCAGGTACAAGAAATGGACACATTATTTATCACATCAGTCTAGGCATAGATATGAATTTAAAAAACAAAACGGATAAACAAAGCCACAAAAGCCAACTACCTTCCACCTCCATTAGGAGACAATGAATTCGCTGCCTTCTAGAAAGACAGAGTAGCAGCATCTTATCCCACAGCTGAAGTAATGTCAGATTCTGAATTTGGCAGCCGCAAAGTCAGAAAATCAAATGTATTGTATTTATGAGAATGCAACCCGTATTTCAGAATATCGTTATTCAGAACATAAGCAAAATTCAAGTGCAATAAATTAAAAGTGAGTGACAGCTTCAAGAAAAGAAACTAATAGGTTGTAGATTTCCTCCTTATATAATAAAATACTAAACTTTCATTGCATGCACACTGCCTTTCATCTGGTTGCTCACTAACACCAACATATATTTGGAAAAACAATTTTCTTTGCGGACACAATTTCACTTTTTGAACTTTTCAGAACAATAGCTTCTCATTATAACACCTAGAACAGTTACTTCACAATTTTTGTTTTAAAAAAAAAAAGATAAAATCTAGTTGTCAATTGCTTAATTTTAACTGACAAAGCAAGGAAATTAAGTATCCAGGCTATTATTTGTCCAAGTCCCTTTGTGATTATTGATTACATTTGATGACAAGTAAAAATTATCTAGGGTTTGAGATGCCACAATATACAATGAGGTGAAGTGAGGGAAAGGGACAGAATTAATCTAAAAACATCTTTTCTTGATAGCAGCAATTTTTTTCCACATCTGAGTTTTCTCCGCTCAGTTAAGCTACATAACTAATTCTTTCTACCTAGATAAGCAAGGAGCTGTCAGTATCAGCAACATAAATTCCAGGAAAGGGCAATTACATAAGAGATCCTCCTTACAAAAGAAGAAATACTCCCAAATCAGCAATATATCTTTATTATTTCAGTTTAAGGAAAGCTACCGCAAATAAAGGCTTCCGGTCTCTTCTAAAAAGCGTGAGATGTAAGTATTCTTAATCCCTTTTATCATCATGCCACATTTATTGGGATTTCTTATTTCCAACCCTATAATTTAGAAAACTCTTTTAAAAGAGCGTTCATGCCACTCTCCTAAAAAGTACAGCTTGGACATGTACTCTGGTTCCAGCTTGCAGAGCCTTGCCTGACTGAATTCTTCTTGATGTTAAGCACAGTGAAAATAGTGAACTTTAACCTCTCTGGACAATCCACCAGCAGTGGCAAGCTGCTCCATCACTGCTTGCCTGGAAGTCTCCAGGAGTCTTTATCTCATGCTGGGCTTTCACAAGACACTAGAGAATCACTCTACCAAGATCATCAAGGAGTTCAGCATATAATAGACTTCATAAGGATTTTATCAATGGACCCAGCAGAGAGCTAAGAATTCTATTCAGAACCTTTTCTCTATTCCTTAATCGTTGCTTCTTGTCAAATCATATCTCAGTGGCCACAGAACTTCTACTAGTATCTCCGAAACACCAGTAACTCTGGTTTTGTACTGAGCAAGCAAAGACTACAGTGTAAGCCCATCTCAGGGCAACTCAGTTTCGCTTTGATGTATATAATAATGGAATTTAACGCACATGGAAAGTGGTTATCCTTCTCTCTCATACATCCACCTATGGTAACTGCTCAGGCCACTCTTGTGATCTGTGGGCTGTATTACCTGCTCTTTTTCTTTGTTCAGTATTTACGGTCTGCGTTTCAGTAGCATAGACTGTATCTCTAGGTCTCTGTTAAATCCCCAAAGATATGAAGTATGTGGGATAACAGAACCCTTATCACAGACATTGGAATAATGTACTGCTTGAGGAACTTGAAGTTCCTTTCTTGTGAGTTTTCCTGTTTACAAGGCTCCATATAACATATTGACATAATCAGAACAGATATTAGTAACCAGCCAAACTCAGGATGTGATTTCTTGAATTAAAAGAACTCTGAGAAAATGACTATAAGCAATGTTGAGTCCAACAGCACAAGGACAATTTTGTTTTCTAACAGGTAACAGTTCATAGATCTAATTCTAACTTCAGCTTTTAAGAACTCTACTGTCAAGGAATTGTTAAAAAAAAGAGCACTGTTTGTGTTCAATCCTTTGATCTGCATACCATGGCTTTCTATCTCTCTTCTGACCTCCAGGTTAATATCATCATAATGCTGCATACCAGTACTGTCACAGTTAAGAATTTGTCTGTCTCTACTATAATCTCTCATTTTCAGGGGGTTTATAAGGCTATTTAAAATATGCAGCAGGCTGAAACTTGGCACACAAGGGCTCAGCATGGAAATGAAATTTCAATTTAAAAAGATCTATTTTGTTGCTTTTTAAGATAAAGAAAGTGGGAAAATTTATTTAGCAGAGTGAGATGCTCATATGCTAACTTAAAAATGGACTTGATCTGCAAAAATAAGGTTGATGATCTGCTCTCCTTACATGCACAGGTCTCTTACTGGAACACAACAAAAAAGGAAGTTTTATACTGGCCCATTGTCTGTCTGATCCAGCATCTTGCCATTTACAGTGGCCAGTACTACAAACATTACAGTAATGAAAGGAAGGATGATCCAGTGGTTAGGTCACTAGACTGGGGCTTGGCAGACTGGGGTTCAATTTCCCCCCGTCACAGTCTGCCTTGAGCCAATCACTTAGTCACTCTGTGCCTCAGTTCCCTATCTGTACAATGGGGATAACAATATTTCCATACTGCACAGTTATGAGGAGGAATAAAGTCAGTGAAGCACTCAAATACTATGGTAATGGAGGTGATATAAGTAGTATCTTCGATAATATGCAAGAAACCCCATAATGGACAATTATGAAATAACCTCCCGCTTATGAAATAACCACCTTTCTTAACTGCTGTCAGTGGTTGGCTGAGTAAGGCCTGAGAGCTTATATTTCTAATTTAAAGAAAAAAAAATACAAAAAACCCTCCACCCCATATAGTGAAACCAAGGATATTCTCATTCATATATATGTCTAATACTCCTCTGAAGCCTATAAACCTCATGGCCTCAATGGTATCTTGTGGCAATGAGTACCACACTAATTATGTACTACCTGCAAAAAGTATTTGCTTTTATCATTTTAAATTTATTCATTTAAATTTCAGTTTAAAGGTCCTCTTGTTCTTATATTATTGAAAAGGATAAATAGAAGCACCAACTTGATTGTTCATATTCTATTCATTATTTTGTATATCCCTTTTATGTCTCTTCTTATTCACCTCCTCTCTCAACTAAATGAACCCAATCTTTTTCATGTCTCTTCATATGCAAGTCTCGCCACTCCACTAACTATTTGCATCACCTGTTTATGAACTCCTTTTTATGTCATATCTTTTTTGAGACAGGGTGCCAGAACTGAACACAATATTCCAAGAAAGGGCACACCACTGATTTATATGACAGTATTATAACAGTGCAGTATAATCAATCCTATTCTTTATAAAACCTAACATTGCTTACTATTTTGACTACTACTAATTATCAAGAAGAGCGTTTTCATTTACAATAACAACCTAGGTTGTCTTCAGAAATAGCTTAGAATCCAGAAATGTGAATTAATAGTTCAAGGTGAAACGTATTGGAAGGAAAATTTTGTAGTTGTCAATACTAAATTTCACTTGTCAACATGCTGACAATTCACCTGTGTTTTTTTGGTTCCACTATTCATCACAGTCTTCTCTGGTTTTGACTAATTAAATAATTTTATGTCTGCAAATTTTGCTTTCTCACTGCACCCCACCCCTTTTTCAGACCACCAATATATTAAATACCCACCCTAGCACACTGCATGTACCCACCACCCAATATAACATACTGCCTGGCTAAAAACTGACCTTTTATTCTTACTCTTTGTTTACAGTTTTAGATCTATGACAGAGCACGGCCTTTCACAGAAAGGCTTTTAGTCTCTCATTAGGGACCTAAAAAGCTTTTTGGAAGTCCAAATATATTATATTAACCAGTTCTCCTTTATCCATTATTTAGTAAATTACAGCAATATAATTTTTAGGGCTGTTGAATAATTGCAGTTAACTCAAAAAAATTAACTGTGATTAAAAAAATTAATCGTGATTAATCGCACTGTTAAACAATAGAATACCAATTGAAATTTATTAAATATTTTTGGATGTTTTTCTACATTTTCAAATATATTGATTTCTATTACAACACAGAATACAAACAGTATAGTGCTCACTTTATATTATTTTTTATTACAGATATTTGCACTGTAAAAATGATAAACAAAAGAAATAGTATTTTTCAATTCACCTTATACAAGTACTGTAGTGCAATCTCTTTATCATGAAAGTGTAACTTACAAATGTAGATTTTGTTGTTGTTACATAACTGCACTCAAAAACAAAACAATGTAAAACTTTAGATCATACAAGTACACTCAGTCCTACTTCTTTTTCAGCCAATTGCTAAGACAAATAAGTTTGTTTACATTTACAGGAGATAATACTGCCCTCGTCATGTTTACAATGTCACCTGACAGTGAGAACAGACGTTTGCATGGCACTTTTGTAGCTAGCGTTGCAAGGTATTTACGTGCCAGATAGGCTAAACATTCATATGCCTCTTCATGCTTCAGCCACCATTCCAGAGGACATCCTTCCATGACGATGATGCTTGTTAAAAATTTGTGACTGAACTCCTTGGAGTAGAATTGTGTCTCCTATTCTGTTTTAGCCACATTCTGTCATATATTTCATGTTATAGCAATCTTGGATGATGACCCAGCACATGTCCATTTTAAGAACACTGTCACAGAAGATTTGACAAAATGCAAAGAAGGTACCAATGTGAGATTTCTAAGGATAGATACAGCACTCGACCCAAGGTTTAAGAATCTGAAGTGCCTTCCAAAATCTGAGAGCGACGAGGTGTGGAGAATACTTTCAGTCTTAAAAGAGCAACTCTACAATGCGGAAACTACAGAACCCAAACCACCAAAAAAGAAAATCAACCTTCGGCTGGTGGCATCTGACTCTGATGGTGAAAATGACCAAAGCGTCGGTCTGCTCTGCTTTGGATCGTTATTGAGCAGAACCTATCATCAGCATGGACGCATGTATTCTGGAATGGTGGTTGAAGTATGAAGAGACATATGAATCTTTAGCGCACCTGGCACATAAATATCTTGTGATGCTGGCTACAACAGTGCCATGCGAACACCTGTTCTCACTTTCAGGTGACATTGTAAACACGACGTGGGAAGCATTACACTGGTCTACAATTTTTGAGAAGTCGTTTGTTTCAGAGATAAAATGTGCTATTTATTATGTATTTTGATGTGCTGAATTCAAATATGACAATTAAAACAACTGATTGGCTACTGTTTCTAAGATATTTAAGTTTTTACATTTTATGTCTAGGTATATTGTGTAGCTAGTAGAGTTTTAATCATAAATTGTAAACCTAGGTCTTTTCATGTGTTTATGGTTGCTTTACATGATAATATTTCACCTGTCCTGTTTATGTAACACTTTAAAAATCAGTAAAAGGGTTATATAAATAAAATTTATTATGAAACAAAAGGCAAAAAACTATTCTGTACATAGTTTAGTCCTATTCAGTGTCTACTCGGCGCTTCTTGGCTTGTCTCTTGTATTCATTAAATGGAGCATCTCTTGTCACTGTCCAGCAATAGTCTGCAAGCATTGATGGGCTCCATTTGCCCTGATAGCGTTTCTCCATTGTTGCAATGTCCTGGTGAAATCGCTCGCCGTGCTCGTTGCTCACTGCTCCGCAGTTCGGTGGAAAAAAAATCTAGATGAGAGTGCAAAAAATGTATCTTTAGTGACATGTTGCAACCAAGGCTTTTGTATGCCTTGAGGAGGTTTTCCACCAACAACCTGTAGTTGTCTGCCTTGCTGTTTCCAAGAAAATTTATTGCCACTAACTGGAAGGCTTTCCATGCCGTCTTTTCCTTGCCACGCAGTGCATGGTCAAATGCATCATCTCGAAGAAGTTCACGAATCTGAGGACCAACAAAGACACCTTCCTTTATCTTAGCTTCACTTAACCTTGGAAATTTTCCACAGAGGTACTTGAAAGCTGCTTGTGTTTTGTCAATAGCCTTGACAAAGTTCTTCATCAGACCCAGCTTGATGTGTAAGGGTGATAACAAAATCTTCCTTGATTCAACAAGTGGTGGATGCTGAACACTTTTCCTCCCAGGCTCCAATGACTGTCGGAGTGGCCAATCTTTCTTGATGTACTGGGAATCTCTTGCACGACTATCCCATTTGCAGAGAAAACAGCAGCACTTTGTGTATCCAGTCTGCAGACCAAGCAAGAGAGCAACAACCTTCAAATCGCCACAAAGCTGCCACTGATGTTGGTCATAGTTTATGCACCTCAAAAGTTGTTTCATGTTGTCATAGGTTTCCTTCCTATGGACTGCATGACCAACTGGAATTGATGGCAAAACATTGCCATTATGCAGTAAAACAGCTTTAAGACTCGTCTTCGATGAATCAATGAACAGTCTCCACTCATCTGGATCGTGAACGATGTTGAGGGCTGCCATCACACCATGGATGTTGTTGCAGGCTACAAGATCACCTTCCATGAAGAAGAATGGGACAAGATCCTTTTGACAGTCACGGAACATGGAAACCCTAACATCACCTGCCGGGAGATTCCACTGCTGTAGTCTGGAGCCCAACTGCTCTGCCTTACTCTTGGGTAGTTCCAAATCCCTGACAAGGTCATTCAGTTCACCTTGTGTTATGAGGTGTGGGAAATTTCTCTCCAAATCATTGGCACTGCAAAAGGCATAGATTTCCTTTTCCTGTTCAACCACTGGCGAAGATTTGTTGCACAAGTGTTGCAGCGTATGTGTGGGGCCCACCTCTTGTCCTGATCTCCAATTTTGCAGCCAAAATAAAGGTGATAGGCTTTCTTAACCATAGTGCTTATACTGCGCTTTTGTGATGCAAAAGTCACTTCACCACAAACAGAGCAGAAGTTATCTGCACTGTTCACACAAGTACAAGGCATCTCTGCTCACTTTGGCTAAACAGAAATGTGTCCCTTTGCAAAATCAAACACTGACAAATAAGAGAGCACGACACTGTATGATTTCTAGAGCTGATACAGGGCAATTTGTTCAGCAGAGTGATGTAAGCTTTCGCAATACCAGCTTCAGATTGCATCATTCATTGTTTTGCCTAAAAAGCAAGTACTGTCCAAACCCAGTCATAGATTTATTCATAGATCCAGTCAAAGATGTATTTTAGTCATTTCTGGTTTAAATTGAGATCCCTTCCCTTTATAACTCACTTATCCTCCGCCATTCCCAAGTCAAGGGTTGTATATACTGACCCAATAGCATATCTTGAAAACTAGAGCCAATCAACAATTTTAAGCATCATTTTCGTTCTCAGTGACCCAGAATTAGTAAAGTTTGACTACATTTATTTCAGAAGCATTTTGGCTGTAGAGCAGTGTTATCTCCTGCAAATTGCAACCAAACTTGTTTGTCTGAGCGATTGGTTGAAGTAGGACTGAGTGGACTTGCAGGCTCTAAAGTTTTACATAGTTTTATTTTTGAATGCAGTTATTTTTTGTCCCTAATTCTACATTTGTAAGTTCAACTTTCATTATAAAGAAATTGCACTACAGTACAGTAACTCCTCACTTAAAGTCGTCCCAGTTAACATTGTTTCATTGTTACGTTGCTGATCAACTAGAGAACATGCTCGTTTAAAGTTGCGCAATGCTCCCTTATAACATTGTTTGGCAGCCGCCTGCTTTGTCCACTGCTTGCAGGAAGAGCGGCCCGTTGCAGCCAGCTGGTGAGGGCTTGGAACCTGGATGGACCGGCAGCCCCCCTATCAGCTCCCCGTTCCCCTAAGTTCCCTGTGCGGCAGCCGCTCAGCAGGCTATCAACTGCCGGCAGTTCAGCTGTCCCTCCCCTCACTGCCATGTGCTGCTCCTGCCCTCTGCCTTGGAGCTGCTCCCTGGAGCCTCCATCTTGCTGTGCGGGGGATACGAGGGGGGAGAATAGGGGGGCTAATGTCAGGGTGTCCCCCTCCCCCTGCTCCCCACTTACACCATCTTCCATAGAGGCGGGGCGGACACACGACTGGGCTCAATGGAGGGAGCTTCCTGGCAGCAGCTGCCGTCTCAGCTTGTTGATCAACTTAAAAAGGCAGTGTACTTAAGAGTGGGGTCAGCATACTTAAAGGAGCAATGCACAACTCTCTCTCACACACAGGGTGTGTCTCTGTCTGCCATGCTGTCTCCCCTCCCTCCATTTGTGCTGCCTTATAGAGTGTGAGGCTACATTAACGAGTTAAACCTTGAGGGCTCAGCCAATTGCTAGTTCATCATTTAGCAGTAAGGCATTCGCTGGGAAATATCCCACCCTCTGACTTTACCACCTCAACCAAGCTTCACAATCATCATTGCTGTGTACCAGTATTAAATTGTTTGTTTAAAACTTATACTGGATGTGTGTGTGCGAGTATGTATATATATATAGTCTTTTGTCTGGTGAAAAAAATTTCCCTGGAACCTAAATCCCCCTATTTACATTAATTCTTATGGGGAAATTGGATTCGCTTAACATCGTTTCGCTTAACGTCGCATTTTTCAGGAACATAACTACATTGTTAAGTGAGGAGTTACTGTACTTGTATTAGGTGAATTGAAATAAACTATTTATTTTGTTTGTTACAGTGCAAATATTTGTAATAAAAATAAATACAAAGTGAGCACTGTATGCTTGGTATTCTGTGTTGTAATTGAAATCAATATATTGGAAAATGTAGAAAACATCCAAAAATATTTAAATAAATGGCATTCTATTATTGTTTAACAGTGCGATTAATCGCAATTAATTTTTTTAATCGTTTGACAGCCCTAATAATTTTCCTTTGCAGAATAAGTGCTGGTTTGTGTTTTATATTCAGTTTTCCTTGTACTGCAGTGCAGTTCATTGGTCTGTAATTACCAGGACCATCCCAGTGCCTTTTTATATGAAAGTTAAATTTGCTACTCTCCAGTCCTCACACAGAGGGAATTATGTTAATTAAACTGAATTTTTTGTTAGCAGCTCAGCCACGTAAGTTCCTTCGGAACTCTGATTTTCACCATTTGGTCCAGTGACTTCTTGTTCTTTATCCGTTTATTCCAGCACCTCCTCTTCTGAAACCAAAGAATACCTCCAGCTTTACTATATGAAAAGTAGGGGTCTAGAGCATGTATCTCCAAAGGTTCCTTTGTGATTAAGAGAGATGCAAAGAATCAGCTGAGCTTTTCCAAAATTGCTCCCTTCTCCCCCTATTTGCCCAGGAAACCCAACAATTCTCTTGGAGGCTACCTGCTTCTAACACAGTGGTTTCCAAACTTTAAAGGCCCGCAAACCCCTTTCACTAAATTGTGAAATCTCGTGAATATTTTCAGGGATTTAAGTTTAAATTTCCTCAGTGTGATGGATGCCCCAACTGCCCGGCCCCGCTCTCCCTGGGGCTCGGGGTGTCTGCCCTGCAACCGGGTCCCACCTGCTGTCTCCAATGCCCGGGGTCCTCTGTCCGCCATTAGTGAAATTTTTCTGGCGAACCCCCTGTAACGTTCTGCGAACCCCCGTTTGGGAACCACTGTTCTAACAATTACATATTTTCATCTTTGTATTAGGTCAGGCTGTATTGCTGTTCAGATTCAGTTTTAGCTCCTATTTTCAAATTTTCTTGCCCCTAGTTCACATGCCATTGTATTGGTCCATCTCTTTCACCAGTGGGCCCTGGAAAAGAAGGGGCATGGTTAAGGGGTTGAGGTGATCCCGCAGTGTCCATCTTGGGGAGATTTTTCTGGAGAGGAGGGTATGTAGACAGACAGCTGAAGGGGAACCTGGATTGAGGGCACACTTTGTTTCTGCATTCATATAACCATGACTTACTGATTGCTGCCTAAAAGCTGCCTCACTTAGGGGAAGTGGCCATAAAGATACTGGATACTGCCTGAGTGCATGTTATTGTTCGTTGATTTAGGTCACTGGTTAATTGTTTCATGGTTTATATCTCAATTGTTTATCCTCCCCACCCATTCCTAATCAACGCACCACCTTGTATAATAAACAATTTGCCTACTGAAGTTCACCAGGTTCTGGAAAGCCCTTAGATGTTGTCTTCATGGAGATTTTCAGGTGAGGATCAAGCTTTGGTTAAAACTGAACTCTGGGACCAATCACAAGGCCACAATTTTAACCTCAGTAATATACCACTTTGGATGTAAGGATTATTTATATTCATAGATTCCAAGGCCAGAAGGGACCATTGTGATTATCTAGCCTGACTTCCTGTATAGCACAGGCCATAGAACTTCCCCATAATTTCTAGAACATCTCTCTTAGAAAAACATTCAATCTTGATTTAAAAATTTCTAGCAATGAAGACTCCACCATGACCCTTGGTAAGTTGTTCCAATTGCTAAAAAATTACACCTTATTTCCAATTTGAATTTGTCTAGCTTTAATTTCTAGCCACTGGATCATGTCATACCTTTCTCTGCTACATTGAAGAGCCCATTATTAAGTATTTGTTCACCAAGTACTCAGACTGTTGCAGTCAAATCACCCCTTAATTCTCTGTTAAAATAAACAGATTGAGAGCTCCTTAAGTCTCTCATTATACAGCATGTTTTCTAATTCTTTATTCATTCTTGTGGTTCTTCTCTGAACCCTTTCCAATGTATCAGTATTGTTCTTGAACTGTGGACACCAGAATTGGACAGAATATACCAGCAGCAGTCATACCAGTGCCAAGTACAGCTTTATATTAGATTCCCTTTAAGAAGGGAGCAGTGATCTCAAGTCTACTAATTCCGTGTCTTGAGAATTTTTTAAATATACAAAATCAAAATATAAAGATAAAAAACTGATTATAGTCTTTCACCACTGCAAATTTTAAACCACAGGCTGACTATGCTACACATGAAGATAAATTATGCCCAAATTACATGTGGTCATTTCTTAACTGAATATTTGTTGATCTACCTGCTGTCTGTCTGGTTTTAGATTGTGAGCTCCTGGGGGCAGGGATTATGCCTTCTTCTCTATATGGAAAGCACTTATCACATGATGGGGTGCTACCACAAATAAAGAATAACTGTCCAGCACCAAATCTTTCAGTTTTATTCCAATGTTAACCATTTAACTAGTTTGCATTTAACTCAGGTGTGAATATATACAGGCTGTGTCTTCAAAGGAAAATGTGTTTTAATTTTGAAAGAGATTTAGTATTCAAGTGAAGTTCAAAAATCATACAACCAGAATTGGAAAAGACCTGACAGAAACAAGTCCCTGCTAGCTGTTTATAACAGCAGCACCCAGGAGCACAGCTAATGAGAACCTTCCATTATCAGTTACTATAGTGACCTAAACTCAGCACTGTCTACAAAAATCAAGTATGCGCATCTGTGTGGCAGGATAGGGAAATTATTCATTGTGTACAGCAAAAAACAAAACTGCACTGAAGATTAAAGCAAAATAAAGTGGCCATTCTTCTACGGGGAAACTTCAGCAGTACAAAGGGAAAGGGCCTCATCACTAGGTCGATAATAAACCATTGGTTTGTACAGTGGTAAGTTTCCTAAAAGACTGAAAACGTAATCGCGTAGTCAGGAAACCAGCAAGCCAAAGGAGGGGGAATTGCTCGGCCCAGTGATCAGCCCCCCTGCACTGCAATAACACGACGCTGCCCCCCTGGTCAGACAGCCTGAGCGCGACTCCCAGCCGGGCCCGGAGGGAAGCCTCGGCTCTGGACCGTGGCAGCTCGCCCAGCCCCGGCACCGGAGGGATTTCTCAGCACATCTGGGGTGTATCCGCGGGCTCCGTCCTTGCCCGGGCTGTGCAGCGCCGAGCTCGGCCCGGCCGCTCGCGGGTTAGGCCCAGCGCGACTGCCGGGCAGGCTGGGGAGCCCGCGGGACTCACGGGGACGGTATGGGGGGCGCAGCCTGTGGCCCGGCCCGGCCCGGCCCCGGACCTACCGCCACCTCACCCGGCTCCTCCCAGGAGCCTCCGCCCGCTCCTTACCCCTCGTCGCTGGCCCGGCTCCGTCCCGCTTGCCGGTCCCCGGCGCCCGGCTAGTGACGCAGCGCGGAGCCCAGGCGGGGGGAAGGACCGGCGGGAGGAGGGACCGCGGCGGCAGCGTGCGGAGGAAGAGGCGGGGCCAGGGAGGAAGCGGCTGAGCGGACTGAGGCGGGGGAACGGGGAATCTGCCGCGTGGGGCCGGGGCTGGGGTAAGCGGGGTTGGGGGCGTGTGAGGCCGCGGAGACGAGCCCTGGGCAGTGAGGGGCTGAGGAGGTTGTGTGAAGCCTCCCCGGGGCAGGTGCTGAGGATGTGGGGTGCACCCCTGGGGCACAGGGACCCCAGGGAGGGGCAGGTGCTGAGGATGTGGGGTGCACCCCTGGGGCACAGGGTCCCCAGGGAGGGGCAGGTGCTGAGGATGTGGGGTGCACCCCTGGGGCATAGGGTCCCCAGGGAGGGGCAGGTGCTGAGGATGTGGGGTGCACCCCTGGGACACAGGGACCCCAGGGAGGGGCAGGTGCTGAGGATGTGGGGTGCACCCCTGGGGCACAGGGACCCCAGGGAGGAGCAGGTGCTGAGGATGTGGGGGGCACCCCTGGGGCACAGGGACCCCAGGGAGGGGCAGGTGCTGAGGATGTGGGGTGCACCCCTGGGGCACAGGGACCCCAGGGAGGAGCAGGTGCTGAGGATGTGGGGGGCACCCCTGGGGCACAGGGACCCCAGGGAGGGGCAGGTGCTGAGGATGTGGGGTGCACCCCTGGGGCACAGGGACCCCAGGGAGGGGTAAGTGCCGTGGATATGGGGTGCACCCCTGGGGCACAGGGACCGTGGTTTGGGGCAGGTGCTGAGGATGTGAGGTGAAGCCTCCCCGGGACACAGGGAGGGGCAGGTGCTGAGGATGTGGGGGGCACCCCTGGGGCACAGGGACCCCAGGGAGGAGCAGATACTGAGGATGTGGGGTGAACCCCTGAGGCACAAGGTCCTTTGTGAGGGACAGGTATTGAGGACATGGGGTGAATTCTCTGTTACGTGGGGTGACCATAGTCATTCATCACAGAGGCTACCCCTCTGATACCCAGTATTTTTAGTCTCTCTACATATAAAAATATTTTCCGTTTATCTGGTCATTATTGTGAGCTGTTTCTGAACTAGGGTTCATTGAAAATTTTGCATGGAAACTGTTTTTGACCAAAAATTGTGTTTTCAATTAAGTGAAAATTTTTACAGAAAGCGTGTGCTTTCTTTGAATTTATTTTTTAAATATTTCATCAGAAAACTAGAAATGTTTAACTTTTCCCCAGAAAGTTAATTCTTTAAGTGTAACACTTTCACTTTTTTCAATCAGCTGTATTGTATACTCTATTTTTGTAACATTCTTTTTGAAATAAGGTGACCAGAACTAAACATGGTATTCCAAGTGAGGACATACCATCGATTTGTGTAGTGTAAATATTTAATGTATTTTTCTATCCATTCTTTGTACACTTAAAATCCTATTCCCTCAAGTACTTAAGGGACTGTTCATGTGAGTAAATTACTCCCACGCTCAAATTCTCTAGGATTGGGGGTCTCACATTATGTCAACTTTTTTGTTTGATTATGGGTTGTTGGTTTTTTGGTGTTATTTTTTGACTGCCATTGCACATGGTTTTGATGTAGAGAAGAGGATTTGTGCCTTAATTTCAGCAGTAATTCTTATACGAAGAGAGACTAAAAATAAGTTTGTCTTTAATTTTTCATGTGTCCCTTATTTTCCTGAAGTGTATGTGGTGACTAGGTAATTTTAGTTATATTAATGTGCCCATCCTAAATTCTATTGTTGTTGTTTTTATAGCAATTTTCATCTGAGATACTCAAAGAACTTCACAAATGATATAAAACCCTCTGAATTTTACCCTATTTATTGATGGAGAAACTGAGGCACAGAGGTTAGGTGACTTCCCCCTGGTCACACAGCAAATTAACGTAAATGGGAATATAAATTATATCTCCTGAGTCTGATGTCTTAAAACCACAGGTACTATTTTTGCTGTGCTACATATTTATTGGAATAACCATTACATTTGTAAATAACTAAATTTATGTGATACATGTTAAATGAAAAGAAACATTGTCAAATGTTGTCCAGAGTTATATTTTTTCCATAATAAAACAAACAAACAAAACCTTTTGCAGAAATTAAGAGCAATAGAAGTGTTTTCATTTTTTGTTTATATTTTCCTGGAAACATGTTTTTAAACAAATACACAGTCCTCTGTAGTGAAACCTAAATTTGTAGCACAGTGAAACAGACTTAGGTGATATTTAGCCCATGTTGGAGACATTTTAAAAAGTAAATAGCATAATTAGTTAAAGTAAATTGGACTTTTAACGTTTTTCGTTCTAACCAACTAAGCTTGTCTTAGTTCCATAGGTAAATAAATTTGTTTACAATATCTGCTCTTTAAGCTATGCAGTATAGCAGATGTTGTTAATTATTTGTATTGCAGCAGCAGCTAGAGGCCATAACTGAGACTGGGGCTCTGTTGTGCCTAGTACTAGTATAGAGTAAATGGCAATCCCTCTCCCAAAGATTTTACACTCTAAGGGTATGTCTATACTGCAATAAAAAGCCTGCAGCACTGGGTCTCAAAGCCTGGGTCAATTGGCTCGGGCTTGCAGGGGTTGGGCTATGGGGCTAAAAATTGCAGTGTAGATATTTGGGCCTGAGCTGGAGCCCAGGCACTATTGTGAGGATGATGGATCTCAGAGCCTGTGCTCCAGCCTGAGCTTCAACGTTATACTGCAACTGTTAGCACCACAGTCCGAGGGCATGGCTATACTTGCAGATGTAGAGCGCTTTGAGTTAAACCGGCCTTCGGAGAGTGCAGTAGGGAAAGCGCTGCAGTCTGTCCACACTGACAGCTGCAAGCGCACTGGCGTGGCCACATTTGCGGCACTTGCAGCGACATTGGGAGCGGTGTATTATGGACTGCTATCCCACAGAGGACCTTTTCCCATTCTGGCGCTGTGGCTTGTGGGAAGGGGGCGGGAGGTGCGGGGCATTCTGGGTTCTGTCCCAATGCCCCGTGATGCATCGGTTTGCATTCCAGCAATCCCTCTGCTTCCGTCCACATTTGGTGCCATCTTTCAATGTCTTTTGTGCTGCGCGCTCTGTCTTCCCTTTCGGTCTGCGGGAATGGAGCCCGAACTGCTGAGGAATATGCTGACGAATGTCGCCAGCGTATCACGTTTGGCAGTCGAGTTACTCCTTAAGATCCAAACTGACAGTGAGGACTCCGACGATGATATCAACTTGAGTAACGCATACGACACGAGATTGCTTGTGGCATTCACGAACATGCTCACCACTGTGGAACGCCGCTTTTGGGCTCAGGAAACAAGCACTGAGTGGTGGGATCACATTGTCATGCGAGTCTGGGATGACAAGCAGTGGCTGCAGAACTTTCGGATGAGAAAAGCCACTTTCATGGGACTGTGTGATGAGTTCGCCCCCACCCTGCAGTGCAAGGACACGAGATTGAGAGCTGCCCTGGCGGTGGAGAAGCAGGTAGCTATTGCAGTCTGGAAACTGGCAACTCCAGACAGCTACCGATTGGTCGCTAACCAGTTTGGAGTGGGAAAGTCTACTGTTGGAATCGTGTTGATGCAAGTTTGCAGGGCCATTAATCGCATCCTGCTCAGAAGAACCGTGACTCTGGGTAACGTGCATGACATTGTGGCTGGCTTTGCACAAATGAGTTTCCCTAACTGTGGAGGGGCGATAGATGGGATGCATATTCCAATTCTGGCATCAGCCCACCTAGCCTCCAAGTATGTTAATTGGAAGGGGTATTTCTCTATGGTTCTCCAGGTGCTTGTGGATCACCATGGACATTTCATTGACATTAACGCAGGCTGGTCCGGAAAGGTGCATGACACATGCATCTTTTGGAACACTGGCCTGTTCAGGAAGCTGCAAGCCGGGACTTTTTTCCCGGACCAGAAGATCACCATAGGGGAAGTCGAAATGCCCATTGTGATCTTTGGAGACCCAGTTTACCCTTTAATGCCGTGGCTCATGAAACCCTACACAGGGACCCTTGACAGCAGCAAGGAGCGGTTCAACAACAGGCTGAGCTGATGCAGAATGACTGTGGAGTGTGCTTTTGGCCATTTAAAGGGCCACTAGCGCTCTCTGTATGGGAAGCTGGACCTGGCCGATGACAGCATCCCTGCGATTATATCCGCGTGCTGTACCCTCCAGAGCATTTGTGAAGGGAAGGGTGAAAACTTCACTCAGGCACGGACCTCGGTGGTTCAACATCTGGAGGCTGAATTTGACCAGCCAGAGAGCAGGGCCATTAGAGGGGCCCAGCCCAGGGCTGCAAGGATTAGGGGTGTCTTGAGGGAGCAATTTGAGGATGAAAACCACCAGTAATGTCTGGTGCCCTGCACAGGAGTGAAGTACAGTGGTTCCAATGTTAGTAGGAATCTGTGTTTGCTACGCTGACTTGCAGTGCCAGTTGCTTTCCTGGGCTAAGGTATCTTTTACTTCATGCAATAATAAAGAATGTTTTCAAAGCCAAAAAATCCATTTATTGAAAAGAAAATTCATTTATTGAAAAGAAACAGAACTGCTTGGGAAACAGAAAGGGTAAGGGGGTGGGGTGGGGAACGGTACAATCACAGATTTGTGTATGTCCTGTTATCATACTCGCCTTTCCTGTCTGAAGTGCTGTGCAATGAGTGCTGCACTTCAGGATGGCTATACTGCATGGTGATGGGGGTTGAGTGCAGTGGGTAAGGGTCGTAGTTTTCAGGGCTGGGTGGTGAAACTACAGGTGTTGGAGGCAGCTGGTGGCGATAAGAAGCCGGATGTTGGGGAAAGTAGGTTGGAGGTGACATGGGGGCACCAGAGAAAGAGTTTTGGGACAAGAACTGTGGGGGGGCGGGCGCGGTAGTGCTCCACCTGCATGGCTACGAGCGCCTGGAGCAAGTCCGCTTGGTGCTCCATGCTGCTTATTAGCCGATCCGTGCTTTGCTGCCGGAGCACCGCGCTTTTGTGCCAGCGATCCGCATTCTGCTGGCGGATCCTCCTTTCACTCTTCCTCCACTCTTGCACTTTTAGATTCTCGTTAAGTGACTGCTGAATTATTTCATGCAGCATGTCTTCCTTGCTTCTACGTGGCCTCTTCCTGAGTCTTTGCAGTCTCTCGGCCGGTGATAACACGGACGGCTGAGATCTCACGGTTGCATCTGTAAAGGCAAAATGCAACACTTAACAGAGGCAGCATTGTTCACACCAGACAGAGCAATGATTCCCCTGTACTTAAGGAGGGCAAACACAGTCTACACAATAGCATAATTTGCCCATCGCAAAGCAAGCGCACATAACCCACGGGAGCCCCAAAATGCTGAGTAAGCACAGGGTCCAGGTGGAATGATTGTTTCATGGCTGTACTGTCCTCTGGGTTTCTGTGCCTTGGGGAGAGCCAACAGCTGCTTTAATGCACTCTAACTCACAAGTGTAGCCATGCCCTGAGTCTCACAAGCCCAACTCAGCTGACCTGGGCCAGTTGCAGCTGTGCCGCTGGTCTTTTATTGTAGTGTAGATGTATCTAAATAGACAAGGGAATGGAGAGAAGGGAGAAGATAATATACAAGCAGAGTGAACAATATAATGGTTTGAAAACATTGTGTTAATTCTGTGATTTTTTTTTTTAATGTTTTGTGTGTGCTTTTATAAGGAGGATTAGCTAAAGGACAAGAGAAAGGAATGGTGGTGGAAGGATATATAGGAGAGATAAGGAAGAAGGGGGACATGGAGTGCAGGTACATAAGGCTGATGTGAATAAACTGTGCAGGAGGAGTTTGATCAAGCAGCCAGTCTGCACAGGGAAGAGAAAGTTAAGCATATGTCTGATGATGTCACTGGTGCCCAAAGGCATGCTGCAGCTGCTTATAAGTTTTAACAGTACTGAGAGAATGATTTCAGCTGGATAATTAAAAGTTTGGCTGACTTGACAGTCAGGATGGCTACAGAGCCCTGTCTCAGTCCTACAGCTGGTTCTGTGAGGAAGGAGTCATTTGCAGGATTGGAGTTCACTTTTCCTTACCTGTGTAATTTAACACGCACTTTTGATTATTAAAACTGAAATAACTTAAAAATTAGGGTTGTCAAGTGATTAAAAAATTAATTATGATTAATCGTGCGATTAAAAATAGTATTCTATTTGAAATCTCTGGATATTTTCTACATTTTCAAATATATTGATTTCAATTACAAAACAGAATACAAAGTGTACAGTGCTCACTTTATATTTATTTTTGATTACAAGTATTTGCACTGTAAAAAAACAAAATAAATAGTATTTTTCAATTCACCTAATACAAGTACTGTAGTGCAATCTCTTTATCATGAAAGTTGAACTTACAAATGTAGAATTATGTTAAAAAACAACAACCCTGCGTTCAAAAATAAAACAATGTAAAATTTTAAAGCCTGCGTGAGTTAACTGCGATTAATCGACAGCCCTATTAAAAATCTAATTTACTTTTCACCATTAATGCTATTTATATTTTGCATTTCGCTTGTCTTGGATTGTGAGAATAGGCACTAATTAGGGCTGTCGATTAATTGCAGTAAACTCACGCAATTAACTAAAAAAAAATTAATGGCGATTAATCTCAGTTTTAATCGCACTGTTAAATGCTAGAATACCAATTGAAATGTATTAAATATTTTGGATGTTTTTCTACATTTTCATATATATTGTATTCTGTGTTGTAATTGAAATCAAAGTGTGTATTATTTTTTATTACAAATATTTGCACTGTAAAAAAACAAAAGAAATAGTATTTTTCAATTCACCTCATACAAGTACTGTAATGCAATCTTTGTCATGAAAGTGCAACTTACAAATGTAGATTTTTTTTGTTACATAACTTCACTCAAAAACAAAACGATGTAAAACTTCAGAGCCTACAAGTCCACTCAGTCCTACCTCCTGTTCAGCCAATTGCAAAGACAAACAAGTTTGTTTACATTTACAGGAGATAATGCTGCCCTCTTCTTATTTACAATGCCACAGAAAGTGAGAACAGGCACTTCTGTTTTGCATAGCACTTCTGTAGCCGGCATTGCAAGGTATTTACATGCCAGATATGCTAAAGATTCATATACCCCTTCATGCTTTGGCCACCATTCCAGAGGACATCCTTCCATGCTGATGAGGCTCGTTAAAAAAATAACACGTTAATTAAATTTGTGAACGAACTCCTTGGGGGAGAATTGTATGTCCCTTGCTCTGTTTTACCCACATTCTGCCATATATTTCATGTTATGGCAGTCTCTGATGATGACCCAGCACATGTTCATTTTAAGAACATTTTCACTGCAGATTTGACAAAATGCAAAGAAGATACCAACATGAGATTTCTAAAAATAGCTACAGCACTCGACCAAAGGTTTAAGAATCTGAAGTGCCTTCCAAAATCTGAGAGGGATGAGGTGTGGAGCATGCTTTCAGAAGTCTTAAAAGAGCAACACTCGGATGCGGAAACTACAGAACCCGAACCACCAAAAAAGAAAATCAACCTTCTGCTGGTGGCATCTGACTCAGATGATGAAAATGAACATGCATCAGTCCGCACTGCTTTGGATTGTTATCGAGCAGAACCTGTCGTCAGCATGGACGCATGTCCTCTGGAATGGCGGTTGAAGCATGAAGGGACGTGAATCTTTAGCACATCTGGCACGTAAATATCTTTCGCAGTCAGCTACAACAGTGCCACGAGAATGCCTGTTCTCACTTTCAGGTGACATTGTAAACAAGAGGCGGGCAGCGTTATCTCCTTCAAATGTAAACAAACTTGTTTGTCTGAGCGATTGACCCAACAAGAAGTAGGATTGAGTGGACTTGCAGGCTCTAAAATTTTACATTGCTTAATTTTTGAATGCAGTTTTTTTGTACATAATTCTACATTTGTAAGTTCCACTTTCATGATAAAGAGATTGCACTACACTATGTAGAAAACATCCATAAATATTTAAATAAATGGTATTCTATTATTGTTTAACAGTGTGATTAATCGCGATTAATTTTTTTAATCACTTGACAGCCCTAGCACTGATTAGTTTCACTTTCTTTCTAGTTAGTGTTTACACTTGGTTCTCATGCACTACTAAGAACACTCAAAATGGGTAGCAAACGCTATAGAGATTTATTCAAAATAATTTTTTCACTGTTTTCTTAAAGACAAGTTCATGGACATATTTTTCATGGTCTCATTTTTTTCAGAAGAGCCCTGAATTTGGCACAACTTGAACTGACTATCTGTTAAAACCTTTTTTATGTTTAATTATTCATTAATGAATGTGATACGCTGGACTACAAAACCCACTAGTCCCATCCATATGTCACCTATTGACACTTAATAAAAATACTTTGCTTCTTTACTGAAACAAGAGCCAAGTATAACTTTATATAATGTTTTTTGAACAGTAATTACAGGCATGTGTGAGAGCCCATCGTGTCCAGAACACTTTAATAATGACTCTGCCATCTCTGTCTTACACACTTTCAAACTTCTTGTGCTAGAGGAAATGTAATGACCAAACCAAGCTGGAAGAAAAAGGTGATCAGCAAAAAATTCCTTCCTCCTCTTAGTTCTCTTCACATTACTACATTCTGATTTTCAAAAGGATGACAACTATTTGAAAGTGTATATCTAATCCCCATAATTATTTCCTGTCCAATTTTGCTTAAATTTATTATTGCTCAACTCTGCTAAGAGACAGAAAAAGGAAATTTAAAGCTGGAAGAAGAAGAGGAAAATGCCAGTGAATGAGCATCTGATTTAGATCACCTTGAGCATGTGGTTTTAATGACATGAGGCAAGGGGTTAGTGCTTCCAGCAGGAGGAGCCAGTGAAACTCACTATGGCCTAGTGTAACCTTGGAAAATTAACTGTTGCTGCAGTGAGTATCAGCAGTATCTGTACATGGTTGAACAGCAAGTATAGACCAGGATAAACAACAGAAACAATGATTTTATTTTCTGAAATGATGCTGAACATGGTTTGTACTGGTCTACATGTGTACTTTTACTGTGTTCAACTGAAGCCGTTGTCAGCAATATGGTAACTTTTCTGGTGTAGGCTTATGTGAACTACTACATTTTTAACCATATTTAATGTGCCCTTGTATAGTTTTCATATACAGTTGTCATTTTTTAAAAATAAGATGAAGGCAGTATCATTAACTATAGAAACTGCAGTTTTAAAGGGAGAGAGAAAAAGCTCCTATTTGAGAGAACAGTTAACTGGGAATAAAAAGCAGGTGCTTTTGAACATAGCAGGTGGGTTTGCATTGATCGCCACCGTCTGTCTGAGGCTGAATAAGAAATTTCCTAGATAAATGTTTGAGGTAATGAATTATCTGTTTCATGACGAAAAGGTTTTTGATGGCTAGGAGAGTGAGAGCAAGAGAAACTTGCTGGATTAATCTAAGCCTTCAGACTTCAAAGATGAATGGAAAATATAACTGAGAGACCAAGCTGAGCATATAATTGTGCAGTTGGTACAGTTGACTGTGGAAGTTAGAGGTCAGAAAATATACTGCCCAATTCTTTGCAAACTGGTTTGTGTAAGCAAGGGAGGAAGGTTTTCCTAGCACTCCTTCTGAAACTGGAATTGTGATAGATTACCTGCTCATAGAAGTTGGAGGTTTGTTAAAGATGACCTTCAAAGGATTTTTTCAACAATTGGCTTTTTGCCTTTTTTGCTTCTTTTATGATATATAAAGAAGGCCTGAAAAGTTTGTTGTTTTGAAGGTTTTTTCCCCTAATTTTTTGTTTTGTTATAAATATCAGGAATGTCTAATGTGCTCTTCTCTGGTTATGCTGGAGGACCCTCTGGGAGGTCTCAGGGATGTTTATTGAGACTTCTGACACCTTAATTGAAAGGGTAAGGAGGTTGAATCTTTAACAGTGCTCACTTTATTTGGGATTTTAGTAACTGAAATTACATAGCTGTAAACATTAAAAACAAAAAGTTTTAAACACTGACTAAAAATCTCTTCCCCTCTCAATTGCTCAGATTTCTCTTGGCTCTTGTGATGTCACCATTTCGGTAGTTTTCCAGTCATCACAGAGTCTTCCAGCCTTGCCATGACCTGAACGTTTTATATGAAAAACAAGAAGAATTAAATTAAATTAACTTAAATTAAACAAACCCCAAGCCCCACTTTCAGACCACCTTTACATATCATAAAGAAACAGAAAGGGCATGAGCACAAATTTCTCTCTTCTTCCCCATTTACTTTATCTTTAAATCTTGTGTGGAGGTTTCTGATGCTCTGTCACTAGAGGCTCTATATAAAAAGCCAAGAAAAAGCCAGAAACAACCCAAACTCTCTGTGGTGACCTATTATATCTCTTTAGAAGTTTATTCTTTTTCTCTAACAAATTGTTTTGATTTAACCTTGTTTGAACTATATTCTGAAAATTAATTCTATATTAAGATATTAAGGACTGGAGTAATTTTTATGGAACAGTATTTTTTCTCTACTGGAAAGACATAGTCTAAAGCATAGATATGAAACGGACAGTGATAATGTACCTAAAAAGGTATGAGGTTTTTTTCCCTCTGTCAAACACTCTGGAGAATTTAAGATTTAATTTAAAAACATTTTCTTAGCCACTCTGGTTGCAAAAATAACTTTCCTAATATGAACCAATATAGTGTTGTCTTCTCTGCAGACAAAGAACTCTGAAACTTTCCAAAAAAGCTCTGAGAAATGTTGTGCAACTGTTCAACTCAAGATAATGTTCTCTCAGAAGCCTAACGATGACACATTAATATCAACATTGTTAATTAGTTCACTGCTGATTATTTTAAGGGAAACATCCAATTATTATGTTTTGTTCATTCCCAACAACATTCAGTAGAAATAGACTAAGAGATGGCTGCCCTCACCCCAGGAGTGTTTTTTAAAGTCTCCTATTGTAAGCAGTGAAGCCCTGTAATAGGTTAGTCCTTCCTCTCCCTGACTCTCAGAACCTGAGTCTACACTCAGTCTGAGCTTCTGTCTGCAGCCAGCAATTGCTTATCATCATCTTTTCTCAGTGCAGTCTCTGATAGCTGTTTCCTACACAGTGTAGTACACTGAGAATCTACAAGAGAGCAGCTGGGGAAAGAGCAATAAGCAAAGGAGGCTCTGTTAAGGAGATTGTAGTGGGAGAGAAGAGGATACATTGTAATAAATCTCCTTTTGATGCAGGCCCAGGGAAGTGGGGAGAAAAAGATCTGGATGATAAAAGATGGTAAGGTGAGGTGTGAA
This sequence comes from Emys orbicularis, assembly GCF_028017835.1. Classification (NCBI taxonomy): domain Eukaryota; kingdom Metazoa; phylum Chordata; order Testudines; family Emydidae; genus Emys; species Emys orbicularis. Next base: position 33,512,034 of record NC_088687.1, on the reverse strand, counting down.
ATTCAAAGGGTGGGGGAATTATTATTATATTATTAACTGCTGGCAGGGTATTTAGCACTATATGCATGATAATATTGCAATTCTAACAGTGTTTACATCCTACAAGACAGGCCCAAGTAAGATAAGCGTGAACCAGAAGAGGTGTTCATTGTTGAATATAACTGTTTTTTTGTGTAGTTTGGGGGAGGGGGTGCAGACTAGAGGCCAGCATGGTTAAAATGGCGTAAATGTGTAGAGTTACTTCGCACTGGTATAACTACATTCAGACTCTGACCATAAGAGTTCAAGCTGCTTCAAAACAATTCAAGAAACCTGACATTTTTGGGGGGTTCATTGTGGACAGAGAACAGAATGTAATTTGTTTCACTCCATAGAATGAGTTTTATACTGCTGATCTATCTTAACTATCTCATAAGCTGAATTCAAGAAAACAAAGGAGAGAGACCACTTAGGCTGTGCTTTCATTAGCAATTTTTTAAAAATTGCCCCATCATTATCACTTTTGCAGCTTCACCTTTGTTGCAATAGTGGGAATGCTAGTTATAGACTGGCTGCTTGTGTGTTAACCACTGTGTCATTGAATCTTGTTCAGGGAAGGTCTAAACCAGGGGTCTCAAACATGCAGCCTGCGGAGTTATTTCCTGCGGCCCGCCATAGGCGCCAACTCCGCCAGCAGTCAAGCTGCCCTCCCCCCCGACCACATAAGGAATAGTTACAGGTGTTTATATTTTATTAAAACCCCGCTTCTTACTACAGTTTTAAAAAAGTTAATACATTGACTTTTAATAGCATACTATATTACTCTTCATTTTTTTCATTTTTGACTATACTTTTGTATCATTGTATGAAAAGGTTTCAGTGATGCGGCCCTCAGGCCAATGTACTAGTCCTCATGTGGCCCTCGTGGTGATTTGAGTTTGAGATCCCAGGTCTAAACCAGATAGCAATTAAAATACTGGTGGCCGATCTGTACTAGAGTCTTTATGAACTGAGGGTTTTTTTGTGTGTGTGGTTACACGGATATGGCTGTACCAGTGGAGAAACCTAGTGCAGGTATTCCATACTGGTATAAAAGTGATTTGAACCAGTGCAGCTTCCTGGGGATAACTACACCAGTACAAACCCTCCCCAGCATAGACATGGCCTTCTGTTGTCACCATTAATACCATCAGTGGTGCTGCAACAGTGGAATTTAAGAAAGGTGGTAGATTCCAAAAACAAAAAAAGAGAAATGAAGAATTAAGATTTATAGGGTGAAATCATGGAACCAGTGGAGTCAATGAGGGTTTTGTCATTAACTTCTTTAGGGCCAGGATTTCACTCATATACTCCAGAAGGGACTATTGCGATAATTGAGTTTGACTTCTTGTAAGTTTAAAGATGGTGTATATTTCACCATGGCTGTCAAAGCATCTTTGAAATTTGAACTTGAACTCTGGCATTGAAAACGAAATCTGCCACTAGGCCACCAAGTCAAGATGGACAGAGGAGGAGAGAAGCAGCTGGATGATGGAAGTAGTGGTTTCCTAAATGAGTCCAATGCTATTGTTTTCCTCCCCTGAGTGAAGCTCATCATGACATTTTTGGGAGGTCCACTATTGACAGAGAACAGTATATTGTCCTAAATGGACTCTATTTAGGAATGTAATTTGTTCAACTCCATAGAATGAGTTTTAATTCCTCTGATCTAAATTAACTATCTCAGAAGCTGAAAAGAGAGTGGTTTCTCCCAAAATCACTATAAACCTCAAGTACTTCTAATCTGAGGGAGAAAGTGATTTTGGTGTGGAAAAGACCCTAAGCTGCAAACATGCATGTGAGTTAATTACAAGCCTTAAATATTTGTAAAATTAGTCCCTTAGTTACCTGCTCCAGAGCTCACACCTGTGTTACAATATTATAAAGCAGCAGCACTCCTAAAATAATTTATTTTTCATCAGTTCATAATTTACACGTAGTTTACTTTGGATTGAAACTGCCTAAATGCAATGATTAATGATCATCAACAAAGTTGTTTCAGCCATTTTTTTGTGTACATAAGTCCTAAAATTCCAATGGCTGCCCCTGTTGAAAGCTGTTAATCGTAATATTAACTAATGCCTATGCTTTCAGTTTTTTGTTTTGTTTTTTTCCAGGGGAAGGGAATTAACTTCTCAAACAACTGTCACATGAAGGTGTAAACATTGTTAAATGTAAATGTACTCTTTGAAGACTTACATAAAGGCATTTTATATGAATGGCACATATCCTAAATATGTATGACACTCAAAGGTGTCTTGCTGCACTGGATAATTATGGCTTTAAAAAAATTAGTTGGGATAGCTAGTGGAAAATCCACGGTTTATGTTTTTAAGATCTTTCTTTTACGAGACTTGTAGAGACTTCAAATGATCATTTACCAACAAAAAACCCAACCCAGTTTCTATTGCTACTTGATTGTGGAAACAGCTTTCCTTATGTTTCAGAAAACTCTGTGCAAGCAATAGCAGCAGCATGGGTGAGCATTACGTCTTCATTGAGTAGCTGTTTTCAAAACCTTGTTAGAAATCAACTAAGGATATGCTTCCACTGCAGAGTTAACTTGGTTGATTGGCGACCGGGTATGAGCAGCCATACTGCACAGCGATACTCTTTACAGTGTCCTCCCTAGTGCTGCACTAAGTGTGTGATCAATCACTTTAAAAAAATACCATAATATAACCATCGCAGTAATTTGGATCTTTACTTTAGTCTCAAAGGTGGACTAGAAATTTTTTCATACATAAGTCCTAGAACAACAGTTTTGGCCCAGTTATAGTGATGTTATTAAATAGATATTTTTTTTTTAAAGAATAATATTGGTCCAGAGTCATTTGCTTTCTATACAAAACATTCATAATGGCATCTTTTTGTACTGTTAAGATACCCTTTCTCCGTTGGTGTTATTTGCTTCTACGATTGCTTCAAAAGGCTGCCATCTAGTGTCTAAAGATTGCAATATGAATTGCAATTTATAAGGCAGTAGATGGGAATTTTATTAGGTGGTGGTGCAGAACAATTATTACATCATAATTCTTAAACTGCCTGGGAATAGTGTAAGATTGATAGAGGAAACTGTGACTCTTGAATGAAGTATTAAGGAAATTGAATTTTTTTTTTTCATATGATGACAAGAGTATTAATGTGAGCCATGAGTATTATTTTAATTAAGTCAAACTTCTCTTTAAATGAATTGTGTGTGCTTGAGATGCACACATATAGGATTCTTGAAGTGCATTCAGCTTGTCTGTTTTTTGCTTGCTCATGCCTTCATTGAATGACCTTACAGAAGTTGGATTTCATTTGTAGTATAGAAACTAATGCTGTCTTCTGGTTACATGAATATGTTGTATTGGCCTTATAGTGATCTCAGAAACACAAATCTGTGCCTCATAAAATCAGCTGCTATAGTCATGCACACATGAGCAGTACCAGATTTTTTAAAAATGCATGATAATACTAGGCGAGATCTGACTACTATATATTTATTGACTTTTAGAGCGCTTGTTCCCATAATCGCTAAGTGCTTGCTTACACATTTTTAAGAATACCAAATAGTAAATTGCATAAAACCATTCAAAGGCTCAAGTTTGATTGAGTTAAATCAGTTTGATCAAAGTGATTTAAATTACCGTTTTAATAGGGATTTAAATCAGTGGGCAGGACACCTTGATTTAAATAATTAATGGTAAGGTTGTTTTGCATTTGTACTTTGTAGTTATTTTCCTAAAGAAACATTGATTCTCATTGATTGGTAATCATTAAGGCATATTGATTTGCAACTAGACATAGCCTTTACACTAAATTTGGTACTTCTTTTTGCTAACAAGGATGGTACAGATTGATGGTACAGATGGTACAGATTTTTAAAATATTGAATGAATTAAAGTACACCTCTACTCTGATATAACGTGACCCGATATAATGCGGTAAAGCAGTGCTCTGGGGGAGGGGCGGGGCGGGGCTGCGCACTCCAGCGGATCAAAGCAAGTTCGATATAACGCGGTTTCACCTATAACAATTTTTTTGGCTCCCAAGGACAGCGTTATATCGGGGTAAAGGTGTACTTGTTTTTGGCCACCATGCCCTTCACATTTTTAGAACTAGATTAATCCTCTCTCATATTATTTTTATTCATAGATTGGAAGAAGAAAACAAACTTAGGCCGTAATAGGTTGTTGTAATTTAAGTATAGGTTGTTGTAATTTACAGTTTAATTATAAATAGGTTATTTTGAAAAAGAAAAATGTATGTAATTAAAAATCCATTTTTTATTGTTGTTTTTTTAATTATTGAATTTTTCTGCACTGGGCTTTAAGAAAACCAATGTCCTTTTGTCAGGAATAAACCAAAATGGACCAAGGTTTAATACAAATAAAAATATTTTAATATAATTATATCAAGATCACATGTATGGAGGAAGTAGACTTTGTAATTATAAATTACAGCAAGTTATTTAGTTTTCTAATTTATACTGCTTCGGGGCAGTCTGGATTAAAGGCCTGATGCTGGAGCTCACAAGGATCATCCCCTGACGAAACACAGTCTGCTCTGGATGATGCTGAGCAATAGGTAGCTAGATGTCCACTCGGGCAACGAAGTCAGTTTGCCCCAGTTCCTCATCACCGGACTGCCATAAGGCTCAGTATTTGCGCTGACGGTTTTCAATGTTTACATGAGCGACATGCCTCCAACGAAGTCGTGCACATTTGCATATGCGGATGACCTTCCCTGGCAACTCAAGCTGCCACCGTCAGTGACATCAAGTCCACCTTGAACAGGGACCTAAACACCATAGAGGAATATTTCTGGAAATGGCGGCTCAAGCCAAATCCTCACAAAACAGCAGTCACTGCATTCCATCTTGATAACAGGAATGCTAAGCACACCCTGAAAGTGACCTTCTGCGGCAACAGTGTGTGACATGACCTCACTCCGACCAATCTCAGAGTGAAGCTGGACCACACGCTAACCTCCCACGACCATCTGAAGAATGTAGCCACCAAGACGAAGACAAGGGTCAACCTGGTCCAGAAACCGGCAAGCACAAGCTGGGGAGCATAAGCATCAGTGTTACAGACATCAGCGATGGCTCTTGTGTACTCTGTAGCCAAAGCCTATGCACCGGTACGGACCAGAAGTAACCATACTTGACTTATTGATGTCCAACTAAACACTGCAGTGCGGTGCATCACTGGAACCCTCAACTCGACCCCAACACCTTGGCTGCCAGCGCTGTCGCACATTGTGCCCCCATACATTTGCCATGATGCCACAACCCTTCAGAAATTTCAGAGGATCATGGAAAATGAACATTTTCCCATCCACCAGGACCTTAACAATGTCCTTCACCTCTGCTTGAAGTCACACAAGCTTTTTTTGGACCCACGCATTTAATCATCAACAATGCAACTTCAACCCTGATGAAGCTTACAAAGCTGAATGGAATTCACAAGAAGTCACAAAAAAACACCGCATGAAAGACCCCATGCAGAAGATCTCTGGCTTCAATCTCCCACAAAGGTTATGGGCAGCCTTAAACCGTATCCACACAAACCATGGCAGATGCGGATACTTGCTGCAATAATGGAAAATTAAAGACTCTCCAATGTGTGACTGTAGTCACCCAGAACAGACCCTGGAACTCAATGCCCAATTCACAAATACGAAGGAGGCATCGCCAGCAGTACACTCTGCTACTCCAGATGCAATTATCTAGCTTAACTATCTAAACGTAAAATTATAGTTGCTCTACATTTACCTCAGCCATACGAAGAAGAAGGGGCAGAAGAAATTTGGAAAGGATAGGAGACAATTGGGAAGTCAAAAGAATCTAAACCAGCAGTTCTCAAACTGTGGGGTGGGCCTTCCAAGAGACGTGTGGGAATGTGTCAAGAGAGGCACAAGCTGTGTGTTTTGTTTTGTTTTGTTTTTTAAGTGCTCTGGCTGTCAGCTTCAGGTGGCTGGGGCTTGTGCAGAAGGACCATGCACACTCAGGAGGCGGGGATAAAGGGGACAGCTGGAACCCCACCACCTTGGCTCAGGCTCTCCTCCCCCCTTCCCCCTAATCCCTCACTTGGAGGCAGCGGGGCTCTGTCTGTCAGCCCCTGGGGTGGCAGGAGCAGTACAGAAGTAAGGGTAGCAATGGGGCGCTAAGTCTGCTGTGAAAAGTTATATTGACGAATATCACTTTCCACATTGCTACCATTACTTCTGTGTTGCTTCTGGTGTGGCGCTGCCTTCAGAGCTTGGTGGTGATGTATGTACTTGGGGAGGAGGCGTAAACAAGTACAGACACAAAGAAGGGTCAAATAAGTTTGAGAACCACGTCTAGACCCATTTCTGACAGTTCAGTCATGATCAGTTTGTTTTCTTTCATGACAGATAACTGCTAATATATTCCCTCAAGCTTTTGGTGGTGAGCATCTATTAGCAGAGAATAGATGAGTTTAAATGCAGAATGGGTGGCTTAATACTGTGCCTTTTCCACACTTAGGCCTTGATAGTGCAAATACATACACATGAGTAGACCTGTGTGAATACAGCTAGAGGATTGGGGCCTTAGTCATTGAGTGTGAGTGGGGCTCATTTATGAGGTGTTAAATATATATAAATACACATCTGGATTCACTCATATCTCAGAGGGGACTGCAGTACACTTCTTGTTATTTCAACTGGCAAATATTTAAAAGAACGCTTGTCTCAAGTTAAAATCACCTGTCTCAAACAGGTGCAACGGTCATTATTTCAAGTCTTTAAAAACAAAAACAAAAAAACGTAAATGCTATATTCTTTATAAATATTATTGTTCTGACTTCTATTTCAGGTACTTCAGCTCTGAAGGAAAATGAAAGGCGGGGTTACTGAAGAACATCTGTACCTGGCGTACTCCCATCAATTTGAAGATTGCATCTTTCCTCTCCACACATCAATATCCTTGTTTTTGCTGTCCTACTGTGACTGCAAATTATTCAAAGTTTTCTTAGTGCCTGCTAGTGACAGTACAGATGACCAGTTATTTGGCAAAGCACAGCCTGGTGACCTAGAGGTCCACTTCATCTCAAGGTGTCAACTCCCTTTGGTTGTCCAGAGTTGCTGTTTGCCTGCTATAGTTGAAGAAAATGGCAAATTCTGTCGAGCTGGTCTTTCTGTTGTGTTGAGGCACATAATACAGAAAACATATGAGGTAGATCCATCAAAGAAGTTGGTTTTGGAACTTTTGGGGTTTAAAAAGACGTGCCTAAAAGCCTGTGCTGAAGTGAGTGCATCTTTTTCTGTTACATATTTAAATATAGTTAACACTAAAAATTGGGTTTTAATGTGGATGTCTGCTGGAATATCCAGTTAAGATATTTTATCATACGGTTTCCTATTGTTGGTACAATGGTGGCTGTATTGATTCTGGTGAATGGTAATGATTTAAAAAAAAAAACCACCCTAAATATTTAACAGACTATAAGTAGCCTTAAGATTAAAAATATAGGCCAGATCCTCAGGTGGTATAATGTAGTGTAGTTTCATAGAAATCAATGGAGCTATTCCATTTTAGACCCATTGAAAATCTGCTGCTATCTGTTTTAAAAGAAATTCAGTTTACTTTTTATCTGCCATGCTCAGATTTTAGGATTGTGTGAGAGAGCTGGTGTTATTACTCACCCCTAAATCAAATCAGTGAATTTGTATTCTTTATCACAGGTGTACAGGATGACATCAGTTCTTCTAAGATAAATACAGAATCCTGAACTAAGGGCTTGGAAGGTGTGTAAAAGAGAAGACAATATTTAAATCTAGTTACATAGTAGTGTAGGTCCAGAACCAAGCTTATGGGCTACATGTGCTAGGAAAGGCTTGATAATTTACAACTCGAGTCAGTCTAGTTCTAACATTTAAAAAGTTAAATGTAACAACAAAACCCCTTTGTTTTGTACCATAGAAAGTGAAAGGTGCTGCTGTGCAAAAAAATCCAATAAACGAAAATCCAGTGGTAATGTAGGTAGGGGGCAGAACATGTTCAATGAAGAGCCTACTCCATACATCCCAGAAAGGGAGGTCAAGTACTCTAAGCTGTGAAACTCTTTAATGCCATTTAGAAATTCCATGTACTCGTTTACTTTTTCAATATGAATGTTACTTGTCTACACCATCTTATTTAAAAGCTCTGCTTATTTGTTCACAACTTTAAAAAATAATACCTTCTTAAACTGTTCCTACATATATTCTGTCATAAGGTAACCTTTAGTTCTGGTCTGTCCAGTGACCTGAGCTCATTCAAGTTTAATTGTATAATAACCCTTCGCCATGGCCATATTTACTCTGGACCAAATTCTGTGACATTAATTTGTTCTATCACCATGAAATATCCTTCATTCCTATTCCCCAAAACAACAAATACAACTATTGCTTATGAAAATACTCATTGATGTAAAATTTATTGTTGCTTATTTTCAACCCTGATTATTTTTGAAGATGGGTTTTTCATTATTGTACACTCTCCAGGTGCCCTGGCTCCACGCTCTGCCTTTGGCTCCCATAATGTTGTCCAGATGGTCCAGCACAGATCCTCCTTTTAGTTTTTAGTGGTCTTCAGCAGCTTATCAGGGCCGTGGCTGCTCTGCTATTCTCCAGCTTCCTTGGTCAAGCCTATGCTTCTGTCTCCTCTACTCCCCGGCTACACGCTGGACCAGCCTCCTGCTTGCTGCCTAGGTCCAGGATTCATTGCAGGGAGCATACACTAATCTAATTAATTTCTTCTTGTGAGGAAAACTGCAGGGCAATAGACAGCTGCAGGCAGTTCCCAGTAGCACAGTTTGACAAAAAGTAAACAAAATGTTGGGTTTCTGGCTGCAGCAAAATATTGAATTCCATAGCATCTTGGGAAAATGCCAGATTATGCAGCCACGTAATTGTGGAGTCTTAGCGTTCTGCTTTAGATGGATGGGACAATTCATGTTCAAACTATTATTTCAGATTTTCGGCAGATCCAGAGATAGATGACACTACATTGGTTTACACTTGGTGCACATTTTAGAGGTTTTCTCTACAACCATAAAGACTGGAAACGATATTTCTTTTTAATGAGAATGCAATTCTGCAATAAATTTCATGGCTGTGGAATATGCAGGGCCTTGCCCTGAGAAAGATAAAATACTTCAAGCACATAATCTATTAGGTTCCGATCTCCTGTATACCTTGAACATCCAAAACTCTCTTTGAAGCCAGTAGGTATCAATGAGGCTGTATAAACTGAAGTCAGTACCCATTTTGGGTTTGCAAGGAATGAAGGATCAGATCTTAAATTTATAATCCCAAACCTGGGGATAAAATTATTGAAAATGCCTAAGTCCCATTTACAGAATAGATTTAGGTACTTAGGGTCTTAAATTTCATCAATGGGACGTAGGTTTTTCTAAGTTAGTTAGGTGCTTTTGAAATTTTTCCCCTGGATCTCAATTTTGTTAAACCTTTCCATGGGTAAGCCCCTTCATTCCATTCATTACTACATTTTATCCTCCTTTTACATTGGTATAATTCCTTTGAAATGCCATTATAATTGTGTAAAACTAGAGTAATATAATGGTAAATCAGGCCCGCTAGATGATGCTAAAATATGGTGAGTGGAGGTAGTTAGGGGAGTTGTATCTTTTAAGACTATCCATGTATATAGTTAATAATTTAGGATCTTAGACGTTTTTTGTATTTAACAATAATTTCTGTTAACCTTTAATTTTAATACATTTTAAATTACATACACTCCTAAAATTTGGTATTTTAAGGAATTATGAAATTTAAGCAGTAACCCAAGAGACCAAACAAAAAATAGTTGCCTTGTAGAAAGGGTCCTTAACTAATGATCAAACTAAATTGTACTGGCAAGATTGGGCTACTGTAAACCATTCTAAGAAGTGGAGTTGTCCGCTGGACATAGTACTTGGTGCAGATTTGACTAATAATAAACTTGTACTTCCTAATTATTACTGTTGCTAGTTCAAGAGTATGTACTCTTATCAGTGTTTATATATAAACAAAGGATGTGGAGAGCTTTTTGTTCTGTCATTTGAAGTGTTAAGGGACTTTTTTTTCCCACTTGTAGTACAGATAAGAATTGGATTTCACTGATATAAGATTATTTAGAGATATTTTGGGGGGGAAAAACCAAGGACACAGGTAAAGATCAAATTTTGGCTTGATATATGGTGCGATTCCTAAAAAGGGGCAGCATTTAAGTGTGTAGTTTGCAGATTAATACAAATACATTGGGGCAACAATTTCCATGAAAGTCCATAGCATCCCAGTGAAAAGAGTTTATAATCTGAGATTATGCAACTAATTTTGTGTGTGTGTAGAGAGATGTTGCAATGGTGAAAGAGTGATAGGAGTGAATTAAGAGACTCTGCTAAAGAAGAGTATTTGATGCCATAAATTCTGGATTATTGTACCAGTGAATAAATCAAACAAGAGGAGATGTTTGAGTTTAAAGACAGTTGTAAAAAACTTAAGTAGAAATAATGGAGGAAAGTGGGGAAAGAATTAGAAAAATTGGAATTTTGTTAAGATATCATTACAGTTGGACTCGTATTTCTTAAATTTCTGCCATCACAAGCAGAAAAGCATTCCCAACATTGTGTAAAACATTTCTGAAATCGATTTTCTGTAAAATAAATGGCATTTGTGGGATTCATTGATGGTGCGATATTCCGTTTTTACTGGCACTCATTTGAGATGACCAATGTAATTTAGTCATGGCTTCACCTCTTCTGGATAATACAGCCATCCCAAATTGATGCCGATAAAAGACATTTATACCACACCAGACCACCATTAATTCTTTTTATATATAAAATTTAGTTTCCAGACTTATAATGGAAATTAGTCTATTAAGGGTTTAATGTAAACTAACAAAAGCAAGGAAATTCAGAGAGCTTAAACTTCATGCTGTTCACCTAAAACAATGTAGCATGCATATATATATATATATATATATATATATAAAAAACTTGAATTTCTGACATTGCAAGTACACATGGGAAGGGGTGTGTGTGCGTGGCATGTTAAGGATGGAGTTTCAGCCTTTACATGGAAGCTCTTTACAGGATTTAAATCATGCCCTTAATTTTGAATGTCTGTATTATAATCCAAACAGTTCTAATGAGACTGTGCTTGTTTATGTTTATATGACAGGTTAGTCAGTGGACCAGACTTTGTGAGATCAGCATCCCTCAGGCCGTTGAGAGCTTATTGAATGCATCTCCCGATCAGTGTCAGGCCATTCCACCTGAGGTTTTGCTTCTTGAGAAGAAGCTAGGAGAACCTGTCAGAGTGCACAATGATGACAAAATCCGAAGGCAGAAACTTCAACAGCAAAAGGCAGGTGATAAGACTGCAGCGCCTGCCCTCGCTAAGAGAGCAACAAAAAATCTTAGCCCAGAAGAAGGAACAATAGCGGAAATCAAAGACCAAGAAGAACCTGCAAGTTTGGAACTGAAAGTAGCTTTCTCAAAATTAGTTGTGCAGGAAATACCTGCTACAACCAACAGGGAGCCCTCTCACATCAGGAAAACAAAAACCTCTGATCTCCCACCTCTGGAGCATGTTTTTGCTGAGGGGCTTTATTTCACTCTGGCAGATGTAGTGCTTTTGCCATGCATCCATCAATTCTTGGTAAGAAAACAGCTTCTGTAGTTAATAAATAATGTCCATATCTGTTAGAGTCTGAAAAGTTACACAACTACTTGATATAAGACACAGTCAAGCAAAGTATTTACTATGTAACCCTACACGGCACAAAATAGTTTCCCTTAATTGTTTTGTATGTGTATCACAGGGAATGAAGAGTTTTCGATATCAATACTAAAATGTAAAATATATGAGAGACAGCTGTTGGTAAGGGGCCAGATGAATCCTATATATTTACTATTAGAATGTGCTGAAATATACTTCTGGTGCACAGGATGTTCAAAAAAGTGTTTCTTTTAATACTTATTTCAAGCACTTCCATTTGCCATTTATTTTTGTGCTGTGTGTCTCTTCACAATTGTCTGGGTCTGCTAAAGCATGTCACGTCTGCCATTTGAAACTCGGTTTCACTTGGTGTCTGGCTCCTTTAAGGGGAGATGGGGCCAGCCACACTTATGCCATAATTAATTAGCTGTTTCCCAGACTGAGAGGGTGGGACTAAGGAGGTTTAGGTGATACTTAATGGACACCAGGCCATGTAAGAGGGCTAAGAAAGCTCAACTTGGGAGGAACCACAGAGAGCGGGCAGGCTTCTTCGGAAGGTTCTGAGTGAGGGTCTGCAGTAGACTGAGGGGACTTCAGGGAAGGAGCCTGGGACTCAGGAGTCTATCCCAGAGCCTCACAGAGAGGCTGAGATGGTGCTAGAAACTCCAGGGAAGAAGTCTGAGAGTTAGGGCTCTATCCTAGAGCCAGAGTCTTTAAAGATAACCTGGAAACTGAGCCCGGGACAGGCTAGAAAGGAGCCCAGGTGGGGAAAAAGTACGTTCGTTTGTTGGGACTTAATTTGGACTTCCTACCTCAAAAGAGAATTGAGGTCAGAATGACCCAGCTGAAGGACTGAGCCACATGACCTGCCAGGAGAGAGAGAAAATCCTTGGGAGGAGGAAACTGAGGCAGGGAGTTCCTGCAGAGTCATGGGGCCAGAGATGCTCCATGACACTCAGGTAAAAAGCTGTGACATCCCAGACAGTAGCCTCTTCCATACCTGAAGCAGCATACCGAGGAGAGGGGGAAGCAACAGGCTGGGAATCAGTTGTGATCCAATCAGAGGGGTGTGGCAGGTGAGAGCACTACGTGGAAGATAAAAGGAGTCTAATCTGGGGATCAGGAGAGAGGAAGCTATGTTTATGTGGGAGGCGGGAATCCATCACTGTGTAGCCTGTTGATTCCAGAAGACTTCTGTCAAGAAGCAATTCCTAAATATTTTTTTAAATGTATGTAGATTCCCAAACTAAAAACTTGTTAAACTGGATTTATGTCTGTAAATACCAAATACTTAAAGAATAAAAAACCCTTAAGAGAATACTATACTTTTCTCAGTTACTAATGGTAACTCATAAATTCAAAATTAAAGTTACTCATAAAATCAACCACCATCACTCCATGTGCTCAAATAATCTTAATTTTGCCCCTCACGCTGAGGATACCTCCAAATCAGGAGATACTCCTATTTTCAACAAAACACATCTTTATCTCATCCATTACACCAAACAGTTACCATAAATCTAACTAGATTATTTTATGCTTGTTGATAACTGATTCTACACTGCTGTAACATTTAAACCTAATTTCATCTTTACATTGCTACAGTAAACAATTCCTGTCTTTAAAACCAGACACAATTGACAGAAGGAGACGTGTGTGTATCTTTACTGACAGTAATCAGATTCAGAACAGTCTTATGAGACAATTCCCCAGAAATAGTTAGAATTTCAAAGTGTTTTAGTAGGGTTTGTCTTGCCTAGGAAAAGTGGTCAAGTTTAGGTCTGGCTTAACTAAAATGTGCTAGTTAAACCTGACCTTAAACTCAATCTTTTTCCTACTATAAATGGAAGGTAATACTTTGTAGTTTTAATCAGCTGATTGAGTTGTAGCCTAAGCAGTGTGAATATTTACTAAAGTTGAATGCATCCACTTTATGATAATGGAATCTGTATGCTCTCATTAAGTCCAAAGTATAAATGGGGGGAGAATTATAAAATGAATTATTTAACAAGATGAGAAGCCAAAATCAAGATGTCTTAGGCAGCTTTTTAATGGACATTCTTTTAATGAAAGTGCATTATAATGTGGGTAAAACAAAAGTAAGTAGGAGTGAGATAGTCATAGCTGTAATTTTCCTGCATGCTAATTCTAGCAACAGCATATTGGTGGGGCAAGGCAAAATTTGATTTTGATACAGTTTTGTTGTTTCTCTTGTTTATATGAATGTTACCCTGAATTGAAACATTTTTCAGCTGAAACATGAATCTTTATGAGATCTTTTCAGGATGTGGGTAGACATGTCTAAAAGAAAACGAATGTCTCTTAGAAAAGTGAGAGGGTTTTTTATGGAGAAAGTGAAAGGAAAGGAATGCAGAGGCGACAATGGCATTTTAGTGATATAGCACCTTGTCTTTCCTTTCACACAGCAAAACTTAAGTGTTATTCAAGTATCATCCAATGGCAAACTTCCTCAGAAGTTAGTATTAAAGTTTGACCTCTAGTAGTCTCTAATTTCTTGATTTCCTTGGAGCTAAATTTTCAGATTTTTTTTGTCTTTAAATATTTCCTTTTATAATACCTGATTCATTTTGACTTCTGACAGCCAGATTGTTTGTTCTCCTTTAAAAAAAATGTATACCTAATTTTTCTTTTTTACTATTCTATCATTATTGGGCACTTCCTGGTACATTTCCTGTGAGGCGGAGGAAATATTCCTTTGGCTCTGTTGTGGCGATGCCACTGATTTATTACCTGTCCAAGGTTGGTTTTGCAACAAGTACACTACTGTAGCACTTGTTGCTAAGATGTCCATATATAGGAGGTCCTGAGACAATCATTTTGAGGGGTTAAAACTAAGAGATTGTCTATGCTGGGATTTCTTTGCTTCAGTTTAGCTTTACCATTGAAACCAAGATAAACCATACCTCTGCAAGTCACTTTTTACACTAGTGCAGCACATCCACACTATGGGTTTGTATTGGTGCAGCTATGTTGGTGTAATTATCTGGTGCCAAAACAATCCCATGTAGACAAGATGCAAAGAGGCTTCAGGGTTAACAGCCCATTGAGTTGAATGGAAGCAGCTCTATTATAGACAAATCGTGCCAGCTCCACTGATTGCAGAGATCCCTCTTTCACTGTACATAGTTGAGTAGGGTGGCATGATGGCACAGGGCAGGAGGGCACAGAAAAACATGGGCAGAGTTAAGGAAGTGGACATCTTTGTGCCCAGGGGGGGCACCTTGGATAGTGAGATGTTAGCAGTGTCTTGGGTGCAAGAGGTGAGTGTAGTCCACCACTATTGATCCGTCATATGCCCTCTGTGATTTGGCAGTTGTAGTAGTTGCTCTTCATCAGGAAAATATATTAGGTAATACGCTGACTCTAGACATAAATTTATTCTCTATTTCTTGCACAAAAGGTCTTATATCTTCATTTATTTTTACTCTTTGAGTAATTCTAGCACAGCACTTCCCTGTATTTCATTTTCAGGGAATGCACTCTAATGACAGAGGTGAGGAAATGAGAGAATTGTAGCAGCCCCACACATATAAAATGCACTTGAAAGAACATAGCAATGATATCTGTTTCATTGGTGATGTTCAGTATTTATACTTCAGGAAAGTTTGATATCTGAACTGGTCAATGAATGCCTGTCAGAGTCTGTTGCCAAAAGGAGAGCTGTGTGAGTTTAGGCTTTGTATTTTGCTAATTTTTCTGCTGGTGGTTGAAAACAAAAGCAGTTCTGGGAGAACATACTGTCAATCAGGTTCATAGAAGTAATCTCCAAAATCAAGAAAAGCACTTACTCACATTGGTATGTGCAGTAAAACCTGCTATATAGCTCTTCTTGGTAAAAACATAATCTCCAGATGACTGTGTGCATTGTCACAAGAATTTTCCACCCAAGAGTAGCAGTAACGTTGTTCCTTTGAGTTGTGAAGAAGTTATTTTACAGTAGACTCCAGATTAGAAATACATCAGTGTTTTTTTGTTTTTTGTTTTTGTTTTGCAACCATAGTTAATTGAGGATTATCAATTACCTTTATAAGGATTGTTTCAACCAATAAAAGCTACAAAGCAAAATGTTTTCTTAATATTTTAACAACGATCAGACCTTCCAGCCTCATTCATTTTTCCAAGACTTTTCTAAATAAGCCTAGCATAATTTTTTATGATTGTTTGACTTATTGATGCCATGCCTGGGAAGGATTCTGGATCAGATGCTCTGTGGATTTCAGTAATCCAGTAAAACCTGTCTGAAGAATTACAATATGTATTGCTGGAAGTTATATGTTTATTTGCTGCTTCTGTATGGCCTTGGAGCCTTAACCTTGTGCAGCTTGTGAGTCCTGTGTGAACAGTTGCATTTAATTAAAGGTGCGGCCAGAATTCTTGGCAAAAATAACAAAACAAAACAAAAAACCTCCTCAAACAACCAACCCTAACATAGATATAGTACACCTGCCATAGCAAAACCACCGTTCTCTGAGATGGGCATCTTGTTGCTGCTCCATTTTATATATTGTGCATTTATGTTGCCTTTTTTTAGATCGCACCAAAGATAATGATCTAAAACTGTGTTTTCAGGTGCTTATGATTTAAATAAAAAACTAACTCTGGGGTGGAACATGGTGAGGCTACCTCACTTACCTTCAAAGCGAATGATCACTCAGATGGTTATGCTGTGTCTCCTACTGCTATATCACCCATATTTGATAACTTATAACACAGTTTTGCCCAGCCCTCTATTGTATTGAATCCAGTTGTTACACTATTGTGGACAGAAACAGCAGAGTTCAACATCCATCTTAAAATGCATCTGACCACTTACACTAATAGGGTGACCCAGACCACATTTAGACTATACCTTTTTCAATCATTGATTTTGTAGTTGCTAGTTCTTTACACTTCATCATTATTTTTACCTTTAAATAAAGAGCTTCAGTGGTACATGTTTAAAAAGTACAACATGGCAAATATTAACAAGTCATAACTAATTACCAATATAAACATAATGAGGCTAAAGACTTGTTTTTAATATACTTGTTCCATTTATACTGTTTTCTCAAGTTTAGCCTTATTTAGCAGTTATTCTTTCCATTAATTGTAGCTGTTAAATTTAATAAAAGAAGAATAAAAGTACACCTCTACCCCGATATAACGCGACCCGATATAATACGAATTTGGATATAATGCAGTAAAGCAGTGCTCCGGGGGGGGGGGGAGGGCGGCTGCGCACTCCGGCGGATCAAAGCAAGTTCGATATAACGCGGCTTCACCTATAACGCGGTAAAAATTTTTGGCTCCCGAGGACAGAGTTATATCGGGGTAGAGGTGTATTGTTTTTGATCTGGGAGAGAAACACACATAATTCAACTCTTATTGTCAAGTAGAAAAGCACATGTTGGAATTGCTTTCTAAAGACAATTTCCTCAGCGAAGTAAATCTTTTCCTACACATGTTCTAAATATGTGGACATATTTTAATATTTAATTAAATATCCTGATACTTTTTAGTCTTGTCTTTGCACTCTAGTTATTACTAATTACTTATGATTAATTTGTAAGAACAGTACAAAAAACATAGATAAACTGTATGTTTTTTTGAGCATTTGGTAAGTGTCCTTTACCAATTCCTGCATCCAAAACACACACACACGCTCTATTTCTTGCATGTTATTTCTTTGCTGCTTTTGTTTACAATCATAATTTACGGTCTTCTGTTTTGTAGCATAATCATTTCCATGGCAACAATGCATAGTATCTCACAGGCCAATGACCTCCTAATGTGGCTAATCTAATTTACAAGAAGGGCTATAATGGTAAGACATCTTGTAGAGAGAAAGACCTGGAAAAATAGATTCTTTTAAATATATAAAAACACTGTCAGAGAGGCATTTCCATTGTTACATTTCCATTTTTTTCAACATCTACCAAGTTGTTGATCTAACTCAAATAGCTTGAGAAAAGTTTGTCTACCATTCAACTTCATTTTCTTTAGAACTATTAAATGATTGTACCCTAAAGTTTTACAGAATGAAAGTCATAGCTCAAGGTTTTGTTTTCCTGAACTTTAAAAAAAAAATTTTAAATCGAGGAATATTTTCTGAAGGAAAGCTATTTTACATCTCACTGCTTTAAAAAAAAGCCCAAACATTCTGACATCTCTGTAGATAATGTTGTTTTGGTTAAGCTTATTTTTTTTTAAATATTCTTTGTCTTCTCTGCTATAGTCTCCTTTTTCTCATTGCTGCAGCTGCAAGAAGACAGAAAGTTTGGCAGTAATAGAGCAGACTGGTGGCAGATCCAGAGGAGAAGAGGGTAGAATTGGAGGTGCTGCAGTGGTGGAGTAGAGTAGCAGGATCAAGGGGGAGCAGTTATGGCAGCTCAGTGAGTCATTACTTTTTCCTGGTGGCTGATATTTTGTTCTCTAGAACTTCAATTTTTATGGAGGGGGAGGAAAAAAATCTAGTCCCTTTGTCTGCTCAGGGAAGTAGCAGAAAACAATGAGATGTGGAAGGAAGAAAACTGAGGGGTAAATAAAGTATAAAGACTAGGAGAAAGTGGAAAGGGGGCACAATGTGTCAGTGTGGAGAGAACCAAGGATGGCAGGAGGCAAGAGAAGGATGCGTGACACCAACAAACTGATATAATTGATCTCTCTGCAAAATGGCCAAAATCTCGAAGATTATTGCTTGTACAAAGCATAGATGTTCTGAAATTCACTTTCTGTCTTAATGATGTAGGAATTAATATTAGGGTTGTCAAGCGATTAAAAAAAGTAATCGCACAATTAAAAAATGTAATTGCGCGATTAAACAATAGAATACCATTTATTTAAATATTTTTTGATGTTTTTTACATTTTCAAATATATTTGTTTCAATTATAACACAATACAGTGTACAGTGATCACTTTATATTTATTTATTACAAATATTTGCACTGTAAAAAACAAAAGAAATAGTATTTTTCAATTAACCTAATACAAGTACTGTAGTGCAATCTCTTTATCATGAAAGTTGAACTTACAAATCTAGAATTATGTACAAAAAAAACTGCATTCAAAAATAAAACAATGTAAAACTTTAGAGATCACAAGTCCACTCAGTCCTATTTCTTGTTCAGCCAATTGCTCAGACAAACAAGTTTGTTTACATTTGCACCAGATAATGCTGCCCACTTCTTGTTCACAATGTCACCTGAAAGTGAGAACAGGTGTTCTCATGGCACTGTTGTAACCGGAGTCGCAAGATATTTACATGCCAGATGTGCTAAAGATTCATATGTCCCTCCGTTCTGGCGGATATGCGTCCATGCTGATGACTGGTTCTGCTCCATAACCATCCAAAGCAATGATTTTCTTTTTTGGTGGTTCGGGTTCTGTAGTTTCCGTATATGAGTGTTGCTCTTTTAAGACTTCTGAAAGCATGCTCCACACCTCATTCTTCTAAGATTTTGGAAGGCACTTCAGATTCTTAAATCTTGGGTCGAGTGCTATAGCTATCTTTAGAAATCTCATGTTGGTACCTTTTTTGCGTTTTGTCAAATCTGCAGCGAAAGTGTTCTTAAAATGAACATGTGCTGAGTCATCATCCTAGACTACTATAACATGAAATATATGGCAGAATGTGGGTAAAATAGAGCTGCAGACATACAATTTTCCCCTCAGGAGTTCAGTCACAAATTTAATTAACGCATTATTTTTTTAATGAGCGTCATCAGCATGGAAGCATGTCCTCTGGAATGGTGGCCAAAGCATGAAGGGGCATACAAATGTTTAGCATATCTGGTATGTAAATACTTTGCAATGCCGGCTACAAAAGTCCCATGCGAACGCCTGTTCTCACTTTCTAGTGACATTGTAAATAAGAAGTGAGCAGCATTATCTCCTGTTAATGTAAACAAACTTGTTTGTCTTAGTGATTGGCTGAACGAGAAGTAGGACTGAGTGGACTTGTAGACTCTGAAGTTTTGCATTGTTCTGTTTTAGAGTGCAGTTATGTAACCAAAAAAAAATCTACATTTGTAAGTTGCACTTTCATGATAAAGAGATTGCACTACAGTACTTGTATGAGGTGAATTGAAAAGTACTGTTTCTTTTATCATTTTTACAGTGCAAATATTTGTAATAAAAATAATATAAAGTGATCAGTGTACACTTTGTATTCTGTGTTGTAATTTAAATCAATATATTTGAAAATGTAGAAAAACATCCAAAAATATTAAAGTTTCAATTGATATTCTATTGTTTAACAATGCGATTAAAACTGTGATTAATCGCGATTAATTTTTTTGAGTTAATCGTGTGAGTTAACTGCGATTAATGAACAGTCTTACATAATATTACTTATTTGCATTTCGGTCCCACCAACTGACCTTTGCAAAATCCTAGATCCATTGCTGCCCCATCATTTTAAAATCAATTTAAAATGAACAGATTGTTTCAGTACAGATTATTTGATGATGGTGCAAAATAAAAATTACAAACTAGGATTTAAAAATCCAGATACAGCCAGTTCCAAACACGACAAGGTCTTTTGTCTGATTTTGGCATTAAACCCTTCCTCATTATTTACACTCATAGTAAATTCTCCCAAGAGTTTATTCACTGTGACCTTATCCTATGTAATGTATCCTATGCATTTAATTCCCATTGGTACTATCTGAATCATATGTGTAAGGAGTAGGCTGACCAGATAGCAACTGTGAAAAAACAGGACAGGGGTGGGGTGTAATAGGTGCCTATATAAGAAAAAGTCCCCATAAACGGGACTGTCCCTATAAAAACGGGACATCTGGTCACCCTAGTAAGGAGAGATGTACGCTAATTGGTTCTCATTTTAGGCCATCTATAACCACTGAAAACTAAGACTGAAATAAATTGCCCTATTTCAATTTAAATACTTGCACACCACAACTCCAAGTCAGCAGGAGAGAATGCAAGATTTCCTTTCTACCACACTTAGAAATGGCTCTGTCAAGTAAGCCTTCAGAGTTGAAATATTGTCTGTAAAATGGCTAGCACACATTTTGAGTGCTATATAAATAACAAAACACAACTATATCTATTTTAACTATGTATCTTAGGTATTTTGAAGCCCGTTTTCCTTTCAAGATCAGTTAAAATATGAACCAGAATTAATTATGGTGAACCACACTCAACTTTGTTTCCTCTTCCTTTCTTCTGCTTTTTGGAATAACTAAGTGACTACTTGGTCCAAACAGGTATCATAAGGATTTTGGTTGACCATTCATACTTTACTTTTCACTATTTAATCCTGGATTCTTCTTCTGCACCCTTTTAAAGCAGAAACATCATTACAAACCAAAGTTATAACTGTTATAGTAGGAAGACTCCCAGGGGCCAGACTCATAATTATGATCCAGTATTTGGGCAACACAAAGGTGTTACAGAATCTGTCTGCAAATAGACAGCGAAAAATTCCAGTTTGGGGGGGAAGGGAGGTTTCCAGGTGGTGTGAAGTCAGCTTCTGCCCCATCCATCTGTCCACCAGCATCCATAACATGTTGGGGGAAAGGGAGGAGCAGAGCTTTGCTCTATAGTACAGCTTTTTTCTTCTGTGGATTGAATGCAAAAAATTGCAGTACTAAGTAAGGTTTTTGCTTTATTGTCTAGGTTTTCATCAAGAAGCACAACAAAAAGCTATTAGATTTGCCTCTGATATCCAGTTGGTACCACAGAGTTCAGGAAGTGCCTGGAGTAAAGAGTGCTGCTGCCAAGTGCAATATGCTGTTTCTCCAATTTCCAGATTTGCTGTCTTTCCCAGATGAGCAGCTGAGAGACTTCTCTACAATTCCTGATGACTTAGAGGAAGAACATGAAGACTATCAGTTTATAGGCGGTCCAAGGCCAACCATGACAAAGTTAATGGTAATTCAGCATTTTCATTTATTATTTTCAATAATAATAATAATTAATCATATTATTATAGTTCTGCCTGAATTTAGGATAGTACAGATCTCTAAATAGTAACTAATTAGAAGTGCTTGGAAAACACCTTTGGAAGCCTTCATCAGCTCATTAAGGGCTACCTGTATATTCTGAGTTCTCTCTGAGAACTATTGAGCTATAATTTTTTATTTATATATATTTTTGTTATTTAACTTCTGAATAAAAAATGATAAAGTTTATGACCGGAGGAAACCAGATGTTAAAATTATTAAAGTACACAATGGTATTGGCATATATATATATATATATTATGAAACAAAAAAAAATTAGGCTGTTATAGAACCAAAAATAAAATGCTGCTTTGGTATTTCGTTTTAATATTGTGTCTTCTATGATTTTTTCAGTTGTTTGTTCAGAGCTATGAGTACCTGGAGACCCAAAGAAAATGTAAAAATATCCATTCATTTCTGCATAAAAGATATAGGAAGATGAAAGCCAAAGAAAATATAACTGTATGGTATGGAACAGCAGTAGTCCAACCATGTAGCTAAGGGATCTTAGAGCCTGATCCTGCGCCATTAAAGTCAATGGGAACTTTGCTACTGACTTCAGTGGGCATAGGCTTAAACCATAAGGCCTGTTTGAATCTGTCTTTGAGAGATCAGTTTTTTTTCTTACCCACAGGAAAGCGGTATTGAAGCAAAGTTTTCTCCTCATCCCTGCCCTAGGTGGACCCTAGATTGGAACAGTCTACCAGCAGCAGTCAGTCCTGGAGAAGGTAGGGTCTTTCTTTTTGTATTTTCTTCAAGCTATTCCTATAAAAATATATTTCTTCTAATAAAACTACGTAATGATTTTGGTAGGAACAATGGAAGTGTACAGTACTTTCCTTGAATGTATGTTGTTGTTTTTCCTTTATGTCCAATGTTACATTTTCCACTGCAACTTCGTGATGGCATACTAATCAGTATTGTGAGTATTGTTATGAATTATACACTCCCCCTGAAGCATCAGCAGATTCTAGTCACTTGCAAAAAAAAAATCTTACATTAACTAGACTTGGAAACTTTACACCATTTTTGTCTTGTGTAGGTTTACGATTTCCTCTTCCACTCCTCCAGCACATTAGGTTGTGTTCTCTGACTTCATAGAAGAGTTGGTAGGTTTTGTTGCATGTGTACAGTTCCGTGCACCACTGGGCCCTTTAATTCTTATTCGCCTCTAAATTCCTGTGAGCTCAAATACCTGCATAGTGAATTCTCCTGGGACTCTGAATGTTTTTGTCTTGTCCATGCCTCAGCAGTATTTCAGAAAATGATCTCTTCTCAGAGCCTTGACAAATGTGTTTGGAACCTCTTGAGGCGTCTAGTTACTCAGACTACAAATGTGTTTTCTTCAAGGATTCAGACTTTTTTTCCTTCACAGGAGATAGCTCCTCAGCCTGCCAGCCATGTTGTTTCACAAAAATCATTGCTGTCTATTTTCCTTTTCCTCCTGTGCGCTGTGGCTAAGACAAATTTTCCTCAGATAGATAAGTAATTCTTCACGATTGTTTTACTGTCACTGCTTTAAAAATAAGAAAGTAAAAAGTAAACTGCCAAACTTCCACTGGAGGGGGAGTGGACAGAAGTGTAATTCAGCCTCTCTTAAAGCATTAATCCTAATATTTCCTGGTCCACAAAACGCCCCTGAACTTCTGAGTTTTATCTTGAATTTTAGAAACCTTAATTGCCACATAAAATGGAATAATTTCCAATTGCTTTAAATGCAAGCTATGGACTGGATACAGGGATAGATTGAAAAGATTTATGTTCTCTGATGTCCCTGTGATGTAATCCCAGAGGAAGTTCCCCAGACTCTCAACAGCAGGAAGAATCTGTCAGTTTAAAGTGTTCTGTGTGGTCTCAAGAACTTGCTGTACATCTTCATTAAATGTATAGTTGTGGTGGCTTTCTAGTTAAGTTGGCAAGGCTTCAGTTTTGGGCAAGGCCAGAGAAAACTAGGCAGTGCCAACAGAAAATGCCCACCAAATCTTTAAAAAAAAAAATCAAAAAAATCTAGGTCTTGCTTTCAACCACAAAAAAATGAGCTGCTAGTGTTGGACTAGTGTTTGCTAGAAGGAAAGACTTGTGCTTTTTGGCAACTGGGTCTTTGAATTCAGAACAGGAACATAATTGTCATCCTATCCTTTCTGAGATGTATGATATCATGTCTCCAACTGATACATTATTTTATGTACCTATTTTTTTTTAATCTAGATTGCTTAACCCAGTGGCCAGAAGGATACAATGTGTTTGCAGGAGTGCACTAAAACAGTTTGTAATGTTAGAAGTCATGGTGACATTTTGCAGAACATCTCATATACTATCCACTGTCTTCCAAATGGTTACAAACTTATCATAAACTATTCATAAAGCTGTTGGAATTGCAAGGAATTTTTGTGGGAATCTAGTTCACTTACAGGCTTGCAAGTGATGTCATGGACTTGTTCTATATCAACTGATACAGGTAGCAGGTTCTGTCTGTTCATGTCGGTTAGTAACCTCTGGAATTTTTGTATTCACACCACTACCCTGTTGGCAATGGTTGTTCTTGAGATTCCAGTTTACAGGCTGGTTTCCTGAGCAGACATTTCCAGAACATCTGGATTCTGAATGGGAATTGCATTAGGGTGTCATAAAACAGATGTTGGGACATGCCTATTCCAGATTTACAACTGCAAAATGAAGAAATACATATCCAGATAACAGGGAGTTCTCAGGGAAGGTACTCTAAAAATGATGGCCTAAGGGCATATTAGAATCTTAATGCCAGTGTACTGCTTCTGTTTTTATGTGAGCTTTTCTAAACAGACTGTTGGGATCATGATGATAATTTTGGCCTTTTCCTGACCTTTTACCTTGCTACATAGGTGCTGGAACTCTGGGTGCTGGGAGTGCTGCTGCACCCCTGCCTCGCTAGGACCTTGGCAGTCTGCTGTCCATGGATTCTGTGTAGGCAGAGAGCACTTAAAAACTGGTCACTGGTCCTGAAGTACTTTTGTCCTTTTCATGGGCTGTTTGACTGCTGAGAAGTACAACTTGTATAATAGAGTTTCTCTTAAGTCCTACATATACTGCCAACCTCCATGAAGCTAGTGAAAAGTAACATCTCTCTGCAAAAGTGGGAAAGGTTCGCTTTCTTTTCTGAAAAGCACAAACATCATCTTAGAAACTGGTTGAATGGCCAGCACACTGAAATAACAAAGTCAATCCACTTAAGACCCATAAGGGCGTATACACACACATTTCCTCTTTACATAGAAATAAGATCTCTTGCCATGTAATATTATTTTGTGGTGCCCTTCAGTTCAGAAATTGATGGCACCTGTGTTTGATGTAGGTGCGGTCCTCAAAGTCCTGACAGCCCTTAGCTGCTCCATGAATAGATTTATGGTTTATAATTTAATGTATCTGTCTTCCTAAGACTGACTTTCTGTTTCTGGTTTCCTCCTGAGAAATTCTCTTACTGGAAAGTTACGCAACTGCTTGCATTATTGTTGCCCAGTTTCTTTTAATATTTGAAGGAAAAATAACCTTTTAGATAGGATCTGTCAGCATTACACAATGCTGTTTCAGACTTCTTGTCAGTGGTGGCTAGAGCTCTTGTGTTAAAATAATTTTCTAGTTTGGCTGATAAATTGCATAAAGGTGACAGGTAAAAGTTATATTAAAAGATTCTAACATTTGTGAAAGTCAAATTGATTTTTTTGTTTGCTTCCTGTCTTTGAATATTGGGCTGGCAGTTTCCATTCACACTGTATCTAGGTGGCTGATTCCTTCTTTTGGATAGGAAAATGTCTGAAGAGATGATTCATAAGGGACATTATTTTTTGGAAGTTTCTCTTGTGCTGGATCCAGTTCTCTGGGGGGGAAAAAAAGTCATAATTCACAGGGTATCCTGCCCATCCAGCTAAATCAGGGGTGGGCAAACTTTTTGGCCCAAGGGCCACATCTGAGTATGGAAATTGTATGGCGGGCCATGAATGCTCACAAAATTGGGGGTTGGGGAGCGGGGTGTGTGTGTGAGGGCTCCGGCTGGGGATGAGGGGTTGCGGGTGCTCCGGGCTGGGACCGAGGTGTTCGGCGGGAGGGAGGGGGTTGGGGGTGCAGGCTCCAGGTGGCGCTTACCTCAAGCAGCTCCCAGAAGCAGCGGCATGTCCCCCCTCCGGCTTCTACAAAGAGGCGCGGCCAAGTGGCTCTGCACGCCGCCCTGTCTGTAGGCGCCGTCCGTGCAGCTCCCATGGGCCATGGTTCCCGGCCAATGGGAGCTGTGGGGGTAGCGTGCAGAGCCCCTTGGCTGCACCTATACGTAGGAGCTGGAGGGGGGAGGATATGCCACTGTTTCTGGGAGCTGTGCGGAGCGGGGCAAGCCCCAGACCCCACTCCTGGCTGGAGCGCCGGAGCGGGGCAAGCCCCGGACCCCACTCCCTGCCGGGAGCTTGAGGGCCAGATTTAAAATGTCTGGAGGGCCAGATAGCTAAATGGAGGAAGAGTGGGTTTTTTTGTTTGTTTTTTTTGGAAGCGGATACCTTTTCCTGCTGGCATGCTTGCTGAAATAGTCACAATAATGGCATCTGCACAATGGTTATGAGTGTATTATTCAATCCTAGTTTGCAAAAAAAAAAAAAAAAAAACCCCAACATTTCTAGTTTTGTATCATCTTTGGAAATATTATTTAGGGAAGGCATAGCTAGCTCACCAAGTGTGCCAGCAGTGGGAGGTTTCTGCCTCCCTTCCCTCCCAAAACAACTCTACCCTCTTTAGCAAGTTTGGTGAGGGACCCCATGGATTATGATTTCTGTACAGAACAGTGGAGCCATACTGATGAAAAAAATAGATAGGTTAGAGAACTAGTGTTGCCTTTCAATTAGATTTAGCTACCTGTTCAGCTCTGCTGTTCTGACTGTGACTACATTGTATGTCATCTGCTTTTTTACTGACGGAGACTGATTGGGGCTATATAAATTCTCAGTATTTTATTATTAGACCCTACTTGACATGGTAGGAAAACAAAGTGACTGGATGTGACAAGGTTTTAAATCTGGGTTTGAATAATGCATTTCTATTGTATAAAATGGCTTTCAAACAGATTACTCCTGTAATTTGGTAAATAAAGTTCCTTTTATTAATGTTCATATAAATTAAGAAACGGGAGCAAATATTTCAATTCAGATACACTTTGTTTTTATCCACAGTTAATTTAATTTGCTGCCAAATAGTATTTTCATTTAATAGTATGAAAAATATACTTGGTACTAGCTTTAAACTATCTTAAATGAAACATTAATACTTTGTATTCTGTTGTGAACGTATTGAAGTTCATAAAATACATTTTTCACTACAGAAGTTTAATTGGACCACCTTGCTGTCATAGTTACTTATTACAGGAAAGAGCATTTGATGATGGCAATACTAGCACATTTTATTTAGGTTGAAATGAATTTCATTCAGTGTTTTCTGAATGGGATTATTTACTTTAGCAAAACTAAAGATTGTAGTATTGTGATTTGAATTTCACTCACATTATATATCCAATTGTTAAATAATATTTCTAAAATAAAATTACCGGTAGGTTAATATGTATTAAGCCTTTATCACTCTTAATTGGAATGCAATTTCCAAAAGTGGTACTTTATTAAGAACAAAGTAAAGTAATATTTTAAATTTTGGATCTACTCCTTTTTATTCCTGACGTTATGTGGATTAACTTCACAAAAGCAATTGTAGCAACCTGGCGACATTTATGAATCTTTGACCTCTGCCTTCCTCAATGACAGATTATCACAATATTTGTTCATATTTCATGTACTGTATATCTAACCTTGCTAAGTATTTCCAACTTCATGTAAATAAGGTACTCATCAGATGTATTAGTATGGCACTTGCAGGTGATGTTCATAGTAACACTTTTAGACTTTTATAAGTCTGCCATAAAGATAAAATTTAGCATACAACTTTGTCTGTTGTAAAGTTTTTGTGAATGTTACTATGTATTCCCTGACCTATCATTTATTTAATATTCAGCTTTTCTCCAGTCCACTAATTAAAATGAGGGAGCAACAGTGGAAAAATACTAATAAAATATAACGTTTCCTTTTTCTTTATATGCCATTATAAGCTATTTCTGTTCTCCATTTTTGGAACCTAAAAGCATTGGCCAACATTTTAAAAAATGGGGAGGTTAAGTTGGGTTCTTAAATCCATATTTAGGCTCCTAAGTATGTTTGGTCTGAATTTTGAAAAGTGGAAGCTGACCCCTTGTTTACCATTTCATATTATTTCTTTGTATTAAATATTTATATTACTGTGGTGTCCAGAAACCCCATCGAAGACCAGATACCCTGCTGTGGTAAGTGCTGTACAAAAATAAAAGTAGACATGGTCCATACATTGCACAATTTATAATTTAAATGCTTTTTTGCTCTTCATCCAAACTGTGCCCTTCTTCTGTCTTATTGGTGAGGCAGAGGAAGAAGAGAAGTTAATTAGAGAAATGTGAGCAAACGGACAAGATGAATTAGGCATTCAGGAACCATTGTGCCTGGTTGTGACTCCAGGATCTTTGATGTCAACTGGCAGAAGGGATAGGGGTACAGTGATCCCATGGGTTCACCAGAGCAGTCATGTAAGTTCTCAACTGAAAACCTGTGTCACACTGGTCATAATCATTGAGAGATGTATATATGGAATAAAAGTGAGGAGTAATGTAAGTATACTAAAAACTATGTTTTATAGGTCTGTAGTTACACTAGCTATGAGTGATCTGCTTTTTATCTTGAGACAAACTTCTCCAGACAGGAGATGGGAGATGCTTATATCCATGGTGGACCAGTATGTATTGTATGTCCTACAATAGCAGTCTGTTAGCATTCTAAATCACATGCTAATGAAGAGCTGGAAGGGAATTCAGAAAGAACTTATCAGTAAGAAGTAAACAGTGGGGGGACCTCTATTTTGAGGTGAACATCAGAGGTCTATTCTGGTATGTTTGAGAGTGCAGAGAGATACTCTAGCATCCTTCACCTAGGAAGTAAACTAACAGTGGGTGTTCTTCATGAAAAAGGAATCTCAGCCAAGTTTGGTTGAAAACACTGGAAAGAACTTTGGGGTGAGATAAGCTTCTTTAGACAGGAGCAAAACTTGTTATATTTAAGCTCAAGAATATGTGTTTATGACTTTGTTTTATACGTAACCATTTGTTCCTATCTCTCACTGATATTTATTTGAATCTCTATTCTGTCTTAAATACATTTCCTTTTGTTTTGTAATTGAACGCAAGTGCTGTGTGTGTGATACAGGAACAGTGGTCCAAGGTAAAACTGGTTAAATGTGGCACACTGTTCCTTTGGGTACAAAGGATGTGGGTATCCAGTGATCAGAGGACATTTTGAAGGGACTCGGGGGCTGGGGTGCTTCTGTTGTCAATCTGCAAGGCAAAGACAGGGCTGGAGTAGCCTAGAGGAGAGTGCTTGAATGGCTGACTGTGCTAACAACCAGGTGGCACATGCAAGACTCCCCCTCAGGTGGTAAAGTGACTCAAACCTCTGGGTGCCCTAAGAAGCATCACACTGGGCATTATAGCCCAGTAATTCTGAACAGATTAGAAGGCTAGGATGGTTGGAGGAGAGGAAGTAAGAGGATATAAGAGTTGTAGGGAGCAAAGAGAAGGTGGGAAAACAAGGTGGAGTGAGCACATAAAGATGGAGGTGGTAAAGATGAGAATAGATGATGTATTGCAAAATACATCAGCAAATCATGTAATATATAGAGGAGTAGCAGCAGTGGGAGCACTGTGTTATAAAATAAAACAATACTTAGCTCAATAAGAATGTGAGGTCAGTATTGAGCAAGCTTAAAGTGTCATGTGACAGTGCGTGAAAAATGTCTTCTGACAGGGTGGTGTCTGAAAAGTTAATTTTTGTGAAATGACTGTAGTGTGTGATGATGGTATTCTCTGGAAGATTTAAGATGAGGTAGGAGACTATATTTGAACAGGCTTCCCACCCAGATGGAAGAACTAGTGAACGGCCTTTGTGATTTATAGTCTCTGGTAGGCAGCAGTGCAGGGTTCTCTACCCTCTTAGAATTGTAATTGGTCTTGAGCTGGATCCCTAAGCCTTAATTTGAGTTGTTGTCTGTGCTCCTGGCTCTATTTATTTGTAGAAGTGTTTTTACCTTGAATTTAATTTTTTTATGCCAGACCTTGTCAGTCTCCAAGAGCCAGGGACACAGAGCCACCCTGGAACTAGTATTGGTGATTCCTTTAGATTCACCTGAAGCATGTTGGTAGTATGGGGAGCTTTCACAACAACTGCCCTTGTTCTACAAAGAGATAGGTGATTTGAGTCTCCAAGGCTATCACCTTTCCTAAGCACAAAATTCACTTTGAAAAGAAGAAGGAGAAGGGGAGGGTAAGGAGAGAGAGAGGCTATAATTATTTTTAGAGGGAAAGCTTATTTTTTCAAAACAAACATTTTTCACTTCTCTTTGTTTTTTTAATTCAGTTGTGAAATTCAAAACCAGGCAGTAACTAACTCACAGTCTGCTTGCTTGGGACATGCTTTGCTTGGGTGTAGGACTACAAGCTGTATGTAACATAGAGAAACTGCAGTTAGTAAATTTGTTAATTTGACTTACTGAGAGTCCTACACAGGGTTTGCTTATCTTATATTATCTGTATGTGGCATTGGGTTATTTGTAAGTCATGCTCTGGCCATTAGCATTTAAAGATGTAATAAAGTTTGTTTTTTTTCTGACAAAAGGGAAAATTAATTACAGATATTTGGCTAGCACATGGTCATTCTTGATGTGTATTTTTCAAGGCGCTAGAATGGCATCCATCAGGAATAATAATCTCTACCAAATAAAAGGGCATTTAGTTTTGGAGGGCAAAAAATGCATTTTGAAAGTCAGGCAAACATTGATCTTGGAGGCAGATTTCTCATTCTTTTAAAATACGGTATTGCAAAGCAATTTTTCTTCTCCTCTGAGGTCAGTTCTCAAGGACTGAACTTATTGACCACCTTTAGTGTTTTGTAAATACAGAGCATCATATCAGTTATTTTTCCCCATACACACATGCACATATCCTCACCCTAAGTGCTGATTCCATAGGGAAACTTTATATTCCAACATTTTAGATAAAGTATGTGGAGGTCTCTTATATTAGGAGGTATCTTGAAAATAAAGTAAAATGTTCAGGTGAGGAATGTAATAGGTTTATGTGAGGGCATATGAATATTTGGTTTACTCTTTGTTTAGAGGTAGCCAGTAAAAAAAATAAAATAAATATTAGTAGTCAGATTTCTTTTTTCTAAGATTGTGTTTTAAAAAATTGAATGTAATGCATGTTAAAATTGTCAGATTGACAACTCTGGAGAATGAAGGGCTCTGTTTAACCACAGAACAGATGCAGCAGAAGCAGCAGCCATTCCAGCTTCCCAACACTGCTCTGCCAATGTGCTTCAGGCTGGACCTAGATTAGATAACCCTCTCTGTAGTTCAGTCTCTGGGATATTTTCTGCTGGCATAACTCCATTAGTTATGTCATCAGAGAATTTGGCTTCTATGCAGCCTTTGGTGTTTGCAGAGACTGCCAACAGGGCAAGTAATTGTGGTTTTTATGATTTCTATACTTGTCTACTAGGAAGTGGTCTGATCGAATCAACTGATTGGGTACCGACCACCAAAAACCATCAGATGGCAACAACTTCTTGACCTGGGCTGCATCAGAAATACTAACTTATTTCATTTCTTGAGTGATTTTGTCCCCCTTATGTTCATAGATTCATGAATTTTAAGACTAAAAGGGCCATTGCAATCATCTAGCCCAACCCCCTGCCTAATATGGGCCATAAAATGTTAGTGAGTAATGCTTGTGTCATGGAGTCACCGGTCGATGCTCTGGAACTACTGCATATGAAGCCAGTCAGGACTCTGGGGGAGCCTCCTCTCTCTGAGCATACTGTCGCCAGGGCAAGAAGCTTACAGAGCTTCGACCTTCCTGGGTCTGACCTCGGAGCATTCAGCATCCCCTTCTCACACCGTGTGCTTCCCACAGTGAGTCAGCCTGGGCGGGGCTCCTGGGGAATCCAGAGGGCCCTGCACCCAACTCCACAGTCAGATGTCAGCCAGCCAGTAAAACAGAAGGTTTATTAGTCAACAGGAACACAGTGTAGAACAGAAATTGTTAGCACAGAAATCAGTGACTTTCAGCCAAGTCCATCTTGGGGAGTCCTGGGCCAGAAGCCTTGGACTCCCCCTCTTCCAGTCCCCACAAGCAGATTGCCAGCTTCCAGCGACCCGATCTCAGACACCCCCGTTGCTCCTCCTCCTTGTCTTTGTCTCGCTTCCCGGGCAAAGAGTCACCTGGTCGTCATCTAGTTGCATCCCCCTTCTGGGTCTCAGGTTACGAAGGGGACTTGTCATAGCATATGTGCAGGCATTCCTGTCAGCGTCAGCCGCTTCTGACATGCCTGGCTCCCCAGGCTTTAAGCGCTGCTGCACCTGCAATGATGCCATCCCTCTTTCGGATGGCCATTCAAAATGTATTAAATGTTTGGGGGAGTCCCACATCCCCCCAAAATGTGCCCACTGCAGCAAGCTTAAATCCAGGGCACGTAAGGACAGGGAGCAGCGATTAAAACTGCTCCTCCTTCAGAAATCCTTAGGGTCAGCTTCAGACCTGGGCGCTGACTCAGCTACACGCCGCAGCACCCCCACCTCAAAGAAAGACCCTCTCTCACCCGCAAAGAGAACTTCGTGGGAGAAGACTTCCCCGGGCAGGTCTACAGCCTCCTTCTCAGCGCTTCCCTGGCTGAGCACTTTTGACATGCTGGGCTCCTCCAGCGCCGCGTGAAACCCGCCTGTGGCTGCGGCGGTAGCACAAAGTTCCGGTGCTGAGGCTTCAGGCTTCCAGTTGCCTGCCTCTCTCATGGCATCATTCGGCCATGTCAGCGGTGCCGACACATATTGACATGCCTGACCCCCCCGCAGGCTATTCTTGCTCTCCTGGCACCAGCACCCGCTGAGCTGGCTGGCAGTGAAACAATGCTTTCTGCACAGCAGATTCCTCTTGCACAGCCCTCACCTCACATAGGAGCTCCTGCACCACAATTTACACAGTCAAGGGACCTGCTGGTGTCACCTATCCTGCAGTCACCCATGCTTAATGCCTACTTCTCTCCAAATGCTCAGTCAGGGTCCAGACACCTTTCTCCAGTGATGAGGAAGCAGGACTGCAGGGGGAATTTTGACCATATCAAATATCCCATCCTCAGACCCCAATCAACAGAGATCGTAGAAAAATTACCTCGTCATACTCTCAGGACCCTGCCCCATGGTATGTAACCCCTTGGATGGCACCACCCATGCCCTTCACACCGCAGTGGCAATATTGGGATCCATGAGCACCTTATCCTCGAGATCACACTTGCTATGCCACCACAGCCACACCTGCCCGCCACTGCCAGCTGACGAACCTGCCACTGACGTAAAGCACCAGGCAGCACTGTCACAACTGTAGGATCAGTCATGACCTGCCTCCAACCCAGTGGACCCAGTTGTTACCCCAGATGAAGCCTTATTTCCTCCTCCCCCGACATCTTTGGATGACTTCTCAAAATTTCAAGACCTTTTCAGAAGAGTTGCCAGTGAGTTAAGAATTAACTTGGAGGAGGTTCCTGAACAGCAGCATGAGTTAATGGACATCCTGAAGCCCTCTTCTTCTTCTAGGATTGCATTACCGATCAACGCAGCCCTTTTGGAACCTGCTAAGGCCATCTGGCAGACTCCCACTGCAAGCCTACCTACCTGTAAGTGAGCGGACCGCAAGTACTTCATCCCTTCCAAGGGCTCTGAATTCCTTTTCACTCATCCAGCACCAAACTCGCTGGTAGTAGATGCAGTCAACCTAAAGACCAAACACCAGTTTCCCCACTCCACCCCATCCGGCAAGGACGGTAAGCGATTAGATCTGCTCGGACGTAAAGGATATGCATCTTCCACCTTACAATTTCGCATTGCTAATTATACTACTGTTCTGGCAAAATGTGACCACAAAAACTACAACAAATTCATGGACTTTATTGATGACGTTCTGGAAGAAAAGAAACAATTTATGGCTCTAGTTTCTGAGGGGCAAATCATCTCACGTACCGTTCTTCAAGCGGCCCTTGATGCAGCCAATACTGCAGCAAGATCCACTGCCACAGCACTGGTCATGCTCTGAGGTTCATGGCTCTCCTCCTCTTTCCTTTCCTCGAGAGGTCCAGAGTACCATTGAAGATCTTCCCTTCGGCGGCGGCAAACTCTTTGCCTCCACGACCAACGATGTACTTCATTTAATGAAGAACTCAAGGGCAACTCTCCGATCCCTAGGAATTCAAACCCCTATGACCAGAAGGAGACAATATTGATATCAACCTTACCAGCATCCACACTACCCCACATATACCCAGCAATTGCATAGATCACATGAGCAACAGCAATGCCAGAGACCTAGATACCAGCGTCGCTGTCCAGATTCCTCGGCAGCGTCTCAACCCCCTCCAACAAATAAGCAGATTTGAAGACTTGGTCGAGGGTATAGAAAACAATGTTCCCATTTCAGCACTTACACCGCATGTCCCTGTTTTTGGACACTACCTACGACCATTCTCCCATCAGTGGCAGAACATTACACCAACACTTGTTGGTTATAGAGGTCGTCACAACTGGCTATTCCATCCCTTTCCGATCCTTGCCTCCTACCCACCATCCCTCCCCGCCCCTCTTCAGGGACCCCTCTCATGAGCAACTGCTCCTCCAAGAAGTACAACATTTCCTTCTATTGGGAGCAGTGGAAGTTGTGCCCGAACAACACAGAGGGAAGAGTTTCTATTCCCATTATTTCTTAACAGGAAAGAAAACCGGGGGATGGTGACCAATCCTCGACCTCAGGCAGCTCAACAAATTTATCAAAAAGCAAAAGTTCAAAATGGTTACCCTCACCACTATAATCCCAGCACTGGAGCAGAGCGATTGGTTTTCAGCCCTCGACCTACAGGATGCCTACTTTCATGTGACTATATATCTGGCCCACAGACGTTTCCTTCGTTTTACCCTCGGCTCGACACATTTTCAGTACAGGGTGCTACTCTTTGGCCTATCCACCGCTCCCCGTGTTTTTTCCAAGCTCCTAGCTGTAGTCACTGCCTACCTCAGGAAACAAGGGGTCATAATATTTCCTTACCTCGATGATTGTCTCCTCAAAGCCTCAAACGCTCAACGAAACGCTTCGATGCACGCAGCTCACCGTCGCTTGCTTCCTATCCCTTGGCTTACAAATAAACAAAAACAAATCCACATTATCTCCTACCCAGCACCTGGAGTTCGTAGGAGCACGCCTCGATTCCCGGACGGGAATAGCATCTTTCCCGCCCGACCGCTTCAACACCATAAAACTCCTGGCCACAAAACTTCACAACAGTCCTCATGTCACTGCTTGAGACTGTCTACAACTATTAGGTCACATGGCCTCGTGCACTCGTGGTCAAAAAAAGGCTTGAGGTGCTTGGTTGGCACCTCAAGCGTGGCCAACCAAGCTTGAGGTGCTTCCAAGCTTGGTTGGCCACGGTTTACAGACCGAATGTACACGCTCTAAATAAGCCTTTATCGATACCTTTCAGAGTCCTATGCTGGACAGTTCCCTCCAACCTCTGCTCAGGAGTCCCCTTTTTCCAGGATGCTCCATCCCTCATAATGACTACCGATGTATCTCTCACGGGGGGGGGGGGGGTGTGCACAGATGTCCCACCACACAGCCCAGGGGCTACGGTCTTCAACCGAAACCTCCCTACACATAAACATCCTAAAACTTCGAGCTATACGCAATGCCTGCTGTCACTTCCTCCCATTGATCCGAAACCAACATGTACAGATAATGATCGCCTGCATGTTCTATGTAAACAGGCAGGGAGGAGCTTGCTCTCACTCGCTTTGCACAGAAGCTATGAAGCTCTGGAATTGGTGCCTTGCGAACAACATCCGGATATCAGCCGCCTATCTTCCCAGGGCTATGAATACCACAGCGGACGAATTAAGCAGACGCTTTCCCTGGGATCACAAATGGGAGATAAACGACACGATCATCTGCAACATATTCCGCATTTGGGGCTACCCAACCATAGACCTTTTCGCAACTGCAAAAAACACGACATGTCCCAAATTTTGTTCTAGAGCGGGACTGGGCAAACATTCCCTGGGAGATGCGTTCATGATCTCATGGGACCAGAACTTACTATATGCATTTCCCCCGATACCGGTTCTCCACAGAGTTCTGACAAAGATACGAACAGATCGTGCCATGGTAATTCTGATTGCCCCATCGTGGCCCAGACAACCGTGGTTTCCGTTCCTCACCAGAATGTCAATTCGCCCACCAATTTCATTGCCCCTCACTCCGAACCTCCTATCGCAGCAGCATGGCCAATTTCTTCACCCAACCTGTCCATGCTTCACCTCAAAGCTTGGTTCCTACATGGTTCTCCCAAAACGAACTAGCAGGCTCTGAGGAGATTCAGAGAGTGCACCTACATAGCAGAACACAATCTACTCGCATTACCTAACTCCGAAAGTGGAAGCGATTCACACAATGGTACTCAACTAAACAGCTTCCTCCTATTTCGGCACCTCTTCCACTCATACTTGACTACCTGTTAGACCTTAAGCAATCTGGCCTTTCTTTCAGCTCCATCAAAGTCCACTTAGCTGCTATTACAGCTTTTCATGACAAGATCGACGATACCTCTGTTTATGCTCATCCAATCACCAAGCATTTTCTCAAAGGACTCCAATCCCTATACCCGGACATTAAACCTCCTACCCCTCCGTGGGACCTTCACTTAGTATTATCTTGCTTAACTTAACAACCATTCGAGCCCCTAGCTACTTGCTCCCTTTTACACCTCTCTATGAAAACAGCATTCTTAGTGGCAATCACCTCCGCCAGACGGGCAGGAGAAATAATAGCTCTCATGGCGGACCCACCGTATGCGCTATTTTTTAAGGACAAGGTTACCCTCTGACTACACCCCAAATTTCTTCCAAAGGTGTATTCGTTATTCCACATCAATGAGCCAATACACCTACCAACCTTCTTTCCTAAATCACATGCAAACTCTTTTGAATCCACAATGCATACGTTAGTTGTACGCAGGGCTTTGTCCTTCTATTTGATTAGAACCAAGCCCTTTAGGAACTCTTCTAGACTTTTTGTCTCCATTGCGGAGCGCTCCAAAGGGACATCTGTTTCTACCCAGAGACTTTCAAACTGGATTTCTGAGTGCATCCGACTGTGCTATCAGATAAAGAAAGTTACGCCTCCAGCCAGCATCAGAACTCACTCCACTAGATCTGTGGCTATCTCAGTGGCTTTTCTACGCAATGTTCCTCTGGCTGACATCTGTAAAGCGGCCAATTGGACTTCTGAACACACATTTGTGAAGCATTATGCCCTTACTCAAGGCCCTCTCTCTGATGCACAATTAGGCAGAGCTGCCCCTGGGGAAGATCACAGTCGACTCCGCCATCCCCAGGACAGACAGCCGACTGCGACCTGACATTGTCGTGATTGACACAGAAAAGAAGAAGGTCCTAATGTTAGACGTCACGGTGCCATTTGAAAACAGGTCACCGGCCTTCCACGAGGCCCGAGCATGGAAGGGTGTCGAAGTACACCCTGATGGCTGACACCCTGAGAGCCCAGGGCTATGAGGTCCAGATACACGCCCTGATCATGGGAGCCCTGGGCGTGTGGGACCCCCACAACGAGCCGGTGCTGAGAGCGTGCAGAGTCGGTCGACGCTATGCCTGGCTCATGAGACAGCTCATGGTGTCCGACACCATCAGGTGGTCCAGAGATATCTACACGGAACACATCATGGGACACTGCCAGTACCAGCTCAAGTAACCAAGACCGCTGACTAGGGAAATAACCCACTTCGTTCCCTGACGAACCAAGGAACATACCCCACTCATGTACTTATTTGCTACACTGATACTGACTTGGACTCTTAATACAGTCCATGGGTGGCGTACCCGAGCCCACTTACCACTGACGCTTTAAAAACTTCCGCACCCCAATCTGGGTCTATGCTGGTTATATGATATGTATGTATCTCGTGATCCTTGTAATCGATACCTGTAATCCCTCATAACTAGAGCTTGACCCCAGATGTACAGTACCTTCCCTCTTAACTTGTGTATATTTAATTTTAAACATTAACTTTATTAAAAATTTTAAACCTACTGCATTCCTACCAAATCTGAAGTCCCTACCTCCTTGAGATGCACTGCTTTTCAGTCAGCTGGAGTTGAGCACTCACAGGGACACCTCTCAAAGGAGAAGAGGAGGTTACTCTGTGCAATAACTGACGTTCTTCGAGATGAGTGTCCCTGTGGGTGCTCCACTACCCACCCTCTACTTCGGAGTTGGGGTAGCCTCCATTGTAGAGAAGGAACTGAGGAGACCGGTCGCGCATGTGTACTATTAAGGTACACTCAGAGCGGCGGGAGGGGGGGCAGGCTCTGCGCATTCGTGACAGCTACGAGTACTGCTGTAAAAATCTCTGAGCGAAGGTGCAGGGACGCACCAACACCTGGTGTGGAGCACCCACAGGGTGCTCCTCTTCTGCTTGCAGATTGCTGTACTAACCCTGAGAGTGTTAGAGGGTTGGCTGAAAAAAAACAAAAACAATAATTATTTTTCTGGGCTGTTAAATATAGGTGACTTTTGGATACCTACTGAAGTTGTTTTGTAAGTGTTCACAAAATTGAGTAGCAGCAAACATGTTGTATGTTCACAGTCTCACTGAATTCTCAATAATATTCTGAAGATTTGTGGCATATAGTAATGACAAGACTTCCAAGTTCCTTTTGTGATATATAATAAGAGTTCATGATACGTCACACAGTAACACCATTTTACTTAGTGTCACAGATTAAACTGTTTTATTTTGGCATTATCTTTAGCACAAGTTAGACATGGGAGAGGCTTTCAGGGCACATAATACATGAAGGTATTGATCTTTTATTAAAATTCCTGACAGTCAAGAGAAATATAGCAGGATTGCAGGAGCAGAGTCTAAAATGTGGTGTTTTGCTTTAAAAATCAAGTCTAACAGTGCCCCTAAAATAAGATCCAGGAAGTAATTTATTCTATAAAAAAAGAGTTAAAAGAAACACTTGAAAGTTCTCTATTTCCCTTCCAAGCCTGTCAGAACTTTTGAAGGGCTTTGAAGGTTTACTTTTATAGTTTTACTAGCCTTTCTCCATCTCAGGCATCCTAAAAGCAGGAACTCCATCCTTCTTTTTTAGCTGATTTTTCCATATCAGACAGTTCTTTGCCTGCAAACCACATGGGTAACAATCCAAGTGAAGCTTAAATGAATGAAGAACTGCTTCTCATTAAACTCTCCCTACTGCTGCAGTTCAGTTCCATACTTATTTTAAAAGTCTGAACAACATTTACAGTTGCATTGTATTTTTCCAGTCTGAAGTCTGGAAAACTCAGAGTCTATCACCTTAGAAAAGTTGCATCCATCATGACAGAAATTCTTAATAAGCCCTTTCTGTAACCATACCTCGCAGATATCCATCATTTCAGATCCCCAGGTTACCTGTGGGGAATTCGTTGTCCCCTTATTTTATTACTGAAAATTATTTACATCTGAAATAACTCTATCACCTCAGTTTCATTACACTGGTCTACAATTTTTGAGAAGTCGTCTGCTTCAGAGATAAAATATGCTATTTATTATGTATTTTGATGTGCTGAATTCAAATATGACAATTAAAACAACTGATTGGCTACTGTTTCTAAGATATTTAAGTTTTTACATTTTATGTCTATGTATATTGTGTAGATAGAGTTTTAATCATAAATTGTAAACCTAGGTCTTTTCATGTGTTTATGGTTGCTTTACATGATAATATTTCACCTGTCCTGTTTATGTAACACTTTAAAAATCAGCAAAAGGGTTATATAAATAAAATTTATTATGAAACAAAA
The DNA here is from genome assembly GCF_028017835.1 of Emys orbicularis. Taxonomy (NCBI): domain Eukaryota; kingdom Metazoa; phylum Chordata; order Testudines; family Emydidae; genus Emys; species Emys orbicularis. Next base: position 33,472,291 of record NC_088687.1, on the reverse strand, counting down.
GGCAAAAAACTATTCTGTACATAGTTTAGTCCTATTCAGTGTCTACTCGGCGCTTCTTGGCTTGTCTCTTGTATTCATTAAATGGAGCATCTCTTGTCACTGTCCAGCAATAGTCTGCAAGCATTGATGGGCTCCATTTGCCCTGATAGCGTTTCTCCATTGTTGCAATGTCCTGGTGAAATCGCTCGCCGTGCTCGTCGCTCACTGCTCCGCAGTTCGGTGGAAAAAATCTAGATGAGAGTGCAAAAAATGTATCTTTAGTGACATGTTGCAACCAAGGCTTTTGTATGCCTTGAGGAGGTTTTCCACCAACAACCTGTAGTTGTCTGCCTTGTTGTTTCCGAGAAAATTTATTGCCACTAACTGGAAGGCTTTCCTTGCTGTCTTTTTCTTGCCACGCAGTGCATGGTCAAATGCATCATCTCGAAGAAGTTCACGAATCTGAGGACCAACAAAGACACCTTCCTTTATCTTAGCTTCACTTAACCTTGGAAATTTTCCACGGAGGTACTTGAAAGCTGCTTGTGTTTTGTCAATGGCCTTGACAAAGTTCTTCATCAGACCCAGCTTGATGTGTAAGGGTGGTAACAAAATCTTCCTTGATTCAACAAGTGGTGGATGCTGAACACTTTTCCTCCCAGGCTCCAATGACTGTTGGAGTGGCCAATCTTTCTTGATGTAGTGGGAATCTCTTGCACGACTATCCCATTCGCAGAGAAAACAGCAGTACTTTATGTATCCAGTCTGCAGACCAAGCAAGAGAGCAACAACCTTCAAATCGCCACAAAGCTGCCACTGATGTTGGTCATAATTTATGCACCTCAAAAGTTGTTTCATGTTGTCATAGGTTTCCTTCCTATGGACTGCATGACCAACTGGAATAGATGGCAAACCATTGCCATTATGCAGTAAAACAGCTTTAAGACTCGTCTTCGATGAATCAATGAACAGTCTCCACTCATCTGGATCGTGAACGATGTTGAGGGCTGCCATCACACCATGGATGTTGTTGCAGGCTACAAGATCACCTTCCATGAAGAAGAATGGGACAAGATCCTTTTGACGGTCACGGAACATGGAAACCCTAACATCACCTGCCAGGAGATTCCACTGCTGTAGTCTGGAGCCCAACAGCTCTGCCTTACTCTTGGGTAGTTCCAAATCCCTGACAAGGTCATTCAGTTCACCTTGTGTTATGAGGTGTGGTTCAGAGGAGGAGGATGGGAGAAAATGTTGGTCCTGTGACATTGATGGTTCAGGATCAGAAGTTTCATCCTCTTCCTCGTCTGACTCAAGTGAGAATGATTCTGGTGCATCAGGAACTGGCAGTCCTTCTCCGTGGGGTACTGGGCGTATAGCTGATGGAATGTTTGGATAATTCACAGTCCACTTTTTCTTCTTTGACACACCTTTCCCAACTGGAGGCACCATGCAGAAGTAACAACTGCTGGTATGATCAGTTGGCTCTCTCCAAATCATTGGCACTGCAAAAGGCATAGATTTCCTTTTCCTGTTCAACCACTGGCGAAGATTTGTTGCACAAGTGTTGCAGCGTATGTGTGGGGCCCACCTCTTGTCCTGATCTCCAATTTTGCAGCCAAAATAAAGGTGATAGGCTTTCTTAACCATAGTGGTTATACTGTGCTTTTGTGATGCAAAAGTCACTTCACCACAAACAGAGCAGAAGTTATCTGCACTGTTCACACAAGTACGAGGCATCTCTGCTCACTTTGGCTAAACAGAAATGTGTCCCTTTGCAAAATCAAACACTGACAAATAAGAGAGCACGACACTGTATGATTTCTAGAGCTGATATAGGGCAATTTGTTCAGCAGAGTGATGTAAGCTTCGTTATGATTGCATCATCCATGACTTCTAGGAATAACGTGATGCAATTCATATCATGTATGACGCAATACCAGCTTCAGATTGCATCATTCATTGTTTTGCCTAAAAAGCAAGTACGGTCTAAACCCAGTCATAGATTTATTCATAGATCCAGTCAAAGATGTATTTTAGTCATTTCTGGTTAAAATTGAGATCCCTTCCCTTTATAACTCACTTATCCTCCGCCATTCCCAAGTCAAGGGTCGTATATACTGACCCAGTAGCATATCTTGAAAACTAGAACCAATCAACAATTTTAAGCATCATTTTCCTTCTCAGTAAAGACGCAGAATCAATAAAGTTTGACTACAGTTATTTCAAAAGCATTTTGGCTGTAGAGCAGTGTTATTATTTTATTTACTCTTAAGGAATGAGTCCCACAGAATTTTAGTTTTGTGCATGATTTTTTTTTTTTTTAGTCCTTCATTTTGGCACTTTGTTACATCTGGCCTTTGGCAGGGTGAGAGTTCGTTTGTAACTGAGTGCTTGTCTACATGGTGCTGGCAAAGCAGGGGTGTGATTAGTAAAGCGCACTAATGCGCTGTGCTCTACGTGCCCTGTTTAGACGCTGTTGGTGTGCTCTAAAAGGTACCTAGTTCAGATAAATTTAGTCTTAACAATTCTGATGTTAAAGCAAACTAGGTCCCTTTTAGAGGACGCCAGCAGCACACAGCATGTTAGTATGCTTTACAAATTGGACCTTTGTGGCATGCTTTGCTGTGCTGTGTAGACAAGCCCTATCTGATACCTCCTCCTAATTTCACAGATACATACAATATTAACTTTCCTCTAAGCAGTTTAAAGTTATGAATTGCTCATACACCTATGAGTTGTATGCAGCTAGTCTCTTCTAAAATATTCTATTACTACTGCTCTTCGATCCTATCCTCACCCATCCAACTCCTGTTCGTTTTGCCTAACCTGTTTTATCCTTGTCTTTTAGTCTTCAACCTTCTGTAATACAGGGACTGTTGTTTATATTATATTTATGAAGTGCCTAGTACAATGAGACTTCAACCTGTCTGGGACCTCTTGGTGACGCTGCAATATAAAGTAACTCCTCACTTAACGTCCTCCCGCTTAACGTTGTTTCGAAGTTACGTCGCTGCTCCATTAGGGAACATACTCGTTTAAAGTTGTGCAATGCTCCCTTAGAACGTCGTTTGGCTGACTTTACAAGGGAGCATTGCACAAGTTCCTCTTCTCTGCCTCCTCCCCCTCCCTCTGTTTGGCGGCTGCTTCTCTTCAGCCGCTGGCTGTGCAGCAGCCCCTGCTCCTCCTGAGTCCTCTGGCCCGTGCTTGCAGGGCTGCATTCCGAAAGGAACTTTAGAGCTGCAGGCCAGGGCCCCGGGGCCCCCTTAGCCTAGGGCCCTGCAGCCCCTAAAGCCCCTCCATTCCGGGTGGCCCTGCCTGCTGGGGGGGTGGGTGGGGGAGCTCCCAGAATCGCGGCCATGGGGGCGGTGCCGCGCTGTGCAGAGCCACCTGCACACCCCCTGCACCAAACAGGAACTGCCCCAGGTAAGTATTCTGCACCTCCTGCCTGCCCCAGCCCTGAGCTTCCTCCCGCACCCCCACCCTGTGCGCCCTCCTGCACCCTAACTCCCTCCTGACCCCGCACCCCACCCTGAGCTCCCTCCCGCACTTTAACTCCCTTCCAGACCCTGAGCCCCAGGAGGAAAATGGAGAAAAAAAGAATGAAAAATGGGGGGGGGAGAGAGAAGAGAGAATGCTCCCCCCAGGGGGCCCCCCAAAAATGAAGCTGAGCACAGGGCCCCGCTAACTCTAAATCCGCCACTAGTGGGAGGGGGAGGAGCGGGGAAGCGCCGTGTCTCTGCTGCTCCCCCTCCCTCTCAGAAAGTCCTAAGTGCTGCCAAACAGCTGTTTGGCGGCAGGGAAGTGCTGGGAGGAAGGGGGAGGAGGGGGGACACGCCGTGCTCCAGGGAGGAGATGGAGTGGGAGTGGGAAGAGGCGGGCCTGGAGTGGAGCGGGGACGGGAAGAGGCAGGCCTGGAGCATCCCCCGGCAAAGTCATCACTTGTTCTTCTGGGAGGAAGTTGCTGCTGTGCAAGGTGCTTCCTAGCATCCTTGCCTGCCTCATTGTCTGCAGCGGCCTGTGCCTGTGTGGGGTAAGCCAGGGGCACCTCCCCAGTACTGTACAATATATAATGCCTTTTGTCTGCCCCCCCAAAATTTCCTTGGAACCTAGCCCCCCGCATTTACATTAAATCTTATGGGAAAATTGGATTCATTTAACATTGTTTCACTTAAAGTTGCATTTTTCAGGAACATAACTACAATGTTAAGTGAGGAGTTACTGTAAATAATTTATAATAGTAGTTAATTTTGTCTGTTACTAGATATATAGATGGCATCCCTCCATCTCAAAGGACAATGGTGTAAGCACCAAAGCAGTTCAGTTACTAAGTGTCATGCTGCAGTGTTATGAGTGGCTAAAAAGTCCAATTCTTGAGTGGCAGTCCTTGCCACAGATGTGCAGGCATCAGGTGCAGAGCCAGATGATGAAACAGGCACACTACAAGTGCTTGAGGCATTCTGCTCCTTCCTCTTTTCTCTCTTAACTTTTCTCTCTCTCAGCTACCCCTTTTCTGCCTCTGAGTCCCTCCATTGTAGCCTGTTGCTAGCTCTCTCTTCCCAGCTTGCAGTGTCAATGTTGAAAGTTTTCAATTCCTCTTGCAAACATCCTTGATCCTAAGGCTGGATCACCCAGTGGCCTTGGAGCATCCACAAGCTCTGCAGATAGGAGGTCCTATGGAATGCATTCATCCAAACCATGGCCAAGCCAACCAATACATCTGTTTAAGAATACCGAATAAGCTTTTCAAGTACTGCAGTATCAGGAACTTGGGTTTCCCACTTGCTACTTAAAGTATGACAAAGACAGCAGGGATGGAAGGTGGTTAGCCTTCTCTCATGCCTGCTGTAGATGGTCCAGGTCTCGCCACCATACTGCAGCAAGCTCGGGATGCACATCTGGTAAAGCCATATATTGGTGTTCAATGTCAGTTTCCTGTTAGCTCTTATGTTCTTGCTCAGTTGACGAAATGTAGTAGCCGCCTTTCTGATGCAAGAGTTAACCTGGAAACAGGTTTTTCAGTATAGTTGATCCTAAATAGCAGAACTTGTGCACAATTTCTAGTGTAGTGCCAGCTATTAAAACTTCTGGTGCAGTCAATATACTTTGTGCCATAGCCGTTGTCTTTTTTAAACTGATGATTAGTCCAAATTCATCACAAGCTATCGCAAAGCTATTGCAAAGTTTCTGGAGCTCCTCTTCATTATGTGCACTGAGCACTGGATCATGGGTGAAAATAAATTCTCTTGTCAACAGATGTTTAACATTGATTTTTGCTCTTAGATTAAATAGATTTCCATCTGTTCCTGTATGGAGATATGTACCCTCACTGCTAGATGAGAAAGCATGGTGAATGAGCCGAGGGAAAAATATATTGAAGAGCATTGGTGCCAAAACACATCCTTGTTTGACACTGCTGCAGATTTCAAAGCTGTTAGATTGAGTACCATCATACTGGACTGTAGCCTTCATGCCATCATGAAAGTCTTGAACCAAACTACGGAGGATTGGGGGGCAGCCAATTCTCTAGCAATTGAAAAAGGTCCTTTTGCTGACCTAGTCAGAAGTGTTTGGAATATCTATGAAGGTCATAGAGAGAAAATGTGCCGATGTACTGGATGTACATGTTCATCAAGAATTTGGTTTGTTGAGAATGACCTATGCCATGCCAGTAATAATGAGGAGAGAGGTCCTTTTGTTGTTGCAGTCACTCCCATTTCCTTTATTTTTATCTAATTTTATGATGGCATCCTTCATGTCTTGTGGTACACCTCCTTCCGTTCAGCAGGCAATCAAGATGTTATGCAGTTATGTAAGCACAACGTGTCCTCCTTGTTTCAGCTGGAATTCCATCTTTTCCTGTGGCCTTTCCTCCTGCTAGGAAGGTGATTGCCTTTTCAAGCTCATTTATAGGTGGTTCTAGATCAAGCACTTAGATAGTTTGGAGCCTGGGGATCACAGTTGAAGCCTCTTCAGAAACAGTGGTTTCATGTGAATAAAGTTTGTGATAGTGTTCCTCCCAGTGCTGCATCTGTTTGCTTCTGGAAATGATAACTCCATTAAGAGATTTAAGTAGAGGAGTGTTTTTGGCTAAAGGACCTATTGCTTTGTTGATTCCATCACATAACTTCTAGATTTCCATGCTCAAAGGATGCTTGTATCAAACAAGGATGATTGAGCACATTGCCTTACTGTTCATTGCAATATGTTCTTGGCCACTCTGAAATTAACACTTCTCTGGAGAGGGGTTCATGTGGTGGTGGAGGTATACCGTAGAGTGTTTGGCTTCAGTGACTGGGAGCATTTCTTCAGAGTGTGCTGCAAACCAGTCTTTATCTTGTTGATGTTAACGTGTGGACAGCATCTTTGTTTAATACAATGGGATTTCTGCAGTGAAAGCCTTATTTTTCAGGATAGAAGCCCATGGTCTGTGTCACAGTTTGCACTCTGAAAACTGCAACTTTGGAGAACAGTCTGGGGTGTTTTCTATGGGTGATCATTAAATCCAGTTGGTGCCAGTGTCCAGATATGTGGTGTCTTGTCATTGGGACCTTCCAGCAATGACTGCCTTGGAAGTAGGTGTCGGTAATGCATATTCCTTAGTAGGTGCAGAGCTTCAGTAGTTTTTTCCCATTGCCATTCATTTTTCCCACTCAGTGGTGGCCAATGCATAGTGGCCACATCTTGTGAACTGAGCTGACTCTAGCATTGAAGAATCCCAATAGATAGAGTCGCGTGGCCGATGGTAGCTTAGTGATGATGTTATTGAGTTATGATAGAACAAGTGCTTCCCTTCAGAAATGGAGGGAAATGTTGGCGTATATATACTGATGATATTGGCAAAGCCACCTGTGGTACATGTTGTTAGTGATATGATAGTGATGTGGTAAAGGGAGATTCAACTTTGAATGCTAATGAATTTTTGACCGCAAAACCCATGCCATGTTCACAGCAGCTTTGTTTTTTTCCGTGCCAGAAAAAGATGTAATGCATCTCATGTAGAGAAACCTGTGTCAGCTAGTCTGGTTTCACAGAGTGGCCATGTCGATGTCAAACTTCTCCAGCTCTCTGTTGATGATGGCAGACTTTTTAGGGTCATTGACCTCCTCTAAGTTATTTGAGTGCACATTGTCCTTGCATTCCCACAAGCAAAGTTTGAAGAGGGCAACCATCGTACCCGAATCTTTTGTGTGTATGTGTAGGCAATGAATATAAGGAGGCAAATGCTTGTCTAAGGATCAAAGCCCCACTCTTAACATTGCTGACTGGACCCAAAGGCTTGAAGATCAAGACCTTTGGAAGCCAGGACAACTGCAGGAGATGCCAGATGACAGAACTGAGTTACCAACCACCTAATGTTTTCTTCACAGCAGATTGGGTTCAGGGTTTTTTCTAGCCTTTGTTGAACCAAGAGCCAGCTGGAAGGCAGCAGCACAAGATGGAGATTACTCCTTTATTTTCATTCCAGTGGTCTTTCCAGTTGAGTCACTGGGGACACGACTCACACTAGGTTGTACTGGGCTACATGGTACCAGGCATTACATGCCAACCTGATCAGCCCAGAGTCTGTTATTTAAAGGTATGGTGACTAGTGATCTATTAATCATGTTGTTTCACTGGAAATAATCCTTGTTACAAAAGAAAGTAAGTGGATCTACATTACTGGGGATTAAAATTAGTGGTCAAATGAAGATTTGATGCAAATTAAATGGTTCTTATCTACCATTGAAAATATTCATAGTCTCAGTATAATATACAAGTTACAAACATATTGTGTTGAAAACCAAGCTAGAAAGAGTAATAACAAGTTCTAGTGGCCATATTTTGAAGATTTATATGTGTAGACTTAGTGGCAAATTCATTGGTGGTATTTGATCCTAACTGTGAGGTGGGAGGAGGTGGAACAGTGCTGTGATGAGGTTGAATGGTTCACAGTTTGTACATAGGATGACCAGTAATGCTGTGACACATCTGAAAAGAGTTGCGTCTGTTTTAATGGAATGCTTTAGGGAGTAATTTTAAATTCATAGAGGAATGTTGAGGATCAATTCGTCATGTGAATTATGCCATAATGCAGGATTAAATTCTTGATGATCTGAAGTTTGCTAATCCCCACAAGTGAGCATTTACAATTCAAAAGTTGTTTTCACAACTGTGTGAAAAATCATGTTTCCCAGAGGTTTCTTATATATAAGTAATAAGTATATTCCTTCTGGCCTTTGTGCGGTGTTATGCTTGTACAGTGGAGTCGCATCATAGGTGCATTTAACTTACGTGATTTTAACTATACGCGCTTGGCAAAACAAAAAAAAGAGAAAAATAACAATTTAAATACTGTACCTGTAGTGAGGTGATTCCGCCCGCCATTCCACTCAATGAGCATTTGACTATACGCGATTTTCGCCTTATGCGCTGACTTCAGAACCTAACCCCTGCGTAAGATGCGACTCCCCTGTACTGCATATATCTAAGGAATTGGAGTTAATCACTGCCCTTTTTCTGTAAAAGGGAATTCTGATTGGGGAAAATGCCGTACAATAACAGATTTACAAGTGAAAACAATTTCTAGCACTCATCTTTGGAACATATATATGTACATATATATGTACAAAGTAATAAATGCTTGATGCAATCATATTTCATTATTTAATAATTCTGAATACAGTATATTGTGCTTTTTACTCACTATTAGTGCTATTTGGCAAATATACATGCCTAGATGTGAGCACCAGAAAATGCTATTCTTTGTCATACAGAGACAACTACAACACAATAAAATGATTAGCTCTTGGCATAGTGATTGTGAGTTAGTTTTCCTGTCAGAATGAGGATTCTTAAAATTTATATCCCAAGCACAATAGTTATGAAAAAAAAACAAAAAAAAAAAAACCCACGAACTTCCTTCACAATAAATTGTTGATTTTTTTTTTTAGGGGGAGTGGGGATGGTAATAATTGCATTTTCATTTGTAAAAATTTTTTTTAAAATGTTTTCTCACTTTGAAACTTCAGGGTAGATTTTAGAAGCATGTAAAGGACTTAGGAGTCCAAATGCTATTGACTTTGAAGGGGACTTGTGCTCCTAAATTCCTTAGGTGCTTTTGAAAATTTCTCCTTGAATGTTCTCTTTTATCCTGTATCTTTTAGGACACATCTGCCACTGAATAGATGTGTCTGGTTTTCATATTAAAAACAAAGCAAAATAATTGGAAAATATTGTGCAATCAAAAATGCGAATGATGATAAAATAGTAGATCTTGTTTTTCTAAGGGGATAGTAACATCATCACTTGCTTGGAGATACGGCTGGGGAAAGATTGTTGGAGAACTTGGAATGAAGATTTAGGATTATTTTAATGCAATAGGTTTTGTTTATTACAATTCGTTATATATAGAAGATAATTTAGTCTTAAAGTACTGTATTGTAATAACAGTACAGAAATATTTTGTTCTATATGTTTAAAGTGTTAACTTCAGTCCTTAGTAAAATCTGGAACATATTGAAAAGAAATCTGTAAAAATCTAGGGCCTGATTTTCAAAAGCCCTGAGCACTGACAGCTTCGTTTCAATGGGCAGTACTGAGCTTCAGCACCCCTTAAGATTACTCCTGCTATAGGTCATAGGAATTATGAGCAATAAGCAGTATGGGTTTTTAAGAACAAATCATGCTAGACAATCTAATTAAATTATAAATAGTGGACAGAAGGAATGCAGTACGGTGGATGTAATGTATAACATATGCACTTATACAGTAATAGTAACTAGACTTCAGTGAAGTGTGTGATATAATGTCTCATGAAAACTTCCTCACAAAATACATTCAGATGGGCTTGGATATTAAATAATGTCATGTGGGCTGAAAAATGGCTGAAGAATTCTATATAATGGATAATGATAAATGGTAATGGCTTGATTTGAGGAGTTTGGCCAATGTATGACAGACTCAAGACTGAGTTAAGTCAGTTCTTGTTTAAAATTTTTATTAGTGGTGCAGAAGAGGGGTTAACCAACATCTTAATGAAATTCACAGATGCAGACAAACAGTAGTGATGCAAGCACAAGCAAGAAAAGAAAAATCCAGAGCTTTAGAGAAGTTGGAAATATGGACCGTAAATAACAAAATGAGATTTCAGCTTGGGAAAAATGCAGTAGGAACATCTAGAAAAGAATACAGGCCCCCTGTCTTTTTTGTTCTGTTTGTACAGTGCCTAAAACAATGGAATCCTGGCCGTGGGGCCCCTTGGTTTTACTGTAATACAAATAATAATCCAAAATCCAGATAATCAGTGGAAAGGAGATAGGTGGATAGCAATGGTGTCATGCCAAAAAGAGATTAAGGGGTGGTAGTGGATAGTTTGTAATATGAGGTAGCAGTAAAAAGGCTAGTGCTATGGTATCAGTGCTTTTCTGTGTGATGCTGGTAGAAGAGTACCTAGTGAACAGGACATCTGAATGCTGTGTTGAGTTTTGGGCATGTCAGTCTCAAAGATATTCAACATTTTTGTTGCTGTTCTCTGAATTGCCTCCAGTTGGTTAAAGATCTGGAGAGGTTTACTTATGATGAAAGATTAAAAGAGCTAAAAATGAATAGCCTGACTAAACAAAGACATGGGGAATATGATATTCTCCCAAGGAAATCCAGTCATTTGAGACATTTTAAAGTCATAGAGAGCACATATTTTAGGAAATAATCCTGCATAGGTAGGGGTAATTTCATAGCTTTTTCTATGTGAAATTTTATATGGATATGTAATTTTATAATTATATATATACACGTCATGTTATTCTTTCTTTGAATGCTCCAAAAAAGTGGGGTGGGGACTATCCAAAAAGTACTTGATATATCATATATACTAAACTTTATTCAGCAGTAGTTTCTGGGCTGTATCGTGGACATATCTATGCATATGAATAATTTTACTCATATGAGTCATCCCATTGAATAAAATGGAATTTTACTCATGTACCTAAGTGTTTACAATATAAGGTCTTAAGTTTGTTCAATTATTACTTCAATTTAAGTAGCGTTTTCGATGGTTTAGAATGAATATGTTTGTGTTGTAAAGAACCCTTTCATATT